>NC_081191.1:78655309-79255309 GCF_902713425.1 Acipenser ruthenus | reverse complement strand
ACAAAACAGACACGGGCAGTGCTTGATAAGTTTTGACCAGGCTATATGACTCGACAGAGATGTGTTAAGCAGCTAGTAAATATTAACAGAAACTTATGTAGCCTCAGTAGCTTACTGGATTTAACATACTTATTGGCACAGTGTTTTGAGTACAGTGGACATATGCGGTCTCCTAGATGTGTCAAAATAAAGTCCACAAACCAAAATACTTTTTTTCTTTAAATCTGACAATGCTATACATTCAGAAATCAGACATGTGTAGCTCAGCATCGTTGACCAAGCCAATATTTGCAAAACGTGCAAACTGAGCGTTGTAAAGAATATACTACAGCTGTAACGAGAAACATTTAAACAGTCTACATACCGCCATCTCCATAGGTCTCAATGCCATACCCGTCCTGTAGCCCATTACTCCAAGTCCCCTCGTACCTGGCCGGCGTGTTGACGCTTTGCCGGACCCCATAGCGACCCTTAAACCCGTGACTCCACTCGCCCCGGTACAGCCACCTTCCTTTCGTCTCTACGCCTAACCCATGCCTTTTGCCCTGCGCCCAGTATCCTTCGTACATATTCCCGCTGGGCCAGGTGTACACGCCTACTATCTCAAAGCCGTGCGACCATGACCCGGCGTACTCGCCCTGGCCCTTGGGGCCGGTGCAGATGCCGTGCCCATGGGCTTTCCCATCTTCCCAGCCGCCGCAGTATGTTCCGCCATCGTCGAAGTCAAACCGTCCGCCCGTCATTCAGAAGAGGGGAGAAATAATATAAAAACCAGCAGATGCGCGATGTTGTATTTTTGCCTACTGCCACTGTGTTCAGGACCAAGGATATGATGAACTGAAGAATCGTGAAGCCAGAGAATTGGAGATCTGAATGTGTAGCGTTATGTGTGAATGTCTATGTAGGTGTGTGTGTGTGAATGGGAACAGAGGGTATGGACATTTATTGGAGCAGGCACGCTGCCTCTGCTGTTGCTACTGTTTGTTTAGTGACTTCCTCTCTCACTCACTGCACACACAGAGAGGGAGGGAGAGGAGACCAGCAGAGACTCGTCCAATTCCTGACGTCAGACCAAAAGCACCGCCCAGCCCTAATACTTCACGAGAAAAAAAGGTATGGGATTGACCTGGTCACGTTTCAAAAATAATTTTAAAATTATTATGAACTACAGCGAGTTTCCACAGCTGCGGTGGGTCAAGGGCTCTCGCTTTGACAACTTCGGACGGGTGCTGAAAGCTGCGGTGCTGGGCTGAGTACTTTGTGATCAGAGTTGGAAGTTGGCGGCAGTGTTTACCCAGACATGCTTCACTAATGAATGCGTGTTCCCATGACATGTCAATTTACTGACCCACCAAACCAGCCATCCATAGACTAAGAGCCAACATTTTTAAAAAGTACATACTCGCAGCAATTTAAAAAATAGAAAGACAATAGTGCAATTGACTGCTACATTTACACGTGTTTTTAGTGGCCTAAAGGGTTACATACAGAGTAATTCAGTAATTGTCTACACAGTATACTACAACGGAAATGTTTTTATTTTACGTTGTTGAATATTACATAGTTTTTTATTAGATTGCATTCTGATCCACATGTAATCTGGTAAGTACTGATGGCATTGTTACACACATCTACTGTATAATCACTCTTACTGGGATCTCAGCATCAAATTCAGACCTGAAACATAACTGATACTGTACATAGTTTGTATTACCTACATACATGCTACACAAGTGGATAATATTTCTTTTGTACTGTAATAAATCACATAACAAAGCTTAACCCTGTAGGTCGAGAAGACTATACCAAACACACGTCACTTTCCTGCTGTAACTAGTCAGATGTCTTCCTCGAATTCCACTGTTAAAATTATTTCGCAACCCACTACCTCTTCCATCTCAGCCAGTCAAGCTGCACCTTACAATACCTGAGAGGCTTTCTGGTTGCAGTGTAAACATGACCGCCGTGCAGCCATCCTTCAGCCCAGGAGGTTTGATGGAAAACCATTCTGTATTTACTGGGTGCTTTATTATTATTATTATTATTATTATTATTATTATTATTATTATTATTAGAAAACTATATGTATGTTAAGCATAGTGTATATATACAACATAAATACACGGCCAGAAAGAAACAGACATCTCACTGACTGTACAAATTTACTTCCATTATACATTGTATACAACTATTTATCACATAGTCCTACATTTTCACACTGCTTCTCTGTAAAGGGAAAAGATACCAAAGATCATTCGTTGCATTATGCATTTGGCCCACTATAATGATGGAAATACCTTTAGAGCTAGCAAGGTAATTCATGTTAAAAGTGTAGTTGTGAGTAGAGATAGTAGAGGCAGCTGGTATATCTGGTGTGAATGTTTTGAATATCCCCATAGGGTTTTCTGTCTAACGAGTGCAAAGGCCAATGTAGAGCTCCATGCAAGCCACCAGTAAAAATGACATTTAATTGCAAACAGGATTTGAATCACTCTCTAGTGACAACATCCTGCACTCCAAATGCACTAGTTCTTTGATTTTCAACTGAGCTACTGAAAGAAATACTGTACTGCAAAAACTGGGTAGAAATAAAATGCTATAGCAAGTTACCAACTTAAGTGACAGGTTTCTGTCTCTATTCAACTATGAGTCCACCACCTACCTAAGCCCTATTCCCCCCCAAAAAAGTATTACATATAGGTGTTATGTTTTAAACTTTCAAATTCAGAATTCAGCAGATGATATCAAATTAAACGTTTTGAGTGATAATTAGAATAACGTGTGTGCATCATCAGGGTTTTATTATTTGTATTATTTATTTATTTTTTTTACCAGTAATTACATTTTCCTACTACTGTTTAGTTATTATAGGATTAAAAGAATAAGAAATAAGAAATGGCAGGTTATTCGAATTTGCTACAGCGAACCCTCACTTGCATTTTGCATCTAAAAAAGTTATTACTCCCTATTCGCCTCTATATTGTTGTTTGACGCTACAACTAATGCAGTAAGACGTGGTTCGTAAACGCTGCAAAATAACTAAGTGGTTTGTTGGTAATTTGCAGCATGCCTTCTAAAACGGTTTAGAGACTGCAGTCAGTTGTGTACGTGCTGAAAGACAAACGAACTATGCTGCGCAAGAGGAGACTAGTAAGAGCGTCACACAGTTCCGAGAATAGAAACAGGAATAAATATGGTCATGGATCTGTGGAGCGGAGTACTCCCGTGAGATACAAATCATACACACAGGGAACACATTCGAAGTTTAATATAGAAGAAACACTTACGTAATCGATAAGTTGTAACGTCAAATCAAAACTTTAAACCCAAGTAACCTATACCATATTAAGAAACAGTGTACTAGTACTGTTCACAGATCTCTGCCTAATAAATGCAATATGATACACCAGCTATTGTCAGTGTAGTCTTTAGAATACGTGCTATTTTATGACTTTAGCCTTAAGGCTTTGAAGAAACAAGTATTTCTCCAATATGTTTCGTGCAGTGGAACCATAAAGCCCCAATCTATTGCGTTAGGTAGTCATTTTGGTCCAGCGCTCTTGGAATAACCACAGCTT
Organism: Acipenser ruthenus; assembly: GCF_902713425.1. Lineage (NCBI taxonomy): Eukaryota > Metazoa > Chordata > Actinopteri > Acipenseriformes > Acipenseridae > Acipenser > Acipenser ruthenus. The sequence goes on along the minus strand of NC_081191.1, from coordinate 79,251,731 downwards.
TAAACATTTAATGTATTCCCTTTTCCCGGCGTTTCCTAGCCTAGTTCAGTCCAATAATCTTGTCACGACACTATAAAAACACATGCACTATAACCCCGTGTCTATTAAATAAGATATTCTACACTGGTGTTAAATAGAGTAACAGCAGTCAAGTTTAATGATCTAACTAGTTACTTAATTAAACCAGACTCAAGCCAATTAAAACGTCTGTCACCACGAATGTTCAACTTTAATATATGCCTATTATTGTTTATTATGGTTGTAAATTATTGTGTTTATAAAGTTAAATAGCCTCTATTAACTGTTATTTGATCAAAGTTTGATTGTTTTGAACCAACAACTCCAATTTTGATAATTCATTATACTGTAGACTAATTTATGTTTGCATTTTTGTTACATCCTTTAATTTTCTTTTTCAAAAATGTTTCTTGTTTTTTTTTTTTCTATTTTACCTTTTAGTTGCTAATATATACCAGCCTTTCTTCAACACAATGAGTATTTCCAGGACATTTTCTTAGATAATTAACAAGTTATCCTAATCAGGATTACTCGTGACTTCAAGGTAATATGGCATTGCTGGTTCCATTTCTGTGGTTCAGTTGTGCGTACCACGTTCAAGATTTCTGGGGGCGCGCCTCATTATCAATTTGTGATGCATCCATTTGCAAACCAGGTACTGTTAAATCCCAACGAACACAAGTCTGCAGTGCAGTAAACAGACATTGGTGTTGGGTTTATAATAGACAGAACAAGCGATGGAAGAGTGACATCTGCTGGCTAAAATGTGTACCAACATGTACAAACAAGACTTGCTTATTATTAGCTTTCTCATGAGGGGTAATCAACATCTTAAAAAGGCAATAGTAAGAAAAGCATAGAAAAGGGCGCAACTTTGCTATTTCGTGGGGCATGTACATAGTGCATAAACCACTGGACTAGATCTCCATCTGGATATTAGCACAAAGCTGCATGGATTCCATGGTTTCCAATTTACAGTTAAAAAACGTATTTATTTATGTATTTATTTATTTTGCTGTTTATTTACACATTTTTAAACTGTTCAATACAAATTATGTTATGAATATAATAATACATCCATTTTCGATATCTCAAGTACTCAAGCGTTTCAAGTGTTATGCTGGAAACAAACCACATGTATGCAGTGGTTTTAAAGTAACCTGCTAATAAATGCGTTGTATTACTGATAAGCTAAATAATGAACCCAATAGCCACTGTCTTTCATCAGTCAGCAAAATAACCATTACTATACATCCTTTGAATCATACATATGGTTTCCATATGACTCCTTGTTCTCTGGGACAGTTTGGGCCAGCTCAGGCTTTTTAACTGAAGCCCAAATGCATTCGGTAAATGTAGTCCTGCTTCTCTCAAGAAAAGAGACAGGTAAGAGGTACCAGGATGCATTGCGATACGAATTGAAAAGCCTGAACTGGTCCAAACTGTCCCAGTGAACATGGAATCATATAGTAACCCCAAACCACTGCCGGTATTTTCTTGTTACTAAACTACGGGGTTGCAGGTAACTGTGGGTAGTGCAGTTTCTTTTACACAAACACTGGACGCTACGCCTTTAAAATGAACAGAGAAACTACAAATACACAGATGCACTTGGCCCCTCTCATAGAAAGCTGACAAGGAAAATGGCGTCCTTAAGCAGCAAGGTGTCGCAGGATGAAGATAAAACAACAGATATGGAACCCATTTCAGAAAAGCAAGACGAAGAATGTCCATTGATCGAAGTTACACCAAAAAAGGACGACAAACTAATTCTTTATCACTGGACCCAGTCCTTCAGTTCTCAGAAGGTGAGGTTCCTCAGTTAGAATTTTCAGTACCTGGACGACAGTGGACAGCTCTCAAGAATCGTTCAATGAAATTGATTCATAATCGTGTCCTTGGACATATTTTCCGTTACAAGAAACAAACAACAACAACAAAAAGCGAATGCGTAATATGGATACAGCCTGTATACGTACCTATTGTGTTAATCGTTTCATTATCCTAAATGTTGTTTTTGTTGTTTTTTGAAGACGGTAGAGCAGGTACTTCTATGTTTTCGAATCCTGTAGTATTGGCAAAAGGAACTGTTTGGAAAAGTTTAACATCTGCCTACAAAATGGTTCTTCGCGCAAATGTGTCGTTTTGGGCGTCTCTGGTATAGAAGCAATTAAACAAGGGTCTGGTATCCGAACTGGTGTTTTATGTTATGTAACTGTATGTCACTAGCGTAATTATAATTGTTGTGATAGGGAAATTCTAATTGACACAGATAGCATCTTTTACATGCCATTAAATATTAGTGTATGCAATGTGATGGTTTATGTGTTCCAAATAATGTTATATGTTAACCCTGCCCTTCACACTCATTAATTATGATCCCTGCTAGGCCCTGGTAAATCCTTACGCATGTCACATTTTTGTGTAATGCATGTTGCATACATTTTCTGTATTATTTTGTATTATTATTAATATGAAAGTAATGTATTCATATTATCATTATAGGTCCGCCTGGCCATTGCAGAAAAAGGTCTGAAGTGTGAGGAGTATGATGTAAGCCTGCCTCTCAGTGAACACAATGAGCCCTGGTTCATGCGATTAAACCCCGCTGGAGAAGTGCCTGTGCTAATCCATGGAGATACTGTAATCTGTGATGCCACTCAGATCATTGACCACTTGGAACTGTCATTTGTAGATGGTAAACTTCTTAACAGAACAACACAGCATGTCCAGATAATTGCAGTTACTTATATGCAAGCTAATATTAGTGAATTGTAGCTTGCACACACACATTCTGTTTTATTGTTCAGCCTTATATTTAAGCGATAGAGCCCGTCGATGCGGGCTCTACCGTGTGGTAGATGACCTCGACTGCAGTTATGCGTCCCGAGCGCTAACGAAAGTCAAGGTTGACTGGCTGGTTTTGAGGGAGGGTGTTGTTTGGATCCAGCTGATGACAGAATTGTGGACCAATCATGTCTTTCCTGTTGATTTGCTGTCCAGTAGCTGCGAATTGAGCCTTCATTACGGTGTCCTGTCACAGACATGATTTTGCTTGTCTCTAGACCAGCGTCAGAAAGTATGTTTAAGTAGCTTTTTATGTTATCAGATTAGTTGTAGATTAGAATGTTAAGGGAAAATGCCGTTATTTATGCGCATTGATTTAAAATTTAAGCACTTCCGTTCTATGCAAAATGGAAGCCCGCTAGATCTGGAAGCTGATTGGCTGTTCGCACTCAATGTTTTCTAATAGTCCATATTTACATTTTACATCTACATTTTTCTTTGGTTGGCTGTAAAGTTTTATTTTCGGTAAAAACTATTTTTGTTTCTGTTTCTCTTTCACAAGTATTAACAATCTTATTTAGTCCCACATAAATACTTAGTTTGTAGTGTAACAGTGTGGGGAGTGGAAAAATGTAATTACTGGTTAAAAATATTTAAAATTAAAAACTTTTTGTACTTTAATATTTTTCAGTGTGCTGTTTAGTTAAAAGAAAAATACAATTGAATTAAATCTGTTTACATACTCATTGAATTTATTCCATAATGCTGTAGGTTTTGTCATTTCATTTTGTTATGGAAGATATTTGTGCAATGTTTCCTTTTTCATTTATAATTTTCTTTTTTTTTTCTTTTTACATTGTCTTAAGTTTTACGTTCAGCATGTCCAGAAATGGAGACAGTATAGAAGGTAAGAAATGAAAAGTGATTAAAATAGAAAGTCTTAACTTACAGTAATGTAGCCAATCGGATCTTGTAATAACTCCATGAGGAGGCTGGCTTATAAATCAACCAATAACATTATTTATTGGAAAGACTGCATTGCGATGGCTTTCAGCTAAGCTTATCCACTTTTATGTCCAGCCAGCCGTCCTTATTATCTAGCTGAGTCCCTTAAATTAGGGAAAGAAAAGCAACCTGCACCCGGTGCCAACCTACCAAACCCTCAGCACTGCAGTCATAACCCCTGGGGTCAGTCCTGTTTTGAAGAAAACGGAAAGGCACATTTTAGAAGAGGAATAAACTGTTCCTTTGCACTTCTTTAAGGGAGATTTTACAGTGCTCCCCTATAAACCACCACCCTCATGGTCCTTCATCACCACATCATTTTGCAATACATATTGCACTTAAAACTCCCCTGGTAAACCACCAGCACAACGACAGACACCTATACATTAGTTTTATATCAGTAAGCAAAGGTTTGGAACTGCCAAGGCATTACTGTAATAAACCTGTCTTCAACTCCCTTCACAGTAGTTCTGTTGCTTCATCAGAATTTCTGCTTTTGTCAATCAGAGACTTTAGAGAATAAAGACTTGTTACATTTTCTAAGAAAAAAAAGAAAATCCCAATTTTTTTTAAAAAAATAGGTTCAATTATTATTATTATTTTATTTTTTTGTCACCAGAAAATACACCCAAGCTGATACCAGAGGAAGGAAGTATGTATTATCCTAGAGTCCAGCATTATCGAGAGCTGTTGGACTCTCTGCCAATGGATGCCTATACCCATGGTTGTATTTTACACCCAGAGATAACAGTTGATTCTCAGATACCTGCATATGCAACAACAAGAATTCGCAGTAAGTAACTAGTACTGAATAATATTGTCAAGTATCAACAAGTAACATAATCATTTAGAAAAATCAAGCTGGCATTAAATACTGAACTTGCAGGTTTGCTGTATGTGGGTAGCATGGAGTAGGGGATTGATTTTGTGCATATTAATCAACTAAAACATCAGAACAGGGAAAAAGCACATTTACCAAATACGACTGATTGCTTTCTCAGAGATTGCTGTAGTTCCTTGTATTTTATCCTCTTGTATTGTATTCATGTTGAGTTATATTGTTTAAATTTTTTTTAAAAAAAGGTAGAATGAAAAAAAAAACATAAAACTTGATCAAAAAAATATCTAGAAAGATGAATTGTTTGTAATGGAGTGAGTTGTTGAAATTTGATAATACTGTTGCATTCTCTAGGAGAGAGAACTTCAAGTGTTATTTTTGACCGATTGTCTTCTCTTTCTTACCATTACTAGGTCAGATAGGAAATACTGAATCTGAACTCAAGAAGCTTGCCCAGAAACACCCAGAGCTGCAGGAAGCATATGTGGCAAAACAGAGACGCCTAAAAGTGAGGCAATATCATAGCTATCTTTTCATTAAGGAATGTTTGAGCTGTCTGTATTGGCTATTTAAATGTACTGTATCTGTTTTATCTTTAGTCAAAATTGCTGGACCATGACAATATGAAGTACTTGAAGAAAATTCTTGATGAGCTGGAAAAAGTTCTTGACCAGGTAGAGACGGAGCTTCAGAGAAGGAATGAAGAAACACCAGGTAGGGAAGTGGAAACAAAAACTGTACAGTATGCATAGAAAAAAAATGTAAATACTTTTTATGGTTAAATACATACATATAACATGTAGAATGATATGATCATGCAATAAAAGGAGTGAATATAGAGTTTGGTTATCATCATCAAACTCTGCTTCACAATGCTGTATCCCACTTTTCTACACTTTCTTAAGGTGATAAACTACACAGTAAGCATTTATAAATAATTTTTATAAGCAGTGGTTAATTATTTACAAACAAAGAGGAACCAGATCTCAGGAGAGCGCAGGTTCACATCCTCGCTGTGCAAAGTCGATGGTCTTCACTGGGGATTCGGGAGGGAGCGTCATATTGGCTATGGCGCTCCTGCGGGTTAGGGACGCAAAACCTACAGGGATTGTTTCTCCTCATCCTGCTACAGTGGACCCTTCTGGCCAGACACCTAGTGAGCTTATGCGGACACCTGCAGAGCTATCCTGTGTCCTCCTCAGGCTGGTAGCTCGCTGACATCCTTTCTCTAGTTCCTGGGTGTAAAAGAGGAAACTGGCTTGGTACTGGATCTTATACACGTAATGTCCTCACCAAAAAAAATGTGTAACTTTTCTACTCGTAGATCCAAATATATATTTATTTAACCAGGAGATTTACCCATTGAGACAAGGCCTCATTTACAAGGGGGCATCGATACACTTTTTTCATTCAATTCATGGAATAGGAAAGTATTTTTTTTATTGTACATGTTATGTATATAGAGTTCATTTTTAAAACAATTATATATTTTTTTTCTTTATGGTTCATCAAAACTGCGTAACCCCTGCTTATAAAGTTTAAAAATCAATTTTCACATATTAGCACTAGCAGTATTGTCACTGATCCCTTTGAGTAAATAAAGCCTCATTAGATGAACATCTACAGTTTTACAGCTAGGTGTCAGCATTTAGCTATTTCTCCTAAAGATAGTAATGAATAAACTGTTGACACTATCAGTAGATTACAGCCCAGGACATCAGCATGTGTATTTCTAATTGTGGTATATTTAAATATTGGTGTCTTGTTGTCAAATGCCATAACAGAAGCCAAGCACATAATGTAGGGTGTATATAGGGTGACATGATCTGCATTTTATGATCTGGGATCAATGGGCACTTGTAGGTTGAAAACTCTGTTAGGTACAGTGGCAAGTCAGCAGCAACATGCTTGTTTATTGTGCTGACATGCTATACACTTAAAATCATATCCTCATCATTCCATACCCTGCGCTTCTGCAGTGTACACACACTGACATTTTACTGGCACAAGAGTCCCTGATGGGAACAGTACTTTAATTATTATTTTATTTTATTTTATTTTATTTTATTTATTTATTTATTTATTTATAAATGTTATTTGGTGTAACATGGTCAGTGTAGGGTATCAGTTGGCAATGAGTTTTCAAGGTGTTTAAGTTGTTCAGGAGGGATGCGTGATCATTCCTCAGTAATTACTGACGCCAGAGTCAGTCAGATCAGCTGTCATGCCTATCTTGACTATAACTGACTTAAATTACAGAGATGTAGGTTTTGCATTCTTGTGAAGGACATCTAATTTTCGGAAGATTCCATATTATAGGTATTTCAAATGTTATGTCCAACCCGGGTCTCAAGACTTATCTTAGTAAAAGTAATATAGGATTGGATTCATTTCAGATGTTTTAAATTATGTACTACTTTTTATGGTGAAGCTTTTTCAATTACCTTCATCTGGGTAAACAAATTCTACAGACTTTCAAGTTAATGGCAGCTACCTCATTTTCACGGAAAGTGTTTCCCAGTGAGGAAATACTGTTATATCACCCCTGATGGAGGGGCAGGGAATGAGGGCAGAAGCGAGTGTGAGTACAATTCATAACCTGTTTAAAAATGTAAAATATCAACCGTATTACACACTTAAACAGAATTAGATTCCTGAATTCATTTATAAGGTAATGTTGTGCAATTTAAAGCTAATGCCAGTTCTAAATGGATGTATTCAGTCTGTCTAAAACAGGGGTGGGCAATTCCGGTCCTGGAGGGCCGGTGTCCCTCCTGGCTTTTGTTCCAGCTTTGCCCTAAATTACTTAATTGGACCAATTATTGGTCCAATTAAGTAATTTAGAGTAGCGTGTCGCTAATTTAAACAATCTGATATTCAGTTAAGGCTTAACAACTATTAATTAAGGTTTAAAGGGATGGAGAGAGATGGAAAATAAAAAACAAAAACTAGAAGCCCTACATATATTACCTATAAACACAAAATGTGTCAGTAAACTAGTTAACAGTAAACCAAAAAAATAAATAAAATAATTGTGCCTCCAAAAGTAAAGTGTGACCCAGATATGAACAATTATGGCTTTTTTTATTTGATTATTCATGTCATATCTTATTGTCTTTCTTTCCTGTGAAGAGGAGGGGAACCAGCCGTGGCTCTGTGGTCAGTTCTTCAGCGTCGCCGACGTGTCGCTAGCGGTTACGCTGCACCGAATGAAGTTCCTGGGTCTGTCAAGAAGATACTGGGGAAACGGAGACCGACAAAATGTGGAAACATACTATGAACGGGTCCTAAAAAGAAAGACCTTCAGGAGGGTATTGGGGAATGTAAACAATATCCTCATATCTGCGGTTTTACCAACAGCTTTCCGCGTGGCTAAGAAGAGAGCCCCCTCTTTTCTGGGAACCACCTTAGTGGTGGGTATTTTAGGAGGAATGAGTTACTTTGCTTTCTTGTACCTCAAAAAAAGGCTAATTACTGCTAGTTGAGATACATAAAAAAAAAAAAAAAAATCTCGTGAAAATTTTGCAGTTCAGTGCAAATCTCACTCAGTTTTCTGGTAGTGCACAAAGAAAATCACATTATTTTTATTCTGTTTAGTATAGCATACATACATAATGCACGTAACTCAGAGGCTACACAAATTAATAAGTGGTGTCTACTTTTTGTGTAATTTATGTTAATGCTGTCTTTGCTGACATTTACATTTTCACTTTATTTTCCACCACACTGCCACTCCTTGAGAAGCAGGTGTTAGAACCTCAGCTAAAGTCATACCTGTTGCAAATTGCAGTTTTAGGTGAGGTCCTTCTAATATCTGCTGCACAGGAAGTGAATCTGCTGGTAGGTGGCAGTACAGATAAAAGATTGAAAGTCAGACCCCTTTACTTTTATTTTCTTTGTTATACTATGTTCTAGTAAAGCAATGAATGTGTACCTCTTGTATCCACCATGCCTGAACTGAAAGACATTATGTAATCAAAAAGAACTGCTTTAGCTGTTTATATATATATATATATATATATTGTGTTGAAAAAACGATTCTGTGTGGTCAATATATGGAAATTCGTACAAAACGTAGTTACAGATACTGAACCTAATAAAAGTAAAACATCAGACTTTAATATATACATTTTTGTTTGCTGTTGGGTCTCAGTACGAATATGTTACCCACTATCACCTACTAGAAAATACTTAATAGAATGCCATACTAGGCCACACTGGGAATTTTGCATAAATAAAAAATGGAAGCAGGTTGGAAGCAGGTTTTTTTATATTGGATGGAGAAGACCAAAGCATACTGGGTCAGATATCCCCACAAAGACAAACACAGAATGTTAAATCAGAAGTTCAGCTAAATTAATCTGTAGTTAAAAGTTTGAAACAGAAAAAATACTAAATTCAGTAAATTCGTGTATTAAAAAAAAAAACAGTAAAAATAATATTATTAAAAAATATTGGATAAAAAAATAAAATAAAACACACACACACACACACACACACACACACACACACACACACACACACACACACACACACACACACACAGTCAGTACATGAAAGGGAAAATAACCAATAGTTGAGTTACTTTGAATAGAGATGTGTGAACCATTTCCAGCTTAGTTTATTGTGATGGTTTGGAAGAGATCAGGATACCTTGTTCTAATCTTTAGAAATGCTCTGAAATGTACTGTATATATAACAGCGTATATCACTACCTTTAAAGAACGTGTCAGTTAAGAGATCTGAATCTCATGATCAAACTCCTGTAACTTCTAATTAAGAAATACACTCACTGTTCCAAACAAACAGACCCTGTTAAATCATGAGTAAATAAAGCCTCATTAGATGAACATCTGCAGTTTTTACAGCTAGGTGTCAGCATTAGGCTAGTTCTCCTTCCTGGATGACAGAATTTACACTGAGCACCAAAATTTCATTTTACCCTAAATCTTTTTTTAAAAATTTCTGGAAACATTTTAAACAATTGGATTGAAAAACAAAATATGAGTGTCACAGATTATCTGGCTGTCAAATTTGTAACTGCAGATTATCACACTTGTTACAGTGATTAAACGTGACATTTTGCCTTAGTTTTATTTGTATTAGGTTTTTCATTGTTATTCGTGTATAGGCTCATTTAGGTGGGTGGAGTAAATTAAACCAGCCAAGAAACTGATAAGTACATTTTGAGTAAGTTTACTCACCTTTATCAGCAAACAACTACAATTTTCATTTGAATTTCAATATAATACTCTCTTTTCCTGATTTACATTTTTAGTTTGTGAACTTTACTAAACATGGTTGTGGGTTTAGGTGTGGGTTATAATACTATTAATAATACACTCTCCCTTTAAGACTAAGGGATTAGATTAATATAATGCTTCAAAATAATACTTTACAGCAGTATCACTTGATCACTAAATTCTATAAGAGAAAACCAATCTTGCAAGATAAAGTGAAAATAACATTGAAAAGAAGAAGACTGAAGCCATGTGATCTTCTAACTGTGTTTCAGTGGCATTGGGACAGACTACCAGAGTTTTCCAAAGAGTTTTTAAGACAACATTGTATCAATCACTGTTACAAATAATAATAATAATAATAATAATAATAATAATAATAATAATAATAATAATAATAATAATAATAATAATCTTTATTTTTAATATAGAGCCTTTCACTATAGAAATTACCGTAAAGCACATGAATAAAACATTGACAAATATTAATTTAAAAAATGCAAAGAAAGCAATAAAGAGATGGTGGCACGTATAGAAACCTGTAGAACAGTAAAACAAGGCAAAGAATAAAAGGAACATTATTTTAGCATAAAAACGCTACATTATAAATGTTTTTAATACTATTTTAAAAGCAGTGACACTTGGTGCTTCCCTTACAGAGCTAGGCAGATAATTCCAGAGTTTTGGGGCCCTATAACTGAATGCTCTTACCACCTGTGTTTTTTTTTTTTTGTACTTTCTGGGACAGTAAGCAATCTGGCATTCCGGAAGCCAGTGCAGAGATGCTAGCACAGGAGTAATATGATCTCGATAAAAGTCTAGCTGCAGCATTTTGTATAAGTTGCAGTTGAGATATAACATGGCTGTGAGCACCAGAGAACAGAGCATTACAGTAATCAATTCTAGAAGATACAAAAGCATGCATCAATCGCTCAGTATCTGAGTGGGAAAGAATACTTCTCAATTTGGCAAAATTTCTTAGATGATAAAAATACATGTGTGTCTCAAAAGAAAGATTTGGGTCGAAGATCACACCCAAATTTCTCATTTCAAGTTCATAAGAGAAGCCACCAAGGAGTAAATCAGACTTTACTTTGTTGCTTCTGAGATCCCAGAATCATCACTTCTGTTTTATCTGAGTTACCTGTTTCAGGGATAAATATAGCTGTATATCATCAGCATAACAATGAAAATTAACCCCATAGCTACGCGTAATATTGCCCATAGGCAATATATCCAAAGAAAACAGCTGGGGAAAGAATTAAGCCCTGTGGGACCAATTGTATATATGTGTCCCTACAACCCCCTTGTGAATGGCAATGCCTCTTATTAAAGAGGCTGTAGCAAACACAATGATTTCATACATCTATTCTGTCTTCCAGTTCTCAAACGTGCAGTCTTGCAAGAAATACATTTGATTTTAAAACATGTGACAGGGTGGTTTGGTGGTGACGTCCCCAGACCAGGAAGTTGATACTCACACAAGCACTGGGGGTTGAAGCGTTGCTGCACGTATGTATTATACAAAAATAAATCAAAAGGATATACAAAAACACAGCTCACAAAGCCAAAAATAAGTTTGCACAAAACAAGTCTCTAACACAAACCCCGACACCACACAAGTATCGTGCTGGTCCTTTCAATGTTTTGTGTGTGTGCGTGCGTACGTACGTGTGTGTGTGTACGTACACCCACCCCATTCAGCCAAAGCTACAGGTTTCTATATGTGCCACCATCTCCAAATCAGCAATACATTAATCCACATTCTACACGACACTTAAATATGCACGGTGTCAGTATCATTAGCTGCCGACCATGCATTCTCTTGGGGAGTAGTCTGGCAGAGACAAGCTCTAAAAATCGCCCCCTGCCAAACCACATTAAACTAAAACAATACAATACACATTTCTAGCATGGCTCTGCCCTACTCAATATTTACATGCAGGGTTCTTCTGCCCTGCTACAGGGTCTATTCATATGATCTTTATATGAATAGTCAGCACCCGTTTATCCATTTGTTAATCTGTCGGTCACTGTTGTAATAGATTGATTCTAGTAATATAAAATACTACAGCTATGGCCAAAAGTCTAGCGTCACCTAGAATTTTGGATTGAGACATAATATATACATATATATATATATATATATATATATATATATATATATATATATATATATATAATTTTGATCTTTTTTTTAACATTGTGTAATCAAATAAACTACAAAATGATATCGCAAAAGTCTACCGAAGCCATAATAGTAGTACAGTATTTCATGTCAAATGTCGAAATATCACATTTTTTAATTTGTCAGTTTTTCGTTAAGCATATATGTAATTCAATATGTTAATATTATTCAGCAGGTTTCATTCGACTTTAGTTAATTCTTGTTATTAACTGTCATTTATCCATCCCAAAAACAAACAAAGCGGTGGGAATGTGCACGCCAGTAACTACTGGGCGGTTTAAGTAGCCTACTGATATTTTGGTTTCTTAATTCATTATGTAGGTTTTACTGGTTGAAAAGCCATTTGAAAGATGTGTAACTAAACAAGGTTAAAAGTTACAGTACTGTATCATTGCTGATATTGCATTTGATAAAGTAAAAGTAAATAGTAGCCGACATTGATTTTTTATTTTTTATTTATTTGGTTCAGCACTGTAATCTAGTGGATCTTTCATAAAACCGTCACTCATTTATCCATCAGGGGTGACGGGAGGTCGGATTAAAAAAAAAAAAAAGGTTGACTGTAGTGATGTTGTTCAAAATATTAATTAGGGCCTTCCCTGTGGTTTTACATATTTGTACAGACAGAAATACTCTACAGAGTCTCATGCACTGTTTCAAAGGGTTCATTGTATGTTTGAAATAACGGTATGAAGGTTCACAATAACAAGCCACTGGTCTGGCTAAAACCGGTCTTATCACGGTTGTGTACATGGCAGCGTGAACAAAACAAAGGCTGAAAGTACATGTGGGGATAGAGTTGGAACTGTAGCATATAAATACTCTGAACCTAGATACATTTATTGGGCTATTCGGGAGATTCAAGATGACATCCTTCACTCCTGTTCCTGAAAAAATGGCCTCCAGTTCAGGATGATATTGGGCACCTATTCTGTAACTGTTTTTAAACATCATGACCATTATACAGCACCTAGAGGGATAATTGCAAAAACTGTATTTCTGTATTACTAATAATGTTTGAATGCTAATCATTGAATAATGTAAGCTTAATTGACTTTACTCACTGTTGTCAAGTATCATTAATAACACAGATTAATTCAAAGTAAAATTAAAATAATTGCTTCCACATCCTTACGGTTTGATGTTTGATGTTTGATGTTAGAGTCCTTATTTGAATGCTCTTAACATTGTCGGTGTTTGGATTCTCCCCCGCGGTCTAGAGCGACTGTAAAGACCCAGTTATTTAGTACTACACAAGGACTTGTTCTCAGTTTACTTGCCTTGTGCACAGGTCAGTCTCAGCAGTGTCTTAGGAGGTCAAAGCATGTTACTGGCAGCAAAACAGGTTAGTCAGTAGGGGAAGAAGCTGGTTGATAATGGCAGAAATGAAGACGTTGAAGGGGTTGTGGAGAATTTTGCAGGTTTAAATCACCAAGGTAGTTCAGAAAACATCAGCTAAAACAAAGATTTCTTTACAATAGTACTATTTATAAAATATATAAATAGATCATTTTAAAATAATCTCACACAGCTCAGATACACTCTCGCCCTGTACTATGTCACTTACTGTTCCACTTTGTAAAATGAGGAGGAGCCACCGACAGTGTGTATAGCAAATCAGCAGACATTACTTTAGAGCGAACCTCACATTTCAAAGTATGTTTATATGAATACAATACGTTTTTACATTCATGAAACTGTTCTAAGTTGTTATTATATAAGTCTACAATAACATTTGGGAATAGGGCCAATGTCTCATTTCCTTCCTGAGAAGTAAATGTTAAGAGCAAGACTTAATGTTACAATCACGGATGTTAAATGTAATTTCAGAATTCCAATAGGAAACTGCCAGTCAGGTTTTTCAAATTACCATCCTATTGAAAATTCAAATGGCCAACTGTCTGCTTCCTATTAAAAAAATGAATGGGCAACTGGCAGCTAGTTGGTCATTGTTAGGAGGCGCTGTCCTGACCTTTGTGTAACACAGTTTTATTTAAAGGTCGAGCAATAGTTATAGATTGATTAGGCATTTCACAGTAAGCCATTCATGATCTCATTTGCATGTAAACATGTCAACCAATGCCAATCTAATAATCAGTTAGAATGGGTTGTTTTCTTTGGCTGAGCACTACATCAGTTTTACATTTGGATTGGGTTGTAGCAATGCACTAAGAGTTTGGGAACCTCTGATTTAAGGGTATATTTTTGTAACTGTGCAAAGATAATCAGAGCTACAAAGTCCAACTGGCTCTCTGGAGTGAAACTGAAACTATTTGGTAAAAAAAACCAATACATAATATAGAGACCAGTGGTAGCTATTGAGTTCCACAGATATTAATGCCTTTATTATTACTGAAATGAGATTGTCACTGTTAGTTGTAAAAACTAACTGATTCATAGTATACAATGCTACTGAGCTACCACCTCCAATCCACATGGGGCAAAGAAAACGTCAGAATTTATATGACACCTTTAAACATCTGTGTGTGCGCTGTATATTTAATTAGCACAAGTTCATTAGTTAAATGCTAGATACAAATTGGAAAGCTATATATCACATCTGTATATTCATAATAAATAATAAAAAAAGCATTTTCCCAGACAAAACCGTGTCCAATTATTTTTTTTTTCCATTAAATTGTGCTTACTTGGTGTAGAGTGTTGACATGTATTATTTAGCAAGTCATCCGTGGACTGAAAACCTTTCTATGCTATCCAAGGCTGATGTTACTTTCAGGGTTTGTTCTTTCCCAGAAGTTCACACTGGATACTGCATGACATATGATATTGCTATCATCATAAGTAATGCTGGCAGTAGAGGTTTTTTTAAGTGCAACAATTTCATCTTTTGTGTTCAAGCACAGTCTTGGAAACATATTTCAGGCATACTTCCTGCTTTTACTCCTGAAGAAGAAAAAACAAATTATGCATTGGAAACAAAAAGAGGTTCAAAGAGTGGACATATTGATGAACGGATACAGTATGATATGTAAAGAGACCCTGTGGGAATAAATATGGAAGTAATGTGGCTCAAATGTAAGGAAATGGCAGTCATAACTGTAACCTGGTGAATGTGTTCTTGTTCCTTGCAAACTACTAGGCATGGATCATGTACATTTTAATGATACTCTTTTATACAAAACAGTCACTAGGACTGAAATAAACATAACATAGAGTGGGCATAAAATATCATATAACACAATGTCCGAAAAGTCATGAGGGGCTTTTCAGATTTGATGGCAAGTGAAATCATAAGGTATTTCAGCATATTCATATTAAACCACACGAGTTTGATAACATGAGAGAACTTGTACAGTACTTGCCTGTTGGATCATTTTAAAATAATAATGTGATAGGGATTTGGTTTAAAAGAGGGGGTGGAGGCAGTTAAGTCACTATAGGCAAGTTTAAGATAATATTGGTGCTTGAAGCTCTCCCTGTAGCAAAAAAGGACAAACTGCAGTTCCAGGATTTGTTAATTGTTGAAAGAATTTGGTTGTAGTGTTTGCCTACTTTCCTCCTAGGCACTTTGGTTGACACTACCATAACAACCCCCCCCAGCAAGTTTGCAATGAGGCCTTTATGATGAAATCCTTTACCATTGTTCATTTCTACATGTGCTGCTCAAATGTTTAAACTGGGATGACATCGGCAATAAAAACAAAGGAACAGATTGAAGGACTTGTTTTAAGCAAAGATACTGCAAATTCCATTTGCCTTAATATCCTGACTATAAAATGACCATTATTAATTCAAGTATATAATTCCTATAAGCAGAGTTAATAAGAGTTAGCATACTGACAGTTATTTAAACTTGGACAAATTGTCAAGTTAGAAATACTAATACAGTATGCTAGAAAAATAGTTTTATTTCAACAGTGTACTTAATTGTTTTGTGTTCTCTCGTGACAACTTAACAAGCTTGAAAAAAAGAGTATTATGTTGACATTGGGTAAGGGTAGTCAAGTGAATATTTACTAATGACAGCCATCAGGGAAGAAAAAGAAAGTCCAGATTTTTTTAAACCATTTTTCTTGTATTTGTTGGTTTTAAACAAGGCATTTAAAGGGGGTCAACATTACTAGTGAATGTTCTTGTCACTGGATCATGCCCCTAAAACCTGTTATTCCATGAGAAATTATGCCTAGCTTTATGTGATTGTAACCAACTAAAGTACTGTTATTTATTTATTTATTTATTTATTTATTTATTTATTTTTATTCAGCAGGTGCATAATCAATAACAGCAGAGATCAGTTAGTGTAAAAATTTTCCAGCATGGAAATCTGATCGTTTTTAGTAGGTATGTTTGCAATTTATTTCTGCATATTTCCATCCAGTACAATACTTCTTCCAAAAAGTACATTCTAAAGCAGGACGGAACAGAATTAAGGAGAAAGGGTAGGTCTGTCAAAACACACTGACAAAACCACAACTCTGAGGTGAACCAAAGTCAATAATGTATGAAGAGGAAACTTTAAAAAAATGAACAATGAAGCAAATTGTTAAAAGACAACTCAATGATGTAAATGATACATACAGACGTGCTCATATTTGTTGGTACCCTTACAGCTCATTGAAATAATGCTTCATTCCTCCTGAAAAGTGATGACATTAAAAGCTATTTTATCATGTATACTTGCATGCCTTTGGTATGTCATAGAATAAAGCAAAGAAGCTGTGAAAAGAGATGAATTATTGCTTATTCTACAAAGATATTCTAAAATGGCCTGGACACATTTGTTGGTACCCCTTAGAAAAGATAATAAATAATTGGATTATAGTGATATTTCAAACTAATTAGTTTCTTTAAGTAGTATCACACATGTCTCCAATCTTGTAATCAGTCATTCAGCCTATTTAAATGGAGAAAAGTAGTCACTGTGCTGTTTGGTATCATTGTGTGCACCACACTGAACATGGACCAGAGAAAGCAAAGGAGAGAGTTGTCTGAGGAGATCAGAAAGAAAATATAGACAAGCATGGTAAAGGTAAAGGCTACAAGACCATCTCCAAGCAGCTTGATGTTCCTGTGACAACAGTTGCAAATATTATTAAGAAGTTTAAGGTCCATGGAACTGTAGCCAACCTCCCTGGGCGCGGCCGCAAGAGGAAAATCGACCCCAGATTGAACAGAAGGATTGTGCGAATGGTAGAAAAAGAACCAAGGATAACTGCCAAAGAGATACAAGCTGAACTCCAAGGTGAAGGTACGTCAGTTTCTGATCGCACCATCCGTCACCTTTTGAGCGAAAGTGGGCTCCATGGAAGAAGACCCAGGAGGACTCCACTTTTGAAAACATAAAAAAGCCAGACTGGAATTTGCTAAAATGCATATTGACAAGCCACAATCCTTCTGGGAGAATGTCCTTTGGACAGATGAGTCAAAACTGGAGCTTTTTGGCAAGTCACATCAGCTCTATGTTCACAGACGAAAAAATGAAGCTTTCAAAGAAAAGAACACCATACCTACAGTGAAACATGGAGGAGGCTCGGTTATGTTTTGGGGCTGCTTTGCTGCGCCTGGCACAGGGTGCCTTGAATCTGTGCAGGGCACAATGAAATCTCAAGACTATCAAGGCATTCTGGAGCGAAACGTACTGCCCAGTGTCAGAAAGCTCTGTCTCAGACGCAGGTCATGGGTCCTCCAACAGGATAATGACCCAAAACACACAGCTAAAAGCACCCAAGAATGGATAAGAACAAAACATTGGACTATTCTGAAGTGGCCTTCTATGAGTCCTGATCTGAATCCTATCGAACATCTATGGAAAGAGCTGAAACTTGCAGTCTGGAGAAGGCACCCATCAAACCTGAGACAGCTGGAGCAGTTTGCTCAGGAAGAGTGGGCCAAACTACCTGTTAACAGGTGCAGAAGTCTCATTGAGAGCTACAGAAAACGTTTGATTGCAGTGATTGCCTCTAAAGGTTGTGCAACAAAATATTAGGTTAGCGGTCCCATCATTTTTGTCCATGCCATTTTCATTTGTTTTCTTATATACAATATTATGTTGAATAAAAAATCAAAAGCAAAGTTTGATTTCTATTAAATATGGAATAAACAATGGTGGATGCCAATTACTTTTGTCAGTTTCAAGTTATTTCAGAGAAAATTGTGCATTCTTCGTTTTTTGTGGAGGGGTACCAACAAATTTGAGCACGTCTGTACATAATCAACTGTTTTTTTTTTCTTACTAAAGCAGTATGTTTAGCAAGTTCAAATATGTTTATTGCTGAAATTCCTTTTCTGTGCATTATTGTAGAAATTACAGTCTGGACAGGGTGGGTGTAATTTAATTGATTAACTGCATGATAGAACTGAAGCAAAACATGTTTTTGGCTATTTGTTCGGCCTATATGATTGACATCAGACCATGGGGTATTATCAAGGAGTACCTACTAAAGGTAGTTGTCAATGATTCATATGGATGATCAGTAGTGTAGAGTAGGTAAGCCAATGTTAATACTTTTAGTAACAGAAATGGTTAGCAATGCTATTAAGCTCTCTTATTTTATAAAAATAAAACAAAACAAATAATCGTGAGTTATAACTATTGTCAGCAACCCACTGGCTCTCCTTCCAAAGCCCCAGTCTCTACAGGACTGAACACATGGGCTAGGTGCAGTCTTTTATAAACACACCTGCATCATTGAAACCAAACTGAATAATTCATTCATTCATTGGCCCATCAGTCAAGGCCCACAATTTCATCCACATTCTTACATGGGAATTAATGGTTATGAAAGGCTAAATAAATAAAGATAATACTGTTATTCATGTAGTTGGTGGAATAATTACGCGCATTTATATTGTAGAATATGGTGAAAAAAAAAGTAACGGCCCAAAATAAATAAGCTACTTACATAAAATAAATCACCAAAATAAACACATATTTACATGTGAGTTTTTTTTGTTTTTTTTTAACACACCACATCCCGTCTCTTTTATCTCTATTTTACTTCACTATTCTTAACTTTTGGTTGAGCTTATCAGTGAAAAAGAGGCACAATTTTATTTTGTTTTAAATAATGTTTTAATACGGTTACAATAAGGCCAGTTGTAATCAGAGCCCTTTTTATCTGTTGTAACAAACAGTAAGTTTTGCAGGTACATATTGGACCATACAAATGGGATAGCAGCTTGGTATAATGGGCACTGATATGGGGGTGCAGTTAATAATTGCTTTATGACCAAATCAACAGACAAACAAACAAAAGTTCCTTTTAAGAGATGGGACATCAACTGATGTTAGAAATGGTGAAAATATAAAGACAGACATTTCCAATGATGCATAACAATATATGAGTATTGATCTTAGTTTAGCAAGTATTGAAGGTGGACAGAATGAATGGCTGTACCAGGAATAAACAGCAAGATTGATGGTTAAAATAATGAAATCACTTCAGTTTAGAAAAAAGACTGTGGAAATTAAAAGGCTGTAAAATAGAAAAATAAAAAATAACCTAACTTTAGTGGCAAGTAGAATTTTCTTTCACAGATAATGCTCTATAAGATCCTTCTTTTTCAGATCTGCTCAACACATTGTTCTTGTATTTTGATGGACCATCACTAACATCTGCTGGAAAAACGTCAGCTGAAGAGAAAAATGCATTTGAGAACTTCCCTGTTTACGGACATTGTATGTTATGTTATAGAAAAACCCTACCCAGCTAACATGTAATGTAAACATTCAAATAGTTGGGATTCACTTTTTGTGAATATTAGTTGTTAGTTTATAGTCCATGAAATATCTCTGCTGCTGTATTAACACCAAAAAAGCTGCTTTAGTTGAACCCTGGTTCGAAGAGTATGGGTGTCAAATACAATGGAATATTTCCAAAAAGTTGTTGTATTAAAAATAATAAAATGGATTTAATAGGCCCATTTCACAGAGCTCAGTTAATATTGGTCTTGATTCAAAAGCTGTGGTTCTACTCACTTTGTACGTGTTTATTATAATTTAAACAACAGATAATACACGACATTTCCAAAACAATCAAGTTTTTTTTTAAAGAATAGTTAACAATACGTGGTGAAAAGCCATCCGGTGCATCTCTCTGTGAATTATTCAGGTCATGCTTGCTCACAACTTGCATTCAAGTGTATTGTGTGTATTGTTTGAACTAAACGAATGAACTCGCCTATGACATCATATTCCTGGACTTCCAAAAAGCCTTTGTCAAAGTGCCACACAAAAGGCTAATCCTGCAATCCATGAGAAAACATGGTAGTACATGCAAGTAGATACAAAACTGGTTAAAACACAGGAAGCAGAGAGTACTTGTAAGAGAAGAAACCTCTAACTGGGGCAATGTACTCAGTAGGGTGAAACAGGGTTACGTCATTGGATCACTCAGTAGGGTGAAACAGGGCTACGTCATTGGATCACTCAGTAGGGTGAAACAGGGCTACGTCATTGGATCACTCAGTAGGGTGAAACAGGGCTACGTCATTGGATCACTCAGTAGGGTGAAACAGGGCTACGTCATTGGATCACTCAGTAGGGTGAAACAGGGCTACGTCATTGGATCACTCAGTAGGGTGAAACAGGGCTACGTCATTGGATCACTCAGTAGGGTGAAACAGGGCTACGTCATTGGATCACTCAGTAGGGTGAAACAGGGCTACGTCATTGGATCACTCAGTAGGGTGAAACAGGGCTACGTCATTGGATCACTCAGTAGGGTGAAACAGGGCTACGTCATTGGATCACTCAGTAGGGTGAAACAGGGCTACGTCATTGGATCACTCAGTAGGGTGAAACAGGGCTACGTCATTGGATCACTCAGTAGGGTGAAACAGGGCTACGTCATTGGATCACTCAGTAGGGTGAAACAGGGCTACGTCATTGGATCACTCAGTAGGGTGAAACAGGGCTACGTCATTGAATCACTCAGTAGGGTGAAACAGGGCTACGTCATTGGATCACTCAGTAGGGTGAAACAGGGCTACGTCATTGGATCACTCAGTAGGGTGAAACAGGGCTACGTCATTGGATCACTCAGTAGGGTGAAACAGGGCTACGTCATTGGATCACTCAGTAGGGTGAAACAGGGCTACGTCATTGGATCACTCAGTAGGGTGAAACAGGGCTACGTCATTGGATCACTCAGTAGGGTGAAACAGGGCTACGTCATTGGATCACTCAGTAGGGTGAAACAGGGCTACGTCATTGGATCACTCAGTAGGGTGAAACAGGGCTACGTCATTGGATCACTCAGTAGGGTGAAACAGGGCTACGTCATTGGATCACTCAGTAGGGTGAAACAGGGCTACGTCATTGGATCACTCAGTAGGGTGAAACAGGGCTACGTCATTGGATCACTCATGTTTCTTATCTACATCAATGACTTAGATCGTGGGATAATTAACAACCTTTAGAGTTTTTGCAGATGACACAAAGTTAGGGGGAGTGGCAGACATACTTACAGCCACCCAGGAAATCCAAAAAGATTTTGGAACTGGGCAGAAATGTAGCAAATGAAATCAAGTGTTACAAGCTGGTCACAAAAATGTTGGATCCAAATGCCAAATGAGGGCGGGGTAGGGGTGATAGAACTTGAACAGGCACACCAAGAGAAAGACCTTGGTATTGTAATAGATTCATCGCTGTCAGCAATCACACTATGTGGGAAAGCAATCAAAAAGGCAATCCAATGAGGTTATGATGAGGTTGTATAATGTATTGGTGAGACCACGCTTGGAATACTGTGTCCATTTCTGATCATCACAACCCCAAAGGGACATTACGGTCCTGGACAGAGTCCAAAGAAGAGCAACCCAACTAATCCCAAGACTTAAAGGACTATGAAGAAAGGCTGAAAAATCTTAAAAGTAATTGGCATACTTATTCAAACCATTATTTTAAGCTCTTTACAGAAAGCAGGACCAGAGAACACCATTTTAAATTAAGTGACGATAGACATACAGTAGGATAGAGGGAAGGAGAGACTTCTTTACACAGAGTTGCAAGTGTTTGGAATGGGATACCTAGTCGTGTTGTTGAAGCAGAAACACTTGGATCCTTTAAGACCCAACTTGACAAATTTCTGAGATCAATCAGCTACTACGAACCAAATGAGCTTAGATGATCCAAATGCCCTCCTTTCATTCATAAATGTTCTTATGAAGTATTTGAAAAGTAATAGAACTATACAGTCATCTATAATGTGGATGCTCTAACAAGTAATGCATCCAATACCCCAATACAGAGTAAAGATTCTCTGTCAGCGTAAATTCTAACCTCTTGCTGCTAGAAGGTGCAAAACACGACTTTAAGCTTAGCTAGCACAGAAGCATGTGAATGCATGAATGAACATATCCAAAATAAGGCAAACCTTAATTGAGGAAGCTGTCTGGGTGGGGCTGTCTTGGCGGCCAATGGGCTCAGTGGTCATTTCTTGTATCCATGGGGAAACCAAGACATATCCCACTATTAAATTAGATGTGACGTTTGGGCGTCAGACAAGCCGCGTAATCGTGGCTGTCGCAAAAAGGTTGCTGTGTGCTATTTTAAGTCGAGACTGGCCCCATTTTGAAATAGCCATAACCAAAACGGTACGGCCAGTCTCCGATAAGACCATTAGGGCAGTGGGAGAGGCGATTGGCCGACTCTAAAGTCCAGGCTCTGGTGGAGACGGTGATCCTGAAAACCAAGTCTCAGGTGAGATCGCTACTGGGGTTAGCGGGCTATTACTGCCGCTTTATCCCAGAGTACTCCATTATAGTTAACCCCCTGGTGGATCTCACCAAAAAGATGGGACCTAACTAATATTTAACATTTTTTTGTTGAAACAAAATAAGCGCCTGAAAATCTGACAAGTGGTATTCACAGAGTTGTGGTTTATATTGTCTTACCCCTGAATATATTGGCCATATCGTGCTCAAACAAAACACTGATCCAATACGTACTTTTGATCCCCAGGGGTTCTTCTATCAAAGTAACATGAGATAAATGTTATTCCTCATGGGGACAAAAAAAGTTGAAATCTGGTCTTAGGCCCTGGACTACAAGTCTGACATCTTGGTGAAGGACAATCCCCAGAGAGTGATGCCTGCAATAGGCCATCATAGGCGTGTCAGGTTCCTTGAAAGCAGGAGTTTGTTCCTCAGTTCATTGGAGGGTGGTTGGTTTAGGGGAGAGCTTGGAGAAGGACTTTAGTCAGTCTTGAACTTGTAACTGGCATACTTGGCATATGCGAGTGAGTAATATTGAGGCCTTCCCTTTTACTGTATATAAGTTTTGTTTGTCCATAAGTGGACAACTTTTATATATATATAAAAAAAAAGATATCTTGATTGTCTTTATAAGCTGATTGCTGTATGTGACTTAAACCAGTTGTATTAGCTGTAAATATTAACCCCTTCAGTGCTAGGGGACGTACAACGTACGTCCTAAAAATATACTCCTAAAGTGCTAGGGGACGTACAGTGGTACATCCTCCCATATATAGCACTGTCCCGCAGGCTGTGAGTAACCGATTGCTTCAAAAATTTCACGGAGTGTGTGGGAGGGTTTACTCACTAGAAATATGTGAATGGTGTATTGGTCACGTCATTTAAACAGTGGATGATTGACGTCTAAATCAGCCTATAGGAGTTATCCGTGTTGTTCAGTCTGGAATCCAGGAAGTCAAGTCAACAAACTAAAGTCTGTATTATATTGTGTATTGTGCTTTGATCTGAGCAACTTGTGATGGCTACAACATTTAAGGTATCCAAGGAGCTATTTTGGCAAACCTGAACTTATTTTCAACAAATTATTTTCAGAACTAAACAATTGCTACTGATTGCTGCAGGCTGCCCTATTTTGTACCGTACGCGATCTAGTATGTGTCAGTGCCCTGCAGGCTGTGAGTGACCAATGGCTTCCACAATTGTAGGACATGTGTGGGAGGGTTTAGTCTCTCAAAATGTGTGAATGGTGAACCAGTCATGTCTATCAAATCATGCATCATGATGCCCAATTTTGGCCTATAGGATTTCTCTGTGTTGTTCAGTCTGAAATCCAGGAAGTCAGGTCAGCAACTAAAGTCTGTATTTCTATAGGATTGTGCTTTGATCTGAGAAAATTGTGATGGCTATAACATTTAGCAGACCCGAAGAGCTATTTTTGGCAAACCTTATCTTATTTTCAAGTTTGTTTTAGAACTAATCAATTGCTATTGATTGTTGCAGGGTGCCCTATATTGGACAGAACACAATGTATTTCAATGGCATTACACTGCAAGCTGCGAGTGACCAAGCCTCCAAAATGTTAGGACGTGTGTGGGAGGTTTTAGTGTCTTTGGACATATGTGAATGGTGTACCAAACATTCCATCAATAAAAACTGGCCTATAAGATTTCTCCTTTTTGTTTTGTCTGGAATTCAATTACTGTCTGGAAACTGTAGCTAATCTTTCATCACTCTGTGTCGTGGTGTGAGTTGAGCGGATTGAGATTGCTATAACACTGAAGGAATCAAATTACTTTTTGAAAAAATAATTGATTATTCAACAAATAGATCTGAATACATTTCTGTATTTTTTACAGCTTTTTTTGAGTGTTGAGTTATTTTCAGAATTCTAATACATTTATCTTTTTTTAATTTTATTTTTGGTGTGAAATACTTGTGCCATAATATTATTTCTTCTATATTTGCCAACACTGTCACAGTTAATTTCTTAGCTTTGGTAGCTCTGTCAAATATATTTACTACTCTACATAAAATTAATTCTGTATATCACTCATTCTAGTTCTGCCCTCCTGTCTATCACAAGGAATGCAAGCAAAAATTCACACTGATCCCCATGCAACACCAAGATTCTTTAGGGCCAGACCTGTACCCTACTCGCTAAAGGAAAAATTGGAAGTGGAATTAAGTAGACTAACTGAACAGGGAATAATTCAGCCTTTACAACTTTCCGAATGGGCTGCACCTGTAGTTCCAGTTATTAAGCCTGACCAAACGATAAGAGTTTGTGGTGATTATAAACTAACTGTTAACAAAGTAGCCAAATTGGACACCTACCCCATTCCTAAACTAAATGACCTGTATGCAAAACTGGCTGGAAGGAAATCATACACAAAGTTGGACATGAGTCACGCCTACCAACAGTTAGAACTGGATGAAGCTTCATGGAAGTATGTAACCATAAATACACATAAAGGGCTTTATGAGTACACACGCTTACCTTTTGACATCTCTTCTGCATGTGCCATATTCCAGCATACAATGGAAAATTTATTACAAGGAATACCAAATGTGGTGGTATACCTAGATGATGTCCTGACCGCTGGGAAGACTGAATCAGACCACTATAGAACCTTGAGGAGGTGTTGAAAAGGTTCTCAGAAGCAGCAGTTCACCTCAAGCTGAACAAATGTGTTTTTCAAGCACATGAAGTTACGTACCTGGGTCACAAAATGGATGCTACTGGACTCCACCCAGTAGAAAACAAAGTAAAAGCCATTAAGCAAGCTACTTAAACTATTGGCATAATAAACTATTATAGCCGTTTCTTGCCCAATTTATCTACAGTTTTAGCACCACTTCACCTGTTATTACAAAAACACAACCACTGCCATTGACAGCTGTCTTCTCCCACCAGACGGAAGATGGCTCTGATAGACTTATTGGCTATGTGTACGGGACGCTTTCCAAAGCTGAAAAAGGATATTCTCAGCTCAAAAAAGAAGGCCTTGCTATAGTATTTGGTGTCAAAAAGTTTCAACAATATCTCTATGGCCGTCATTTCACAATTGTATATGATCACAAACCACTAACAGGCTTGTTTAGTGAAGACAAGCCAATACCTCCAGTGGCTTCAGCAAGGATCCAGCGCTAGGCATTGACGTTGTCTGCCTATGAGTACACATTTGTCTACCAGCCAGGTGCCACTATAGCAATTGCTGATGCTCTCAGCCATCTTCCTCTATCAGATACACCAGTAAATAGACCTATTCCCCAAGAAATAACACTGCTCTTGAATTTCCTTGAAACAGCGCCTGTAAATGCTGCTCAGAATAAAAATGGGATAAACAGAGATCCCTGTCGTCAAAGATAAAGGGATATGTTTTGCAAGGTTAGCTGAACATCCAGTTGTCAAGATGGAATGCTCCTCTGGGGCTCCAGAGTGGTAGTACCTCCAGAAGGCAGAAAAGCCTTCTGGAGGTTTCATTTTATTTTATATTTAACCTGCAGTATTTCAATCAGTTGACTAGATATGCCCACGCATGTTGTAACATCACTGAAAAGTTCAGATTGTGCTGAAAAAAAAGCAATATATAGTTTTCCTTTTTCTTTTAGAGACTTGTGAGAAATTTGACTTTGAAATGATTCAGTCCCAAATTCAGGAAAAAAACCTCTAGCACTGAGGATTCCAAAAGCCCTAGCAGCAAAAGGGTTAATAAAAATAATAACTGGTATTAAACTTTACTCACAATTAGACATAGACTTTGTTTTGCTATAACAGTAACATCCCCACGACAACCCCCCACACCCCGTATTCAAAGTTTTTAAAACTGCACTTTCTCTGGCACATATAATTTGAATTGTGGTGTATTTTGACGAAAGCAAAATTAGTTCTGAATCTGCAGCAGGTATTGTTGGATCTCCTGGGAAATAGTATTAATGTTCCAAGATGTCAACATCTATTGAAGAGATTGTCTGCTTTCAAACAGGACACAGTCATACCATATTGCTTTTTGCATAAATAATAAACTATTTGGATGACATTCTATTAGCCTTGTCCTACAGAAATAATGACACAATGCTATTGTATATCCAAATGATATTGTGTAACATTTCTCTATGACTTACGAGGGAGAAAAAAGAAATTGGCATCATCAAATCCTGTTAAGATGAAAATCTGACACCACCTTAGGAAGAGACATTGCATTCTTCTTCTGGCCTACTCCTATTCTGTCTGAAAAGTTTTTTTTGTTTTTTTTTTAATAAATCTTAAATTTCACTTAGCCGCCATTCTGTGGTGAGAGCAGCAAGTACTAGTTGAGACCCAGAGATGTTTTAGATAATGGGTGAACAGGAGTAATGATACCTGATGCAATACAAAATGTGTATCCCAGGCACGGCTGTATTTCTTTTTGGAGGCTGTACTTGTGTGATCTCCTACTACAGCAACAACAACCTATTGTTGGAAAAAGTCTAAATGCAATCCAGTTGTGGAAGCACTTGCACTAGACACTTGCCACATCTCCTGTCTGAACCCGACCTCAATTTTTTATAAGCATCTCTGGTCAACTGCATTCATTATTATTATTATTATTATTTATTTCTTAGCAGACGCCCTTATCCAGGGCGACTTACAATTGTTACAAGATATCACATTATATTTACATACAATTACATTATTTTTTACACATTATTTTTACATACAATTACCCATTTATACAGTTGGGTAATTGTATGTAAAAACTGCTTGCTCAAGGGTACAGCAGCAGTGTCCCCAACCTGGGATTGAACCCACAACCCTCCGGTCAAGAGTCCAGAGCCCTAACCACTACTCCACACTGCTGCCATTCATGCTGCTCTTAAATAGCCTAAGTACTTTGGTTTTCCCTATTGGGGTAGTCGTGAGAACTAGTTTCTCAGTTAGCAGATACTACAGTGCTACCCTGTTATAACTCGACTGGTTATAGTGCTCAATCAGTTATAACACAGTAAGGTCGTGGCTCCCATTTCCCACATAATGCAATTTGACTCACAAACGTTGGGTTTTATTGTTGTTTTACATTACCATATTTAAACCCATTTAAGTTGAAACTGGGACATATAGTACTTATAAAGCTCCCATGCTTGCACTGTGCGAGTACGAAACAATACAAGTGTGTATAAATGTCCTTGGATTCTGTGTTCAATCAATCAATCTTTATTTTATATAGTGCCTTTTATAGTGGATCACCATCACAAAGCGCTTTACAAGATGCAGTAACAATAAGAAAATCCATAATACTTTAAACACAGAGAAATGCATAATACATGCTATACAGTAAAAAATAAAAAGCATAATACATTAAATACAGTGGAAAGTGCATAATACATGAAATAGTAGCAGCAGCACGGCCACTTATAGCAGATATCAGGCTTAAAGATCATGGAAAGCAAGACTGAACAGTTGGGTCTTGAGGGTTGATTTAAAGCGAGCGACGGTGGGAGCATCATGCACCAAAGCTGGGAGAGAGTTCCAAAGAGTCGGATCCATGAAGCTAAACAAGCGTTCTCCAAGTGTGGTGCACATTTGCTTGGGGATAACAAGCAGGCCAAACTTGGAGGACCTCAGCTTGCGGGCAGGGACATAGTGGGTCAGCAGGTTGAGGAGGTACTCGGGACCTGTGTGATGAAGGGCATTGTAGGTGAGCAGGAGAGTTTTGAAAATAATCCTGAACTTTACAGGTAGCCAGTGCAGCTGGGCAAGATGGGGGGTGATGTGATCATATTTTTTTTACATCTGGTAAGGATCCTGGCAGCGACATTCTGAACTAGCTGCAGTCGGTTTATGGTGCGTGCCTGGAGACTACCATATAGAGAGTTGCAGTAGTCGAGTCGAGAGGAGACAAATGCACGACAAAGTATCTCCACATCCGGGAGGGAAAGGTAGGGACGGACTTTGGAGATGTTTCGAAGATGGTAGATGGAAGATTTGACCACGGAGGAGGTTGCTGTCAAGAAGTACACCTTAATTCTGTACGTACGTACTGTGGGGGAAGGCAGCAGCAGACAATTTCCGAGGTTTAGGGCAGCTATATTTAGATTCTAAGTTGAGTTTTAGATCATACTAGAAGGAGTTCAGTGTTTGCTAGTGTTCAGCTGAAGAAAATTGGCAGACATCCAGGCCTCGATGTCTTGAATGCAAGCCGAGAGCCGAACCATGGCAGAGGGACTTCCATGGTCGAGTTTTAAGTAGAGCTGGGTGTTGTCAGCATAGGAGTGAAATATGAGGCTGTGTTGGCGGATGAGGTGACTCAAGGGAAGCATGTAGATATTGAAGAGAAGGGGCCCAAGAACAGATCCTTGTGGGACACCACAAATGACTGGGTTTGCAACGCCACTGCGTCCAGCATAGAAAACAGATTGCGGTCGGATAGGTAAGAGGACATCCAGGAGAGAAAGGTTCCAGAGATTCCAGCATACTTCTGAAGGCAGTCAAGTCACGAAGAATGCCATGTCAAAATCGGCTGTTAGGTCAAGGAGGACAAGCACAATTTTGTTCCAAAAGAAAGAGGAGAAATCAAACAGGTAAGAGAGGAGGATGAACGGGAGATGGATTTGTCGGTGGCTGGATGTAGGATTTGGTCAATGGTCTTAAAGAGAACATTGGGTTTACCGTGTCCCATAGTTATGATTTCAGAGTAGTACTTCACCCTGGCCGCAGTGAGTGCATGCCTGTAGCTTGCAAGATGGTCGGTCCAGGTCTCTCTGTGAACCGTTAGTCCAGACGACCTCCACTTGCACTCAATCTTGCAGCAGGCAGACTTAAGCAATCGAAGTTCGAGGGTGTACCATGGGCAGTTTTGATCTTTCTTGACGGTTCTGGTTGTACATGGGGCAACAGTGTCGATGATATGAGTAGGGGTGGAGTTGTAGAGGGTCACTGCATCATCAACTGAGAACAGGAGAGTACCAGTTAGAGGGGATGCAGAGACACATTCTGAGTTTCAGAGGATTCAGCAGATTCTTGGGACGGAAGGAGATAACAGTATCAGTAGCGGAGGAAGGAGCAGGAAGATTAATATTAGCAGTGATTAAGAAATGGTCAGAGAGAGAGATATCTGAGACGGAGAGATTGGAGATATCAAGGCCCCTGGTGATGAGTAGATCCAGGGTATGTCCTCGAGTGTGAGTGGGGACGTTGACAGATTGAGAGAGTCCAAGACAGTCCAGAAGCATGTTGAAGTCGGTCACTAAGGGGGAGGAAGGCAAGTCAACATGAATGTTGAAGTCACCTAGGAGTAGGATTTTGTGAGTAGAAGTGCAGATGAGGGAGAGAAATTCTGAAAACTTGCTCTTAGGTGGACGGTAGATAACAGCAAGGGTGAGGGACATGGGAGAGGGGAGCTTGATGGCAAGATGCTCAGTTGAAGAAAAGGCAGGCAAAGTAAGGCAAAGAAAGTGAGCACAGAATTTGCAATAACAGCAGTGCCCCCGCCTCAGCCAATGAGGTGAGGTTTGTCAAAGAGGGAATAGCCCTTTGGGGTGGCTAGATGCAGTGAGTGCATGTCGTTTACAGAGTGCCAGGTTTCAGCTAGACAGAGAAGATCAAGATTGGTATCGGTCATAAGTTCACTGAGATTTGTTAGTCAGTGAGCGACAATTGAAAAAGGAGATTTTCAAGTTTGTAGCAAGCAGCGTAAGGGGAGAGGAGTTAGTAAGGGTATGTGGAGCAGGTACTTACCAGTGTTCATTCTGGGAGTGGAGAACGAGTGAGCCGGCTTTGTCCAGGGGATCCAGACATTAGGTGCCAGAGTAGGAATGAGCCCTCTCGTAGCCATTGGGAGGGATTTCGGCAGGCGTTCTAAGACACTGATTGCCAATTTACACTATCCTGTCGGCCTGGAGCCGTATACTTAACATACATTTCTAATCAGCCTCCGAATTCAATACAGCCCAGCACAGAAAGGAAATCTAAATTACTATTTTAAGTGCAGTCTGGTTTACCTTAGCAATCAACAATTTAAACTATTAAATTAACTGTAATTCACGTACCTATTTCAATGTTGTTTTTCGCCAGTGGCTAGAAACACACGTGTCTCTGCAGTTACACTCACTGTTATTTATTTACAGTTTACAACATTTATTATAAAAAATATACAATTTAAATAAGAGTGGTGTAAACTTTAAACTGGTTGAATAGCAGTTTCTATTATACTGTATATATTGTAACGGCCCAGGATTTATATTGTTACACGACTGGTCTACGGACCCTGTGTGTGTGTGTGTGTGTGTGTGAGAGAGAGAGAAGCAGGGAAGCAGTAAGCTTGCCTCAGCTGGGATTGATTGACGTCTGGGTAGGCGGGGACATGAAAGCCCACATCAATGCGGACATAGCTGACAGCTGAGTCAGACACGATCCTGTGTGAATGTGCAAGACTGTTTGTTGTTTTTGGTGTGGCCCAGGCTGACAGGGTCCGGGAATAATTGTCCCAATAAACCATGGATTCGAGTACCTGCAAACAGTGTGTGTCTCCTTCCTTCATTTTCCATGGTACGCTACAATCTTAATTTGGCCATTGTAAATCATTACGGGCCAAAAAATGCTAATAGTCGTTATAAGGCAAAATACAAATAATGTCTCCAATTATGGACACCGACATCCACGTTATAACAGGATAGCACTGTATTAATTCTACACAGTATTGTAATCCGCAATATGATAGAAACCACAACTTTTGCTAAGCAAAAGTAGATCAGGTGGTTGAAAAGTAAAAGGTTGCACAGTTGTTATCATAGCCAATGAAACCTAGGGCTCCAACAGTTGATCAAGTTTAGTTTGTAATTTTCATTATTCATATTTTTCTGACACATTTTTTCTGATAATGCATCATTTTGATAGTTAGGTTTTGTTTTGGTAAGAAAAAAGATATAAATAAATTAATTATACTGTAACTGTAATTCAGTTAAAATGGTACATCGGGGAGCAATTTGTGAGAAAGCACTATCAAAATGTATCGCATGTTTGTAATATGTTTTGTAATTATTTGTTATAATGTTATATCTTATGAATGCATTACAAATCTTGTACATATTGAGGGATCATTCATAGTTACTAACATAGAGTCTAATTCTCCTCAAATACAAATACAGAAATTTGTAATTCAGGCCAATTAAAACAAAAGCCAGAGATTTGTTGGCAATACTATAAACACAGTATTTGGCCAGTAATGTATCTGGCAGTAGAAACAGGGTACATTTCAGAACACCATCATTAGAATCTTTTTAGCCAGTAATGAGATTTATGGTTTTGAAGGCCAAACCTTTAAAAATAAGATAGAATAACATAACATTGTACCTAGTTATTTTAAAATATGATGATAATATTTACTGTCACCATTTTTTTGTTTTGCTTACTTAGTTATATTGTTCCCTATTTAGGTAAAATGACTTTAGGAAGAAAATGTTTTATTCCAAATGTGACTTTGATGTACAGTACTGTTAATGTAAAGTGATTCAATCAAATATGTTTTTTTAATGCTATATTTAATAGTTAATGACATTACTGTAGACATGAGTAACCACAAGGCAGCCAGCAGGGTCTGAGGTCTGTAGCTGCAGGTACTTGCGCTGCTCCCCGAGCCTCCATGAACTGCAACGTTGCTTGTTCATCTTGCTCCTGGGGGAGGATCCCGCGTAGGTCCTGCAGGTTTCCTGCTCTAACTCCAAGGCGGGGCTGTACTTGAAAGGCTTTGCAACTGCTGGAGCCATTGAAACTGCGGAGGTTTCACTGCTTTCACCGGTATGGCTTCCCCCTGGGGACCTGGTTTCCCTCTGGGACCTGGCTTCCCCCCTGGGGACCTGGCTTCCCCCTGGAATCCTCGTCCTTCACCAGGGCTTCCTCTTTGTCGCTCTCTCTCTGCTGCTGCCAGGAGCTGCTTGCACAAGCCCTCTGCAGAGATTGGGTATTCTCAGAGCCACAGTTGATCGCTGCTCCTGCCGGTCACTCCATGTGTTTCCTATTGCTTAATCTTCCACGGCTTTCCATCATATCATCCCACTTTTAATCACCAATGTAGTGGTGGTGGAAGAAATTATTACAAAAATAAATTTAAATGATGGATGATCAATAAGCTATTTATTGATACACTTCTGATATTTTATTTAGTGCATTTACACTGTGAATTAAAATAATGAACACTCAGTTGTCAGAAACAAGCCCAGCAGATCAAAAAAAAGAGAGGAACCCTCCGAGGAACCTAGGTGATACATGCCTACTCAATCATGTTATACTTACTTATTTTAAGTAAGTATAACATACTTATTTTGGCAGCCTTGTTGTGTGTAGGTTGTTTGAGCGTTGGGATTGGGAGCGTTGTATTGCAATGTGAACTGATGATGCCAGAGCTATAAAAGAAAAAGACAATTGCCTTGTGGTTTGAATTAATGGTACTAACACAATGCTATTGTAATCATTGTTCAATACATCATGAACTTTAGCTGTCCTCCTGGACTGCTGAAGGTGCTCAATGAGGCTGTAAATGTTGTTAATTTACAGGCTGGCTGAACCAATGCATGCCTTTTTTCAATGCTGTGTGAGGAAACATCAACACTGTACCGTAAACCCCTTTCACACTGGCGCTCCTACCCGGGTTGGGGGTTCTGAAGCGATTAAGAAACATTTGCTCTAATCAACATTTGGGCCGACAATTCAATCCAGAGAAGCTTGGAAGGAAGCGTCCGTAACAAGCATGTCTTCCAAACAATTTGCGAGAGGTTGGATTTCACAGGATGCCAATCCAGTCCAGTGTTAAAAACAGTTGAAAGAGTCGTCATGTGAACATTGCTGCTTCCGGAGCATTGCATACTTGCACCTTGCAAATGCATGACACGTGTAAAGGATGCCAGTGTGAAAGGCGGTATATTGAGGTGTGATGGCTGTCCCATGAGAAGGTGTTGATGCAGTTGTTCAAACAGGCACTGCTCTGGCCTGGTTCTCCTCCTACCTCTCCAACCGCACTTACCAGGTAACCTGGAGTGGAGCAACCTCCACACCTCGCCCTCTCTTAACAGGAGTCCCCCAAGGGTCAGTCTTGGGTCCTCTCCTGCTCTCTCTACACCTGCTCCCTGGGTCCCCTCATTGCATCCTATGGTTTCTCATACCAATTCTATGCTGATGATGCTCAGATTTTCCTCTCCTTCCCCACCTCTGACTCCACCATCTCCTCCCGTATCTCTACCTGTCTATCTGCTATTTCCTCCTGGATGCACTTGCATCACCTCAAACTCAACCTCTCTAAATCTGACCTACTTTTCTTTCCCTCTCTTATTCCCAGCACATCTCCACTCTGGCACGCACTTGCCGATTCTTCCTGATCAACAACTGAAGAATCCGACCCTTCCTCACCAACTACGCCACCCAGCTCCTGGTCCAGGCCTTGGTACTCTCCCGCCTAGACTACTGCAACTCCCTCCTAGCTGGCCTCCCTGCGTCTGCCACCCATCCGCTCCAGCTCATCCAGAACTCCGCTGCCCACCTGGTGTTCTCTCTGCCTCGCTTCTCCCACGCAACTCCACTACTCCGCTCACTCCACTGGCTCCTGATCACCGCTCGCATCCAGTTCAAGACTCTTGTACTAGCCTACAGATGCCTTGACCAGACTGTACCCAGCTACCTCCAGACCCTCATCTCTTCCTACACCCCCACTCCGCCTGCACTAGAAGACTAGAAGACTGGCTCTACCTCCTCTACGCTCCCCTGCCTCCAGAGCCCGCTCCTTCTCCACCCTCGCTCCGCAGTGGTGGAATGACCTTCCTACAGATGTCAGGACTGCCCAGTCCCTGACCACATTCCGGCGCCTCCTTAAGACTCACCTCTTCAGACAGCACCTGTAGAACTCCTCTGTTTTTCCCCTGGGACACTTATCACCCTTCCTTAAATGTGGTTTACTTGCTCTTATCTGCCCCCTATTTTACTGCATTTAATCCTGTACTTCAGAGTACTGTAGATCTGCCAAGTGTTTAATCTGTAGTATTTTGTATTTAATCATATCCTGATGTAACTATCACTGACACTGTTATCTGCTGTATTATTGAATTGTATTTTGTCACACTTGTACTTGCTTGAACCAAAGTCATTGTATTTATCTTGCTCTTAATTGTATTATTACTTGAAATGTATTTGCTTACGATTGTAAGTCGCCCTGGATAAGGGCGTCTGCTAAGAAATAAATAATAATAATAATAATAATATAATAATAACAGAGCAAGGCTCTCCTCATGCTGAACTCCTCCATGATCCACAGTGGCTTGTTGTGTTTGGTTACCTCTCAGATACGTTTGATAGACTTAACAAACTCAACAAATCTTTTCAGGGCCATGATGTGAATGTCCTTTTTTCCTATGACAAGACCAAAGCATTAATTCGGAAGCTAAGTATCTGGTCTTCTTGAGTGCAAAGGGGCGTGGGAAGTAATTATTTTGCAGATGATCCAAGAGCAGGTGACATGTGGATAAGAAACCCATTTGTTGAAGAAGCAGGACAAACTGATATCGTGTAATGGTGATCAGTTTCCTGAAACAATTGCTTCATGATTTTTGTCTCTTTACCAAGAATATCCAGATATAGTTTGTGAAGCCATGAAAGTGTTTGTGCCTTTTGCATCAGCAAACCTTTGTAAGTCTGCATTTTCTTATTTCATTGCTATCAAAACAAATACTGCAACAGTCTCACTTTTGAGGATGATCCACGCATGTGGTAAGTTGTAGTATAGTTTTGTATATGTAGAACTGTATTATCCTAGCAAGTGTTATTTATGGGTTGTTTTTTATCGCTAGTTGTTCAAATCCATGAAAGGGGGCCCCAGTACTGGAGTATACAGTAATTATAATAATTTGGTCTTCAGCAAGGAAAATGAAGGATTTCCTTGCCGTTTTATAGGGTGCTAGTTAAAAATTGAACTAAATCAACATGATTGAGCCGAGGGGAAGTGAGATGAAAGCTGCAATTGTTGTAATTCCATGAAATGGTTGATTGACCAGGACATGTAAACTGAAAGTCTATAATATGTTAAAGAGGTACACAAATGTATTGAAATGAAATACTGATAGTGTGCAGAGGACTGTTGAGTAAAATCTAATTTGAGAATAACTTTCTGTTGGTACTGTTTAAGAAATTTGTTTTCCTTGTGCTTTATTTATTGCAAAAATACATATTTTAGTACCAACACTTGACTTTTTCATTAGCAATATCGAAAGGGTAGTGAATAATACACTTGGTTTCACACTCAGTTAAGTTTCTAAACACCTACACATTTCCCACCACATGGATGACTACTTTACTGTATGTTTTATCCTATTCTTTACTGATTCTTAGAAATTGCATTTTCATCTGTTCCCTTTTCATATATTTTTACAATCTGTGCTACTGTAAATTAAAAATGTGACAGATATTCATCCCTTGTGAAACTAATTTTTTAATTTCCCCCAAAAATCTAAATCTTGTCATGCTTTTGATAAATCGTCCTTGCTGTTTCTCTATTTTAATGCTTACTCAGATACTCCTATACTAATAACTGGTAACACATTATAATGTCTTGTACTAAACTGTTATTACACCATTATGTGGTTGCATGTGTAAATACTTTATAATGAAATTAGGATGCTAGTAACTGCCAACATTTTAAATTTTGTAATTAAACATTTGCTTAGTTCTTACAATGTAATTATGATGTCGCTGTAGACAATTATTGTAAAGTGCCTCTGTAACAGGGAGGTATGGGTTGTTCATTGCATAAAGCAGCCAGACACAGAAATTGCACGACACGCAGCACAAGCACACAGGTTTTATTGAAGGCACATTCCTCTGTATTGCACGAACTGACCTCATCCCCCGAATTCAAGGCCCTTCTCCAGGAGAGGCTCTGCCACTTCTCTCACTGACTGTGGGTGTTATTATTACATTACAGTAAATGTACTCTGGTGCTCCAGGATTTTTTTGTCAGCTAGTTTCAATAGCAAGACTGTGGTCACTGAGTCTGTACTTGGCCCTATAGCACTCTAGTTTGTTCTGTGTTTTTAATTTGTCTTTCCAGTATGACTTATACGTGAGTGGGAGTTTTTTCTTGGTGTTGTTCTGAAGCTCACAGGGGTTAATTTTGGCTCAGTTGGGTGAGCTTCAGTACCAGTTGGCTGAGGGGATTCTGTTCTGGGTACAATGTATTGATCTGCAGTGCTATGTGATGGTAGGAGTGTGGGCCAGCCTGATTTAGATGGACCCAGTAATGCATTGCTCTTTTTTAATTTTGAGAAGCAATAGGAACCGTCCCAGTTCAGCCCTGCACGCAGT
Source organism: Acipenser ruthenus (assembly GCF_902713425.1). Taxonomy (NCBI): domain Eukaryota; kingdom Metazoa; phylum Chordata; class Actinopteri; order Acipenseriformes; family Acipenseridae; genus Acipenser; species Acipenser ruthenus. The sequence goes on along the minus strand of NC_081191.1, from coordinate 79,214,658 downwards.
GTTGGGTTTGTTTCTGTGTAGCTGTAGAATAGTTTTGTCTCACGCCACGAGCTCGCTCTCTCTCTCTCTCATTCTCGCTCTCTCTTTCTATCTATATTTTTTTTTTTTCTTTATCCACAAAAGCAAAACTTTTGCTACAAAAGATTTTTCCTCAAATTCTTTGTTTTCGAGAAATTTCCAGAAATTTTAAATTTCCATTGGGGTATGTAAACATTTGACTACAACTGTATATATATAGCTATGAGTTTGTTTGTAGAAATAGGTGTCAGTGTGAACATGTTGCTCCAGACCTTGACCTTGCTGTTTGGGACCTTTACAAAAATATTTTACTGCCCATGGTCTACAGACTACAGACTGTGGGAAAAATATGGAAGAAATGCTGTAATTAAGCAATGGTCGATTAATATATTCTTGTGTAGGTGGTGAAATATGGTAATGTAATAAAGCTCTTTCTCAGAATGGATTTGTAATGCTGGTATAAACAACTTTAAATATTTACCATATGTACAGAATTGAACTATTACATCCAGGTAAATGATCTAACTGATGTCAAATTGCTGATGTTGTAAAAAGGGTTTTATCACTGTGTAGCTGAACAAGAGAGATATAAAAGACAGTATCTTCACAATGCTACAGAAATCTTAACATCCTCGAAGTGTTTAAAAAACAACATGTTTATATGATGCTGGTGAAGGTGAGGAAGATGGGTGGGGCGTGTATATCCAGAGTTTCCCTTTCCTTTACATATGCTGTACCTTGTGTAACACAGCAGGGAGGGGGTTAATATCCTCCCTGCATAAAACATGTGCGTATGCACAGTCTGGCTAATTGTTTAATTTATTTTATTGTTAATTATCCCCTGCACCTGGTAGTAATTGTAAATTAGACCCAGGTGCAGGGTATATAAGAGGTGCAGTCAGTCTGCACTTGACATCTGAGTAGAAGGAGACAGGAGGTGTGCTCTGTTTCTGAGCAGTCAAAAGAAAAGTGCTGTGATAAAACTTTGTTGTGTTTGTTTGGCAGGTAAACAGCTTAGCCATCCTGCAAGCTAGTCAGGAACCTGCCTGTGTAGTCAGTGCTCCAACACGGAGTTAGGATTTTGTTTGTTTATTGAATATAGCACGGTGGCGCTTAAACTCCATTTCTGTGTCCTGGGTCTGCTTTAAAAGGGGCAAACGAACGACCGTGAGTGTCGGCCGGGTTACACTTGCCAGATATGACAGTACAGTTATTCAATTGGAAAAACATTCTCCACATTTTTACGTACTTTCCCCCTAAAGCGCAGTCGTTTTGGCAATATCCACTATCCTGTAGGTGTTCATTGTAAATCCCTTTCATAAAACCCATTAAGATGGTGTCAAAACTTGCTGGGATAAGTGGATTTGGCTGACTGCTGGCAACAGATTAAGAATAATAATTTAAAAAAAAGAACGATTTTCACTGTGTTTTCACTGGCCACGTACCTTTTGTGCTAACTTTTATACATTTTGTACACTGTTGATTGACCTGTTCCCTGACTGGGAGAAGTGGTTTTAATATCCATGGGCATCCCTATCACAAAATGTGCCAATCCTAGCCTAGTGCCGCCTTCAAAGTCCAGCAATTAACCCTGACATCATGGGAAGGGACCTTAATCACATTTTGCTCTTACAAAGACTTTTAAAGGCTAATGGTCATATATATTACTGATACCAAAATTTGGCAGTGCCTTAAAATGGACAAATGGTCCCTGTATCTGTTTTCTATCTGCCTTATCTGAAATTAAATAAACATACTCTGAACAACAGTGTAATGTGCTGAATGACATCACTTGTTTCTATAATACATTGTGACTTCAACCAATTTACCAGTCACCTTTCCATTAAGTCAACTGTTATTGTTTGACATAATTTGTTTTTTGCCCAAACTGTACTTATGATTTAGTTCTCATGGTCTGTAATATGACTGCAGCTCAGTCCAAAGTAAACTCAAGATACATGATTCAAAACATCACTCTGGTACTGTTATGTTAGGCTTTTGAAGTGCTCAAGCATTGCTTACAGCTGCATGTTAACAAGAACTGGTTCAGACTTGCTTAAGGGTTTGGGTTATGGTCAGGGATACATGTGCTTAAATTAAGCACTGTTTGTGTTGTTAAAGTGCCACGTAAGGTGTATGTATTGTTTTAATTTTTTTTTTACATTTTGGCCACCTTTTTAAACTTTTAAATTGCTCAGAACTACATTTCCCATCATCCTCCTGCTCACATATGTAACTGAGATGGCTTTACCAGTGAGCAGGAGGATGATGTGGTCAAAATGTAAAAAAAAAATAAAAAAAAAATTAAAACAATACAACTTCTGCGAGACCACTCTGTGGCATGTATCCGGGGAAAATCTGGTACTCCCTGGACCATACCCGGTGCGTCTCTGATGTGATGTTGAGGCGACGGAGGATTGCCAGTTTCACCAGGTCGTAATCGTAGGTTTCAGCGTCGGTCTACTATGCCAAATATTTCTATGCCAAATACCAATGTCCCAATTTTTCTATGTAGATTTACAGCACCCTTATGGTTTTTAGGAACTGTCTAATTTTTTTCAGACCAATTTTTCTGCTGCTGAAACTTTTACAAAGTGTTCACAGAATAGGATTTCATAGAAAACAAAAGCTGGTTTTACAGCTCACTGTGAATCTCCTACATCATATATGTTTAAATACAGTACATACAGTATTCATTCCAGCATTGCGATATTAACAATTGTCCCTGCAACAGAAGCCGAGTTGCAAAAAATTCAGGACATCTCTGAATACTGAAATACTGAATGCTGAAACGGCTAACAGTCATTCAACTGTATTTACTATGCTGTATAGTGGTCCCATTCCTTTGCTGATTTTGTGCTTTTAAACACTGTCTTTGGACAGTTTAAAGCTAAGCATCTGGAAAAGTAAACCTGCCAAAACTTCAGTTTGAGTTTAGGTTTTAAACAAGCTAGGGATTTCCTTTAACATAATTGGACAATATGGGATCCTTAAATCGCTGGATTCTTTAATATACCTTTCCTAACAGGAAATATTTACATTACATTTTGTTGTATCAATCACCTACAATACAAAACATTTTATTTATGGTAGGTGTAAAGTAAAACTACAAGATTTCCAGTGCACACTTATTTTAAATGCATACTGTTCTGCTTCTCTTCGGGTCATTGCTGGCTTAGCGTAGGCTTGGTATTCTCTTGGAGTTATTTCTGGTTTAGGTTATTCTACATAGTTCAGATGTCTCAAGATAGAATGGAAACGGAAATACATTTATTTCCCTCATCAACTGTAAAACAAAATCTCTGCATTTTCAAATGCCATCAGAGCTGCAGGTTGCACCCATATGCATTCAAAATGGCCATGAGACAATTAAACTGCTTTCAGAAATAGAAATAACTTTATTTCAACTGAAGTGCTATCTGAAACCCCTTTCACACTGCTTTTTGAAGAACCAGGGTCGACCTAGGGTGACACAATGCCCCGTATGCAGAAACATTCACATTATCACACGTTCATCTGTTTTTAATCTCTGCACTGGACTGGCATCCTGTGAAATCCAACCTCTCGCAAATTGTTTGGAAGACGTGCTTGTTACGGACACTTCTATCCAAGCTTCTCGGGAATGAATTGTCAGCCCAAATGTTGATTAGAACAAATGCTTCTAAATCGCTTCACGCCATCCCTGCAGCAATCTGGCTCATGGTGTGTCTCAGTCAACAAAGCTGTGAATAAACAGAAATGGCTCGCAAGTTCCTTGTGGAAGTGAAACCTTCACGCAGGCTTAGCTGTTTGTTACTTCCTCCACTTACAAGCGCCCATCACCCATTTTGTCTTGCTCGACACGTGGTTTCACACTACGCGGGATTGTGACCCAGGAAGCCAGAACCCAGGTAGGAGCGCCAGTGTGAAAGGGGCTTATTTTAATTAGTGTGACTGAATTTATTCCAGGTTCATGTAAGGACAACTGCATATTTTTTCATTTTATTATTGGAATACCTAATATCAGCTTGAATTGTACCATACTGTTGCAGTTACCAAAAGGTGAATTTATCAAGTAACATAGTTTTAGAAATGCCACTGTTAATTAATATTTAAAATTATGATACCTGGTATGCTTTACATAATAATACATTGTTTGTTTAGCATGTCATTTTAATTCAAATGAATTCATTTGGCTCTCTTTTTAAACCTATAAAGACATTTCAATAAAGTAGCTACCCGCGACTCCTAAATATTTCCTGAGACTATCATTTCCAAGTAGCCCAATTCCGCAGGAAAACCACAGACCTGGCAATACTGTCAACCCCCTTGGACAGAAGACCTACAGTCAGGAAAAAAAAAATCTAAGAGTTTTGTTGAATGTTTATAAAACGATTGATTTTGTATTTAAATTTAAATCTGGAAAAGTAAACCAAGTGTTTTATTTCAGCAATTCCAAAAATTTGGTAAAAGCACTTTTCAGTGGGAATGAGGTTAATATTTCTAAAACATTTGATACAAAATTAAATTTCAGTTATTGATGTCAAATGTGATGTGAATGAATACTGAATTGTGCATTGTGTTCAAGTCTTTTTGTCTTTTTTGGCTACTTGGATTGGTTGATTTGGACCATACTTACAGGATTCCAAAAGCTTACACTGATTGAATTACATGCAGATTTGTGGAAATAAAAACACCCTGCATTAAAAGCAGTCTAAGTTGAACTATATTTAAAAGTAGCACTCTAAAGTATACGCAGAAACAAACCCTATTCTCTGGACCACAGTAGACATTCTTTTTGAATTTACAATTTAAAAAGGAAAGGAACCTCTGTTTTTCAGAACCTAGAATGTGTGAAATTGTTATCTTTAAAACCTGAATACACCTACAGTTCTAATATATTGTTGCACGGTGCACTTTCACTAATGCTTTTGCTTTTGGACACTTTTTCCTGTTTTTTGCCACTTATTTAGTTTTGCACATATAGGCACCGACTCCATGGGTGTTCTGGGGCTCAAGCACCCATGGGAAAAAATTAGCGGGTGCTCAGCACCCACAACAATTTAATTTTATGTGATGAATTTTGTTCAGGTGTTACGTTTGCGTTCTGAAAGACATACCTGAACTTAAAATCTGGCTGCAGCGAACATCCTACAAATGGATGTCTCATGAGATTATTGATGAAATACTTACTCTAATGTCAAACGAGGTGATGAAGGCTGTGAAGTTTTGTGAAGGACGCTGTTTACTATACACTTATAATAGACAAACCAACAGACAGTTCTGTAAAAGAACAAGTGTCCATCTGCTTCAGGATGGTTAAAGAAGATTTTTCTGTTCATGAATTATTTCTGGGGGATTTTATGAGACACCTCTGATGATGCCAAGACATTATTCACCACCATAAAGGATGCCCTGTTACGATTCAATTTTTACATCAGTTACTGCCGTGGTCAGTGTTATGATGGGGCTGCAAATGTAAGTGGTTGTCACAAAGACGGCCGGAGTGGGTGGTGTCAGACCAGAGCCAGGAAGTAACACAGAGACTTGGATTTTGGTTAGGCTGAGCGCGTGATCGCGCTCAGCATTTAATAAACAGACAGAAAATAAAAGGTTTGAAACAACAAAACCACAGGACACGGCACTTGTAGCCAAAATAAACAGACGAACAAAACGGACTAGACAGTGCACAGACAGACGAACAAAACACGGTGAGCAGATAACACTAATATTTACGTTCTTTTATATTTACTTTACTCCTTCTCTCTCTCCCGTTCTCCACTCACCGAACACCTAACCCCCGACTGCATGCTACGTGTCTCTATATATACTGTTGTGCTGGGATTCAATTACTAATTAATTATTCACTTGAATCCCAGCACGTGAATTAATTCTGTGCAACCCCGTGCTCACATATTATATTTTAAATGCACGTGCGTGATTTGTGCTCTCCTCGTGCCTAAATACAAATCTACACTTTTTAAATATACGTGAAACACAGACCCGTTTATATCCCGTGTACCAATCTATACACCAACATTAACACACGCACGCAACACACAAATGCACACAGGGACAGGGCACATTGCCACATATACCCCCCCTTGTGCGCAGCACACATGGCCTCAACGGCCACCTCCCCCCTTAAAAATCCAGCAGTCCAGGACAAAGTCTCGGGCTGGGAAGGGAGGCTTCAGTGGGCCCATGGCTGGCCATGCTGTCAGCACCCCTGCCGGTAGTGGCACGGCTGACAGCCTGTTGGTCCCGTCCTGCAGCGAAAAAGCTGCGGGGGCAGGTGGTCCCCCGACCTCCCCCTTCTTCGTAGCCGGCAGCTCCCTCCTGTGGGGCTCCGGCCACAAGAACTCCTGCAGCGAAACTGCTGCTGGGGAAAGTGGTCTCCAGACCTCGTCCCCCTTCTTTGTAGCCGGTAGCTCCCTTTGGTGGGGCTCCGACCACAGTACTGCCGGCAGCGAAGAAGCTGCAGTGGGAGCAGGTCTCCGGACCTCCCCCACGATCTCCGGCAGCGAAACTGCTGCAGTGGGAGCAGGTCTCCTGACCTCCCCCACGATCTCCGGCAGCGAAACTGCTGCTGGGGTTGGTGGTCTCCAGATCTCCTCCCCCTTCTTCGTGGCCGGCAGCTCCCCTTTCTGGGGCTCCGGCCACCGTACTCCCTGCGGAGGTACGGGCAGCAGAGGCAGCTCCTGCTCCTCTGCTCCGGGCGGTGGCGGAGGCAGAGGCAGCTCCAGCTCCTCTGCTCCTGGCGGTGGTGGAGGCAGAGGCAGCTCCAGCTCCTCTGCTCCTGGCGGTGGTGGAACCAGCAGGTATTCACCCTCTGCTGGTGGAGGTGGGAGGGGCCAGCAGTCCTCCCACTGCGGTGGAGGTGGAACCAGCAGGTATTCACCCTCTGCTGGTGGAGGTGGGAGGGGCAAGCAGTCCTCCCACTGCGGTGGAGGTGGAACCAGCAGGCATTCACCCTCTGCTGGTGGAGGTGGGACCAGCAGGTATTCACCCTCTGCTGGCAGCTTGGGTCCTAGGGCTGTGGAAGCCCCGACTTCCCTCTCTTCGGGCTGTGGACGTACCGACTCCTCCCTTTTGGGCTGTGGACGCCCCGACTCCTCCCTGTTGGGCTGTGGACGCACCGACTCCTCCCTGTTGGGCTGTGGACGCACCGACTCCTCCCTGTTGGGCTGTGGACGCACCGACTCCTCCCTTTTGGGCTGTGGACGTTCGGGCTCCCCCCACTCAGGCGTAGGACGTTCGGGCTCCTCCCACTCAGGCGTAGGACGTTCGGGCTCCCCCCACTCAGGCGTAGGACGTTCGGGCTCCTCCCACTCAGGCGTAGGACGTTCGGGCTCCTCCCACTCAGGCGTAGGACGTTCGGGCTCCTCCCACTCAGGCGTAGGACGTTCGGGCTCCTCCCGCTTGGGCTGTGGACGCTCAGGCTCCTCCCGCTTGGGCTGTGGAGGCAAAACCAGCAGGCATTCTTCCTCTGCTGGTGGACCTGCTACCTGGGCTGCTGTTCCACTTATAACTGCCTCCAGGTAGCTGAGGACCAACCCCACACCTTCCTCCCAGGTGCTTACGGTCTGTTCCCTCGCATATGCCTCTGTCCATAAACTGCAGGAACTGGACGACTACTGGTATAGACTGGGCCTCCAGCCCAGCATTTTCCAGCATCCAGTCCCGCACTTTGATGGCGTCTTCTGCCATTTTTTTTTTTTTATTTATTTTTTTTTTAAATCCAAAACTGCGGTTCCTGCTCTGGCCTGAGTCCTGGAGGCGCTGTCGATCCCACGCAGGACACCACGTGTCACAAAGACGGCCGGAGTAGGTGGTGTCAGACCAGAGCCAGGAAGTAACACAGAGACTTGGATTTTGGTTAGGCTGAGCGCGTGATCGCGCTCAGCATTTAATAAACAGACAGAAAATAAAAGGTTTGAAACAACAAAACCACAGGACACGGCACTTGTAGCCAAAATAAACATATAAACAAAACGGACTAAACACTAAACAGACGGTGCAGGACAGACGAACAAAACACGGTGAGCAGATAACACTAATATTTACGTTCTTTTATATTTACTTTACTCCTTCTCTCTCTCCCGTTCTCCACTCACCGAACACCTAACCCCCGACTGCATGCTACGTGTCTCTATATATACTGTTGTGCTGGGATTCAATTACTAATTAATTATTCACTTGAATCCCAGCACGTGAATTAATTCTGTGCAACCCCGTGCTCACATATTATATTTTAAATGCACATGCGTGATTTGTGCTCTCCTCGTGCCTAAATACAAATCTACACTTTTTAAATATACGTGAAACACAGACCCGTTTATATCCCGTGTACCAATCTATACACCAACATTAACACACGCACGCAACACACAAATGCACACAGGGACAGGGCACATTGCCACAGTGGTGTATTATCTGAACTGCAAGCTAGGGTCCAGCTTGAGAAACCAAGAGCTGTGTATGTGCACTGCATAGCTCACTGTCTCAACTTGGTGATGCAAGATGTCATGCAACATATACAGTCTGTTAGGAACTTCATAACTCTAATGTGGAAGTTGATAGGTTGCATCAGAAACTCTCCCAAAAGGCTTGCATGCTTTGAGACTTTGCAAGAAATAGAAGCTCCGGCACGTCGTCTTCGCTCATTTTGTCCCACAAGATGGTGTCTGCGCGCAACTTCCCTAAGATCAGTTGCCTCAAACTATGCTACATTTCTGATGTTTTTGGATGAAATTAACAACACTGATGTCTCTGACACTGGAGCCAAAGCACATGGATTCCTAACTCATCTTAAAAGGTTTTATACTTTTTTCATTCTGCAACCGCTTTTTCTGATATTTGTAGAAATAGTAGAGTAGAAGTAGGTAATAAGAGCACATTGCATTTTCAATATGCACAGAGAATGGTTTTATTTTTTAAAAGGAAAACATGCAGCTGCTAAGATGAAATGGCTTCAAGAATCTATGGAAAGAAACTTGTGCCTCAGCTAAAAATCTCAATCTTGAAGAACCTTGAATGCCTCGTGCATGAAAAAGCACCCAGGCGAATTGATGAAGGAATCAGTCCCGATGTTTTTCAACCCAAGAAAATGTGCATCAAAAATTATACAATGAGGTTTTTGATCACGTCACGACTGCTCTTGATTCAAGATTTGATTCTGCTGTTTAGTGATCAGTTTGACAATAATGGAACAATTTGAGATGGTTAAAACTAGAACCGCCACAGCAGTCATTTTGATGGTTTGAGGCTTTCAAATTGAAATTACTCTGCATGTCTGAAAGTTATGTGGTTGTCCGTTTATGACTTTTCCTAAATACATGTATTAAATACCCTGATGGTGTTTGAAAGGCAGGATCACAAAAATAAGGAAGTTATAATCCCGCCCACCTAGAACCGCCAAAGCAGTAATTTTGACTGCCTTTTACAAGACATGTTTTTATTTTGAATATAACCTACAATATTCTATTTTTTATATGTATACAAGCCTGTTCTCTCTACTGGACCTGGCAGCTATCAATTCCTTCGTTTTGTACAAGGAATGCACGGGGGAAATATCAGTAGGAGAGATTGCATCTTGAAGCTAGATACAGCGCTTCGGAAGAAACATTTCGATCACAACACAGCAAAGCAGCTGGCTGCTGTAGCTCAACCTGGATTCTGTGCTGCACCGAGTGACACATTCAAGAGAAAACATATGTTACTTTAGTTTTAAATTTAAAAAAATCAGCATTTACAGTTTTGTATGTACTGTTTACACACTAGTTTCTTTTGAAATGTTTATTTTATTATAGTTTTTCATTTTTTGTAGTAGTGCTTTATATGTGGTAAGTTAGAAAATAAACCCTTTTATGTTTAATTATTCATTTAAATACAGAGTTTCGGCTGTGCAGATGTTTGATATGATGTGCTTGAATAAAACTTTTACGTTGTTTCCGACAGTTCGTCTTTCATTTTAATACTGATGTTGTTTAAAATGTAACTGTCAAAATGACTGCCTGCGGTGGTTTTAGGTATGAGTATAACTGCCTCGGTTCTAGTGTTAAAGCCAAGGAAGTAGCAGAGTTTTACGCAAATGACTTCAACGTGCTGAGATTAAAACTTCATCGAGTCACATTTTTGGATTTAGCTCATCAGAAAAACATCTCAATCTCCAGTGTTTATGATGTCAACACGTTTCTAAAAACTGAAGGAAACAAATACTTACGAAATATGCTACACCTGAGTAAAAAGAATCCTGCTGACTGTGCCTGTTTCATTATGCATTGCAGAACGCTCATTCTCCGGTCTCAGGAGACTTAAGAACTATCTATACTCATCAATGGGACAAGTGAGGCTGAATCATGTTGTTGTCCTTAATGTTCATCAAGACCTCCGGAACATAAATAAGATTGCTGACAACTTCATCCAGGGGGCATACAGTGAGAAGTAATTGGACATTAATGAAGACCATGTTTTGGTGAGTACATTATTTAATTTTTTCATAACTACCCCCCACCACCCCCCCAACGTCCACACCTGCCTCTATCTATATGCTTGCTTGGTCATTTTAGTGGTTCTTGGTCATTTTAGTGCTTCTGTTTTATTATCTTTTTAGAGTTTTAATCATCAGAGGGGGAAGAGACTGGCGAGTGTGCTGTATTACTTTTGGATCCAGCTGCGAGGTCTGACCCGTGACAGACGAGCAAGAGCGAGGACCTCTGTATCCTATTGTTGTAAACGACTTAGAAGCACTGCAGTCCTGTTTACTTTTTTATTGACAGTTTATTGTGCTGGCTTTTAAATGTACAATATTTTAAATAGTATTGTAGCAATTCATTGGTGACCTCAAGGTTTGAGTGCTGCCCATTGAGGGAAGGTCTGGTGGTGCCCTTAGAGGCCAGGAGAAGGGAGATTTGATTAATTATTCTAAATTGGGGTAGCCGGAACGCTGGGTGAGAACAGCAATATCACCACTCTTGTCCCCGTTGGCAGACGGTAAGGTAATGACGTCAAAGCAGTTGATATATGGATTGTTAATTGTGGTTGTGCTGAAGGAACTCATCACCCATAAAATACCTCTATGAAAACCCTCATGACAACTTTTAAAGACTGTTTGTTTTAAATAGAAAAATGGACTCATTTATTTCATTTAAAGTGCTGTGTAAATGTTTTTTTTACATATATAAAATTGCATACTTGCTGACAAAGATGCTTAACTGAATAAAAGGTAGAAAAGAAAAGTTAAAAGAACTCAGTGTACTTACCTGAGTGTGGAACCATAGCTGTGAGATGTCCTGGTTTACAACTGAAAAATAAAAATAAACCAAAAAGGAAAATATATTATTTTGGTATTAAAGAACATATTATCGTTTTACAAAAATGCCTATTGTTTAAAAACAAGAAAAACAATAAGTTTAGTGAGGTAAAGCTAAAAGTAGAAATGTATTTATTTACTGGTCAAGTAAAGGATATTTGTGCATGCGGGCGGCCATCTTGAGCATGTAAAATACATAAATGTGCATGAGGGGCAGGCCTTGACCCTCACGCACAGCAAAATGAAACATAAGTCAGTAAAAACAGGAGGCAGAGACTAAGGCGGAGCATAGGCACCGGGTTCTCTTATTAACCTTACAGGGAAAAGATTTATCGGCACTGCAGCTCAAGTTACACTATCTTCCGAGCAGGCTGCATAATGGAGCTCAAGACCAGAGCCACTAAAACACATGTGCCCCTAGCATGATAGCATAACAGAGTTCAAGACCAAGACTTTAAGCCACTCTCATTGATGCACTTTCCAACCTGCTTCACTCTGTTCTGCCCCTGGACTGGGTTGCGCCAGCTGTTCTTACTTAGCTTAGTTAAAGCGAATTACAACAAGTACTAAAGTCAAATTCGAACATGTATTAAATATTTGAAACGCATACTAAATAACATGTTTTTGACCAATGGCCTTCATGTGTACTAACCCAGGCACAAGTCCCAACAGAGCACACTCAAAGACAGAGATTCATTTTTCAAGAGCCCCCCTCCTGGGACGACCCCCCTACCACCACCATTATGAACACAAATAAATGGCTTATGTTAGAGAAAGAGTCTTTACCTATGTCAAAATAATTCTGAAAAGAAGTAAGGCAAATGTTAAATTATCACAAAGTAAATAACAATCTTCTACCAACTAATGCTGGTCAGAATATGTTTTTCTTATCAAAGGCAAATTATTATTATTTATTTCTTAGCAGATGCCCTTATCCAGATCGACTTACAATTGTTACAAGTTATAAGTACAATAAAATCAATTAAAGTAAGAGCAAAATAAAGCATACAGTAACTTATAAGTAAGAGTGAATTCGACTAAGAGCAGTTAGTGGCATATAGTCCAGCATAGTCGTGAGTTGTAGTGTTTACAGATGCTGTCTGAACAGGTGTGTCTTCAGGAGGCGACGGAGGGTGGTCAGGGACTGAGCAGTCCTGATATCCATGGATAGGTCATTCCACCACTGAGGGGCAAGGGTGGAGAAGGAGCAGGCACTGGAGGCAGGGGAGCAGAGGGGGGTACAGCTAGTCTGCTGGAGGTGGAGGAGCGGAGAGGGCGAGAGGGGGTGTATGGAGAAATGATTGTCTGGAGATAGGAGGTAGCAGAATGGTCAAAACAGCGATAGGCAAGTACAAACATTTTGAATTGGGTGCGAGCAGTGATAGGGAGCCAGTGCAGAGAGTGGAGCAGCGGTGTGGCATGGGAGAAACAGGGAAGGGAGAGGACAAGGCGAGGAGCAGAGATTTGGATGAGCAGGAGCTGGAAGGCCTGCCAGGAGGGACTTGCAGTAGTCAAGGCGGGACAGTACCAGAGCCTGAACTAGGAGCTGCGTGGAGTAATCGGTGAAGAAAATAAAATAACAACAGAATGATGAAAGTTCCTTAAGAGCCTCATTTAAATTAAAATAAATGTTTATTAATTAAATAGTATATATTTTGGTAGATTTCCAGGAGCTAGGAGGGATGTGGATTCTGGTATATTTAAAAAATAACTGACAGACAGTACTGTCAAGGTCTCCTTTTGAGAGCAATTTCCATGCATCCAAATGGGTGAGAATGTATCTAAGACCAGCTAATGAGTTGGTGCAGCAAAAGTTCATGGATAGTTTAAAACCATTTTAACCATCTCCAGTCTTAATATCGGCTAACGTTACTCCTATTCCAATCAGATAAAGTTATATTTTTTTACTGTGGACTGATCTGTCTGGAGAACAGTACCGTTTGTGTACAACTGGAAAGGGAGAGTGTTATGTGCCAAGGATATTCTTGGCTTCAGGACAAGAAGAATTAGGCATGAGGGACCAGGAAAGGGTAGATGCAATCTGCAGTTCCAGCCATTTAAGGTGAATAACTTTTTTTTTTTTTTTTTAACAAGATGAAGAAAGCTTTTTATGAAATACATATACATTATGTTAATGTTGTTTACACTTGATATAGGTAAGCTCTAGAAAGACAAGACTACCCTTCCCACAGGATTTCTAAGTTCAAGTCTTAAGAGCCCTGCCACAACGTGCTACTAAAGTGAGCAGGCTGAAGTCCAGTTATGGTGGTCTCAGTCAAACGAGAGAAAATATAGTAAATTAGAGTCCTCCCTTTTAAAAACAGTTTAAACTGATTGCAGAGCGAGGTCCATGTTTGTAACCCTACTGCCTGTGTTGTTTACAAATGACACAGAAGCACTAGTATCTCCTTCGTTCATCATTTATTGATTACATTGATGACAGCCTTAAGACCCAAATTCACAAAGTTTTTAGATCAGCTTCTAGGAACCGGACAAACTTAGATGGGCTGAATGGCCTCCTCTTTTTCATTGTTATGTTCTAATGTTCACTTATGTCTTATAAAGTTCCCTGAAAAGCAAGATTTGTTTACATGTACTGTATAAGTATATTAATTACAAAAAAAAGGAAGCATAGTGTGAGGTTATTGCAGGCTCTTATTTCCACAGCTTCTAATATTCTCAGCCATGACCCCAAAATTCAAACACTGCTGACATGCTCTGTTTGCAACTTAGTTAAGTGAAGTCAAAACACATGCAACACATTTCCCTGCTGAATACCTATGGAAAAATACACTTTTGAATTTTGAATGTTAATTATTATTGCTCCTTCTCCAAAGTTACGTTGTTTTAAATGTCAGTCCCAAACAGTCCCAAATCTCACTTCTTTAATGTTGAATGATATTTATTCTGTTTGGTACGGTCACAAGTATATAATTTATTATTATGATAAAAAGCCCCTCTTCCAAATCAGGAAGCCTCCCTTTTGGGTCAATATTGCACTGGAAACTATTATATCCAAATGATTACATATGTGACAGAACTAGACACACAGAGGAATAAAACAGTATCTTTCCTACATGATTTAAAAACTGCTGTAAAACATAATAAATAAATAAACATTTATCATATCTTTCTTCCAAGTAAGGCACTGAACAAGTCAAATTAGGACAGTTTAGGGAACTATAGTATTTCTAAACAACGTGACTGGATAACCCAAACCAACCAAGCACTACAATTAGGAATGCTAAATATGTTCATATCAATGCAAACATAAAGAGATATACCACCATAATAGTTATTTGAAGTAGCCGCATTAATAAAAAATGTGAAATCTAGTTGGCCTGCCAAGTTGCCTGCTGTAGCCCAATAGATATGGAACTAGCCTCTGATCCTGCTCTAAAAAATGCATCTTAATTAATAAGGATTACCCATGCAATATTCTACTGATAATGTTTCAAGAAGTCTGTGTCTATATTATGCATACGAAACCTGATTGTAAGCACCAGTGATGGAGAAGTACTCATGTTGGTGTGCGTGTTGGCTGGTGTGGTGGATGGGGGTTGCTGGTCAACCTATGATGTTAGATTTTGACACCGAATTCTGGTGTGAATACTGCTGTCCCATGCAAACAACTGAAATTAAATATTTACAACGAGTTGTTGTGCCTTGTTATAAGTTACAAAATGGGGAAATGTGATGATTTCGTTGAAGCAAACTTGGACAAAAAAATACAAAAATGAGTTGCTAGATGAAAAATATCATTTGGGTGGATGTCTGTAGCCTGAGGTCAGTTCAATTGTGGTGCACGAATAAACAGCAGACACATGTAATGTTTGATTTACTAAATTATTCACTCCTTTTTTTAGACCTAGCAATTTATTCTGATGTAGTTTGGCTGCTTCTTTATAACTTGGACAATTGCAAAAGATTCATCTTTTATAAACCTTCTTTTTCGCTGTAGAGATTACAAGTAAATATTTTTAGCAAACAAAAATGCCCTATGCCAAAGTGGCATGTTTAACTGATTTTGTTTAAAAACTGATTAGAGAAAGCACACAAATTAGTTCAGTGAAGCAAACTGAAAGTAAATCTCAATTTCACCAAGCTAGAAGGGATGGGAGTGGGTCTTAAGTGCAGCAGTGCCTGTTATTTTGGGTTCAAACATTAAACTGGTCATTATTTTAATAACTAAGTTATGCAGTCTATAATAAAGATATGTAAGGATAAACTTTTCTGTTAACCAGGCCTAAACTGGTAATTTCTTTTAAAATGGTTAAAAGCGCATCCATGATCACAAGACGTCTGTGATATATATATATTTTTTTTCATAGATCCACTTGTTTATCTAAATCAAATCTACACAATCTTTTAATGCTTTTTTGGTACATGATAAATCACGAACAAGTTGATGGAAGGCTGTGGCGGAGTGTCCCACCCCTTTGTTTATATTATTATTTGTATTATTATGATTATGATTTCTGTATTGTATATGACGGCGAAAAGCCAATATTATTTGTTTTTATTGTTTGGCCGGACGAGCAAGACGCTGTCCGCCAGGTTATTGTTTATATTTTAAAAACCTTGTGAGGATGTGTGGCAAAGTGCCCCGCCCCTGTGTGCATTTGTGTGTTTTGTGTATGTATGCGTGCGTATGTTAAATGTTGGTGTATAGATTGGTACACGGGATATAAACAGGTCTGTGTTTCACGTGTATTTAAAAAGTGTATATTTGTATTTAGGCACGGGATTGCACATCACGCACGTGCATTTAAAATATAATATGTGAGCACGGGGTTGCACAGAATTAATTCACGTGCTGGGATTCAAGTGAATAATTAATTAGTAATTGAATCCCAGCACAACAGTATAAATAGGCACATTTTTAGTCAGTCAGGGTTGGGTGTTCGGTGAGTGGAGAACGGGATTGGAGACGGAGGTAGTAATTGTTAGAATAAGAGTAATAGTTAACGTGTTTTCACTCAACGTGTTTGTTCGTCTGTCTGTCCTGCACCATCTGTTTAGTGTTTAGTCGTTTTGTATGTCTGTTTATTTTGGCGTCAAGTGCCGTGTCCTGTTTTTGTGCTGTTTGAAACCTTTTATTTTGTTAATAAACGCTGAGTGCAGCCATTGCACTCAGCTCATCACCATCACCGTCTGTCTGTGTGTGTATTCCTTCCTGCTTCCGGTCTGACGCCACCCACTCTGGCCGTCTTTGTGACAGGATGACTGACTGATCAGCTACTGATTATTTAACTAGCTGACAATCACGCATCCTTATTAAACTCGTGCAGACTATGGCTGAGGGGTAATAAGATAATTACTATAAAAGCCTGCAGCTTTCTGTGCTCATGGAGAGAGTGTCTATGAGTAGAGAATGGGAGCGAGGAGGTAAATAAAATAAC
This sequence comes from Acipenser ruthenus, assembly GCF_902713425.1. Classification (NCBI taxonomy): domain Eukaryota; kingdom Metazoa; phylum Chordata; class Actinopteri; order Acipenseriformes; family Acipenseridae; genus Acipenser; species Acipenser ruthenus. Next base: position 79,197,945 of record NC_081191.1, on the reverse strand, counting down.
TGAACAGTATAACAATTGCTAAGCGTGCTGGCTTAAACACCAGCACGATACTTATTTGTTATTTGTTTGGCCAACGCACCTTTTGTTTTGTGTAGTTTTGTGTTTGTTTAAATCTTTTATTTTCTATTATTTAATAAAGCACTGCGCGCCACTGCAATCAGTTTCACCCGCCATTCATTGTTTTGGTTTTGTGTTTCTGGTCTGATGTCACCCCTGCAAAGCCACCCTTTCACAAAGGCACAACACTTTCACATGTGAGTACAGTGTTTTCTAATACCTGATTTATGGGGTGATAATCTCTGAGGAAAGGTAAGGTAAGGATTGTACAGCTAAACAAGTCATTCTCAAGATCACAGATACAGCAGCCCACTGTACCGACTCAGGGCCAGGACAGAGCTCTGTTGACGGCAAGCAAAAAGCCCATTAGAAGGGTAGACATGTTTTTTGTTCACAAAAAAATGCTTTCTACTTAGTGCTTGTTTAGCAGATGGTGATATGGGTGCTATAAACTATCCTGGAAGTATCAGACCTAGCGCCAGGAACAACTAAGTACTCGAAACACCAGCCAAACTCAAATTCAATCAGTTCTTAAGCCAACAAGAAGAAAAGTGAAGCAGGGCTGCCAACTTTTAAATAGGGTGGGCTGAGCAAAATAATATCTCTGAAATCTCCTGGGTAAAGAGGACAGTCTTTCTTCCTATAGGAAACAACTGATATTTTGAACACATGAATATGTGCTTGTTAATTAACATTCTTTTTGTGGCCTAGTTTAAGAAAGCATCAGGCTTCCCTGTCCATCTGTGTTGCTCATCTCATTCAGCCACTTTAGTCAGTCTTAAAAGATGTGACATCATGCATTTTTTCATCCCGTGAAAAGCAGAGTTTTGCAGTTCTGTAGCTGTGTGTGTTGAGTTTTAAATACTGTGCCCTGTCAATATTGTAGTGTACCAGCTTTTCAGGAACAGTGTTAGAGTTTGAAGGTATGAGACAGAAGACTGTAGCTTTGGTCCGAAATGGCAATTCTTTATTGAGTACACTGCACACAACACACACAAGCCAAGTTTCCCCACTTTCTGTCCCGAGGAGCTCACAGGCCCCTTAATAACACAAAGCCTGCCTGTCACAGATTGCTTTGTGTGGCATGTGGGTGGTGACGTCACACCAGGAAATTAAACTAATACACAGAACGTACGGGTGAAACTGTGGCGCTATGGCTGCGCTCAGTGCGTTTATTAATTAAACAAGCAAACAAACAAAACAGTTAAACAAAAACACACCAAAGAAATGGGCACATGGGCCACAACAATACTAACAAATAATTCTCCTTATCAAACGAGTACCTTTGTTCGTTTATTTGGTCGAGGTAGCATTCGCTCTTTTCTGTTTACTTCTCCGACTCTCTAATACTCTCCTGATTGTCTGAGCTCAGAGTGGGTCTTTTATACTGTGGCTGGAGCCTTAATTACCCATTAGAAAATTACCTTTTTAAGGCTCCAGCCACATTCCCATGGGCTTTTCTGGGATGGGGATTTAATCCCATCCCCACCAGCTACACTTTACGAGACCGGCTTTTCGCCGGTCTCAAACAGTAAACAATAATGGTGGGTGGCTTTCGTCCGTCCGCACACAAATACAATACATAATAATAATGATGCAAATAATAATACAACACAAATAATAATAATACATAAATAATAAAAGGGGCGGGCACCTTGCCACACTGCCACAAAAAAAAAAAACATTATATAATAATTTTCCACATCTTGAATCCCCTGCCAAAGGGCCACTGCTGATGCAGAGATGCACCAACTTTAGCATATGGGGCCTTTTTGTGGCAGCCCTTACAGACTCTCACATGTCTCTCATGTGCACCACTGGGAGCGACTGCAAGTAGCCTCTCTGTTCCGCCTCCCTGCTGGTTGCACACAATAGCTGCCATGTTGACAGTAAATTGTAAAACTGTTACATTTTACTGTATAATGACCCTACACTTATGGACTGCTTTCAAAATGTCATGGTTTTTTTTATGTTAGGTAGAAAGATAAAGAGGGAGCACTGTATCTTATTTTTAATGGTACTCATATCAGGTCCCCTGAGAGATGAGGATTGTTAACATTTCGCTATTTGTGTCTGTAAAGTATCCAGGCTACAGGTTTTTTTTTTTGTTTTATCTCAAAAATGTTTATTGAATGTACACATGTGCATACGTGCTCTTGGTAATCGCCATCTTGGAACTCCCCTCAACTGCCCACGCCCCATGTCTAAGTCCCAAGACCTTTGACCTCTGCTGAGTCTCATGAGAGCAGGTCTGTGGCAAAGTGGTTTGCACTGTGCAGTTGTAGAGGTGATGCAATACTCAGAAATGATTTGAAACAATACAGTTCACGGTTAAACAGCTCTTTACTGGCTGGTAAATAATAATAACTGGCTCTACACACCAATGTGTATCACTCCGTTAAACCACGGGGTTCAGTCCCAAAATAATAAGACACTAAACAAGACACACACAAATACAGACACGATCACTTAATCCAGTAGTGAGTGCTCTTTGTGCAAGTGGTGCAATACAAGTTTATAGTGAACAATGGCACAATGCAATACGGGTTTAATACTGGCTTTGTAGAGGCAGCTCCCAAATAGTTTAGCCATCTAATAATGACATAACACAAAACACTCACTGTTCTTTTTTGCTTCACTCCTTTAGAGGTCCTTTTGTAACCATAACAAAGGAACAGATTGCATGGTCACATCCCCTGAAATACCCTTAGTCACACCCCCTCCGATAGCTAGTTCAATCACGTCTCCTCCAATCCACGACTGACACATTACTTACCATACTAGGGCGATGACTTCTGGTATTGTGACTCCGCCCCCTTCCTGTATGCCCGGCTTCTGATTGACCCTGGAATGAACTGCTGAACCATCCAGTACGAGGCACACTGTTCCTGTTATACAGCGCCCTCACAGGTCGGGAGGGAGATTGTGGACTAGGAATCATTTGCTCTCAGTCACAGGGTCCTAATTACTATAACCACAACCCAACATACCATACTCTACTGTATCAATTGCTGGGCTTAGTTTTACATGCCAGTCATGTGGCATATAAAATATAGGACACACGACTTGACAGCTATGCTAAAATAATCCACTTCATATCAGCTGCACCTGCTGGTTTCATTTCTTGGATTATGTAGAGTATGTAATAATTTATGGATAAAGGAGAGGTTCTGTATTTCTTAGAGACTTTGTCAAAGCAACAAAGAAAAGTTCAGTCTGTTCTTACAATTTATTATTAATTCAATTAGGAAACTGTAGGTTTAATAGATACACATTACCCAAAAATATTGGGACACTGGTATTATTTTTTTTATCTTTAATGTAACTATAGGGTTAGTTACCCTTAAGTAGGTGTAATATATATATATATATATATATATATATATATATATATATATATATATATATATATATATAAAGATAAAAAAATAATACCAGTGTCCCAATATATATATATATATATATATATATATATATATATATATATATATATATATATATATATATATTACCCGGATGGATTCTGCCGTGTCATCGCCCCACCACTACTTTTAGCTGAAAGTCAAATTTTTAACATTCATTTCTGTTTTTTAATAACCAAGCGCAAATAATGCCTGAGGAGAAATATCACAGCTCGCGTGAATAGAAAAAAAAATGCCTAGAAGTAGATGCTCTGTGCGTTGAATGATTCAGCATTAGGGTTACGGTCATCTTCGGTTCAGATAATGAAGACGTGGAGTTCCGCGGTTTTGGATCAGATGATACAGACACACAGTTTGATTGTTTATGCTTTCCTCTTACGCTTCCATTTTACAAGCTCTTCCACTGCAAGAGCTTGTAAGTCAGGCACCGTTTTTTGTATTGAACATTTTAATGCTATACTGCTTCTTTGGATGTTAATTTATTATTTCGTATTGTGTTTTCAAACTGGATACTGCAATTTCTTACTTGCAGAGATTCACGCGTGTATATATTTTTTTATAAATGTGTTTTTTCATGATGTGGGTTTGTACTGGACACTGCAGCTTTAAAGTATAATGTTTGTTTTGTGAAAAGATTTGAAATGACATTAAATATGTTAACTGCACTTCTTGATTCTTTAGCGTGACTGTGTGCTGTGCTCTACCGTTGCATTTTCAGCATGCCTAATTGTAAACTTAATCTATCTACCTAATGTTAAAAATACTCCCTCTGCAATAATGCCTGTAATTTCACCCCTGCCTGAGTCAGGTCCACTTGCCCTCACTACCTCACAACACAGGACGAGTATTAATGATTTTCACTTAAAGATGCTTCTGAGTTCTGAGCCAGGAGCATACATTGACAAGCACAATAGCTGGGTGCATTTAAAATTTGCAACAGGCCTGTTTTCCCTAGCAGGTGTTACAATTAGGCAACTGCTCTAGAAGAGTGTTTCTAGGAGGAAAAGGAAATACAGGAGAATAGATTGTAATAGGATTCATTTGTTTTAAATTGTTTTATTCTTCACTCCTCAACCTCAATTTGGAGTCCCTTTCAAACTATCACCTTGAAAAACAATGTACCAGCCACCTGCAGTGAAGTAAGAAATTAAACATCTTGAGGGTTGGCATTCAGAGTTTATGAACTGCTACAGTATACAGAGAGTGCATGCAGAAGATTAAGAGTAGGTTGCTCTGACAATACAATGGCATGAGCCAAATGTGACCTAATTTCTTAGAAAAACAGACCAAGCATTCTTTCCAAAAAGGACAGCTTTTAATGAAATCCCCTTTTTTTCCTAATATCTTCATGAAAAGCATTGCGTGCAGAATTTCAATCATTTAAAAACACCTACTTTAAATACCACTTTTACAAAGTCTGTTCATCTATGAAAGAAAAACATGCCTTGGAGATTAAATCCAGTAAAATTATATTTTCATGGCTGACCACATCTGCGATCAAGTTCACTGTAAACCTGTCTAAACAATATATTGCAAATAAAAGGTGTAATGCACACTGGTTAGTGACATACAGTAATTCACTGGAGAGATCCTGCTGACATCAGTGAATGGGAAGAACAAAGCTCAAGTGCTATGAACTTCCCAAGAACCCAGAACGTGAGTTACTGCCTTGTTTGACAGTCTTTGTGGCAAAGCCAATGCTGTACTGTACGAATTACTCCGGGGGGCGCAGGAGAGCGAACAGGGTTTGCATATATGTTAGAGTATAAGAAGATTAAGAGTTTGCATAAAATGTCTTTGGTTGTGTAAATAACAGAATGTTCTAATTTATTTGGCTGTAGTAAATTCAGGGTTTTCATGCACTTTGAAGAACCCTTTGTTTCAACTTGTAAAAGGTTTGTTTGGCTAAGATATTTGATGTTTTATGTGTTATTTTTATGTCAAGAAAAAAAGGTTCTAAGGGTGTGCAGACCTTAAAGAAAGAATGTGCATTAACCAATAAGAATGGTTCTGATAGAAATACTTAATTTGCATGAAAATGCTACAGTTCATATTTAGCAGAGGTAGCAGGAAGAGTGAAGGGGGATTTAACCAGGCAGTAGGGCAATGTAAAGCGGAGCTGAGTTTGTTTGAGAGGATTGCTTAGGAGAAGCCTGACCAAAGCAACATGGTTGGCTGTTCTGCTCATAATTGGCTACAGGAAACAAGACTCCGATCGAGGGATTTATTTTTAGTAACTCGGACTAGAGTTACTGGGACCACTTGCTGTGAATCTCGCTTTCTATAGCTAAGGTGAACTGGACTGTGTTTGTCTGTAACTGAAAGTATATAATATACTTAGGGGTAGATGTACTAAAGAGTTTCAGCTGTTGCAAACCAGTTGCAAACGAGTCGGAAGTCTAGGGTCAAATGTACTAAACAAGCGCACTGCTGTTTGCGACTTTTCAGGGTATGCTTTGCGGCAGCAGTTTTTCTTTGCGGTTCAACCTTAGATGAATATGTAATTATGGGCGTTCCTGCACAAATTCGCAAAAAGGGGGCGGAGATAGTACAAATGAGGGTTCTCGAATATTATAATGAGATGTACTAAAGCTGCCGACAATTGCGACACTTACAATTGCATCAATTTGTTAAGAACTTTTGAAGTTGGCATTTCCCAGTCCACTTTTTCTCATGCATTGCCAGTTGTCCTCAATGCATGTGTGAGGCGAACACCCAAATACCTAATTTTCACTAAAGTCAGGGTGTATTTACAAGCCTTGAAAACAAATGTCTATGACATTTCTGGTTTCCCCAACGTGTTGGGAGCAATAGACCCCTCCCCTCCAGCTCATTCTAAGCATCTGTACAGGACCATGATCTATTTTGTGTTAATTGTCCAGGCTACTATGTAGGCCAAGTTAAAAATAATAATAATTATTAAATAATTTTTAAAAATAATTTTGTTTCTATTTGAAATAATCTTTTATTCACATTGTACACCAAATGTGTACTATGCAGCAGCATAATTTATTTTGTGTTACTGGCAGGCTAAAGTAAAAAGAAAGTGCGCTAGGTGTTCATTTGATTTTACTACTGTACTGTATACTGTATAGGCCTACTGTACACATTAATATTTTTACATAATTTAATGTGTAGCCTACCCAAAACACATTAGTGTTATTTCAGCGCAATGATTTATATTTAAAATGCATTGAGCACTGTAAATGTATGTTTCTGCGATTTTATTGTATTGTTTTTAAACCTGACATCTTCTTATGTCGGACAAACATGTCTGGTTTAGCGAGGGGCTAATGTATGATTCCGAAAAGCTTTTTGGGGGTGAAGGTGTGGGCCCCACTATAGAATCTGATGGGGCTAAACTGCCTTTCATATATATATATATATATATATATATATATATATATATATATATATATATATATATATATATATATATATAACAGTATTAAAATAGGTAAAATGAAGCCATCTTCAGAATGCATTGTACAAATTCCGTTTACATTTAACAAAAACAATGTAATTTTGATTCTTGCACCCTTGCATGTATAGACGTTATCCTTCGGGCACCCTCTGCTGCAGCAAACCACAACTCAATACCCGCTAATTATTTGAACAATGTCGCATGACTCTCGCAATGTATAATACTAGAGATCTCGCTAAGAAGACCCAACAAATATTTAAACTAGTATATTGCGTCTCTTTTCATTAACATATTTTCTCTTAGTACATACGACAAAATGTATACTTTGCGAATTGTCACAACGAAAATATAAATTGCGGTATGTCTGCGCTGTGACTGGCCCATCTGAGTACATCTACCCCTTAGTGTTCTGCGATTCCAGTTTATTCCGAATTTTACCGAAAAATTACAGGATTTAACTGGACATTGGTTTTTACTGATTTATATCCGATTTTTGTCTATTCAATATTTTCCCGGTACTATTTTCTAAGAAATACACAATATTTTGATTAAAAAATGCTGTTTTAATTTTGACTCCGACATTGTAATAAGCAGCCCTACACTGATACAGTGTAGGATACAGCAGACGTTTAGACTTCAGAGGATCAAATAACGTTCAAATGTGGGTCTTTGTCGCTTCACAAAACATTACACCGTGTAACAATTTTTTTTTTTTTTGGTTCCTGGGTAGTAAGTGCTATTTCCTAATTGCTTATGCCTCAAAAGTATAGAAAATGGCTATTATTCCCCACAAACTTTGCTTTTGTGACCAGGACAGTGATATTTTGAAATTTACCTATTTTCCAGAACATTCCAGATAGATTCAGTGCTGAGTAAACTTGGAGTAACTTCTAGAACTTTCCAGTAATATAAATAGTAGTATAAATACAGGGGCCTTAAGCCCACCAGTTCAGTTTAGTTCCAGCTGCCTAAGTGGATACATATCTGCATTTTTCTGAGATGGCATCAAGGTCATAGGAGACTTCAAAATGGTGGCATTCCTGATGGGTCTCCAAGGCCGTTTTACCAAGTTTCCCTGCTATCTTTGCCTTTGGGACAGCAGGGACACCAAGGCGCACTACCACAGGCGGGACTGGCCACAGCGGACCGAGTTCTCTGTGGGGAGGAACAACGTCAAGTGGGAGCCACTGGTGGACCCCCGGAAGGTGCTGATGCCACCACTGCACATCAAATTGGGCCTTATGAAACAATTTGTCAGAGCTCTAGATAAGGAGTCGGCAGCCTTCAAGTACCTTCAAGACTTCTTCCCTAAGCTGTCTGAGGCAAAGGTCAAAGCCGGTGTCTTTGTCGGACCACAGATAAAGAAGATCCTGGAGTGCAATGAATTCCCCAAGAAGCTCACTAGTAAGGAGAAAGCGGCTTGGAACAGCTTTGTCGCAGTGGTTTGGGGCTTCCTGTGCAATCACAAGGCCGAAAACTATGTGGAGCTGGTTGAGACTCTGGTGAAGAACTACGGCACAATGGGCTGTAGGATGTCCCTCAACGTCCATATCCTTGATGCTCATCTTGATAAATTCAAGGAGAACATGGGAGCGTACTCGGAGGAGCAAGGCGAGCGCTTCCACCAGGATATACTGGACTTTGAACGCCGCTACCAAGGACGGTATAACGAGAACATGATGAGAGACTACATTTGGGGGCTGATTCGTGAAAGTGATTTACAGTATAATCGTAAATCTCAAAAAACTACTCACTTCTAAATCTTTTGTAGTCATTTTTGTATTACTTTAGTATAAATACATGTTAATTTGGATTCATATGTTGTTTTTTTCTGACTTTATGTGAACGAAAAGACACAAATTCGCCCGTTTTCTCATTGGAAATAGGTAAATTTCAAAATATCACTGTCCTGGTCACAAAAGCAAAGTTTGTGGGGAATAATAGCCATTTTCTATACTTTTGAGGCATAAGCAATTAGGAAATAACACTTACTACCCAGGAACAAAAATTATGTTACATAGTGTTATCATTATGTTGGCCAATCATTCAAAGTCTGATTATTGTTGGGCGTAGTAACTACTAGCTTCATTAAAAACTAAATTGAAATATGAGGCAGTGGCGCATAGCGCTGCAAATACTGCTGCATTAAGGTACATGTTCACGCTGACAATACAAACATACTGAAAACAAGCGACACATTAAAATAAAACAAAAAAGTGAACTGAGAAACAAGCAATTCATTTATGCAGCTTTTACATACGTGTTAATAAAAAGAAAGCACAGAATGACTGTGATGTCATGTTCAAACTTTCTGAAAGGTGTTTCCTTTCTGGTAGAAGGCTGTGAAAAGAAGAATGACCACTAGGGCTGGGCCGATACTTGTATTTTCAGATTAATTGCCTTTTAGAAGATATTCAATAAATCAAACACACTTATTAATGTGTTGCTTTCAAAACAAGAAAAGCTGCCCTTCCCTCACCTTAACAATTGAGTGCCAATCAATGGCAATTAACTTCCGCATTGAGTGGAAGCAAATTTTGCTCTTATCCAGGGCACTGACATCCTACTGCCATACTGCTATACCAAGGCCATAAACTGACAATGAAACTAGCAAAATTAGCAAATGCAACTGTCACATAAACGTGGCCGTACTTTAAACCTAAACTTGAGATACCGCTGTGGAAACTGGAATATGTTTTTCTTTGTTGGGTTTAATCTGAGATATCACCTTGCCCAAGACTACAATCCAACAATTCACTGCAGAGATGACACATTTCTAAAGAAACTAAGGAAAGTGAAATACATTACTTTATATCAAAAGGATAAAAAGGTAAGACAAATAATCGCTTATAAAATATACATGGGTTTTAGTGAGTTTGATCAGGACAGGTTCTGTATATGTTAATAACACTGTCAGATTGTTATTGATTAATACTTAAACCAAGGGACTGCATTGTTTTATGTTGAGTAATTACCACGTTTTATTCCATTTAATTTATACCTAACAACTTCAATTACTTGGAAAATACGAGTATCAGCACACCCCTAATGATCACTTTATACATGGATACAAAAGGGGTTTTTAATCGATTATCAATTGATTAAACACCTGTGGGCTTTGATCAATTGAAAAAATACTTGATCAATTAATCTTGTCTATCTGAGTGTGGTATCCATAAACGGTGAGCAAAAAAGAAACCTTGAAAAATGGCATAGGGTACTTCTAAAAGCTTTGGCAAAAAGGGAGCTGGTCTCCCACCAGGCTAGTGGCCCCTCCATGGGCTCTGTGTATGCTGGTGCACTGCAGTCTTCTGCAACATTCATGCAGGGTGCTGCCCTCAGATCCTGGCAGCATGGGCAGCATCTCACAGGCCAGCAGTTCCTTGGTGGGGCTGAAGCCTGCTATGTCTCCTCCCTTGGCACCAGGAGAGGCAAGTGTGTGTGGCTCCCCTTCATCTTGCAGGTCTCCACTGTTTGGCGTACCCGCTGGAACAGGTTCGAAGCAGTTGACCAGGGCAGTGACAGAGGGGCTCCTCTCACTGTCTGACTGCTCCTGCTGCTGTGGTGGTGAGCCAACCTCACGACTCTCCTTGGGTCGATGTGGCGCCAGAGGATCCTGGTGGATGAACATCAGTTTCTGTCGTCCTTTTTGCTAGACACAGTAAACAACTTGTTGTCCGTCAGGGCAGCCAACAGGGTTCTCAAAACAGGTGAAGGTCATACACGATAAAGCAATCAAAATGATCAAAAGCACAAAACAAACCTCTCTCCCAACAGCACTAAACTCTTCCTACTCCCTTTCACTGAGAGGCTGTCAGCTGTTCTTTATATAGGGCTGGTCATTACCCTTGATTTCATTACCCTTGATTTGCTGACACACACACCTTGATTACCTGTACAGGATTCTGGGTGAAGAACCATGACCATGCCTCAAGTTTTACCACATGATTTAACTCAGATGTACTTGCAAGCAGTCGTCACGTTGGCAGATAATAAAGATATGGGCCAAAATGCCATGATTAAGGTTTATACTTATATAGTGCCATACTAATTGACTCACATGTCATGAAATGGCTATAAGTGATCCATTAATCTGAAGCTCATCTTCTTAGTGGCAGCTAAAGCTGAAATCTGCATATCAGTCATGACAACTTCTGTTTCTGGTGATTGTGTTATGGACATGCAAATGTGTTAACTTGAGGAATACTATAACTCTTAAACTTTTCATTATCAAAATGCACAAAGCTTTGCAAATCTAACAGTCATGCTTAAAATGAATATATAGCCAATAAATTATACATGTATCCAATTCAGCACAATCAATATTGATATTGATTTACTAATGTTTTTTTTTCAATCAATTCAGTCAAATTTATCTGTACAAGAATAGGTGGAATTGAATGGAATTGAAATGGAATTCATAAATTCTGTTGCTTTCAAACTGTCAAGTCAAATTCCAATTCCTTATCTCTACTATTTTTCAATTCCAAATTCAATTCAGGAATTGAAATTGACCAACAAAACTTCCAATTCCATTCGGAATTGACCCCAACTCTGTCTAGTAAGGTAAACCACATAATAAGGTGATACAGTACTTGTTCTAGTTGGTAACAATATTAGTTTATTAAAGTGGAACAATACCATTTTAAGGATTTTAACGTTAAGAATCATTATGCACAGTATATTATCGGATGTTATTATGGAATTATCTGTTATTATTAGGATTTCATAAGTGTATAGATTGTGATTGCTGAGAACAAACAGTTTTTCCATTTTCAGGAGTTCTTTGCCAAGTCATTAATAATTTCAATATAGTAATGAAGATAAATGATGTACTGTATTTCATTTCCCATCCATCATCACCAGTTCCATCAGAAATGACAAAATGGGAACAAAATGGTAATTTGGCCTAAAGTTTGGAATATAATACCCTCGTTGGTACAGTTATATTGTTTCCTATCACAACTCATTCTTTATATTCATTAACACTGGAAATAAACAACGACTAACATGTATCAAATGCAACTTTCCACCTCCTACCAATATCTCCTGGTACTAAATTCAGGTCCGGTTGAACTCCAGCAGACCATTACTTGCACATTGGTCACCAGACCCACTTACTGGTTTATTTTTGTAAAAAAAAAAAAAAAAAAAAAAAAAAGCGTATTTCAAAAGTTGGAATAGTTGTTGCAATAGATTTTCTCCACTTAATTAACTACATAAATGTTATATTTATCAGGATTTTCTACCACGACTCAAAATGTTACCAAAAAGCTATAATATGTTTATCTTGAGCAGGGACTATCATACTCTTATAATAATAATAATAATAATAATAATAATAATAATAATAACAACCTTAATTTGATATACCGGTAGCACCCTTCACACTAGGGTGTCTCAGGGTGCTGCACAATATGAAAAAACAAAATCAGGAACATAGTAATAACAATAATAATAAAACAAAACAAACAATAACAGTCAATTCAAAAACACATTAAAAACAGGTCAAATACAAATAAAAACCAATTCCTAAGAATTCCTAACAATGATTAAAAAAAACATTACAAGTTTTAAGAACAAGTCCACAGGATCACTGTAAAAAAGATGTGTCTTAAGAGTGGATTTAAAATTCAACACTGACGTGGAGTCTCGGATGCAGCTGGGCAGAGAATTCCAGAGAGAAGGGGCAGCACAGCTAAAACAATGCCCACCAAGAGCAACACATCTTGGAACCAAAGGCTTTAGAAGTCCACAGTTTGATGATCTGAGCTATCTTCCAGGGATGTAAGGGCTGAGAAGGTCCATAATGTAAGTAGGACCCTGACCATGCAAAGCCTTGTATGTCAGCAACAGAATCTTGAAGGCAACACGAGAATGAACAGGAAGCCAATGCAAACGCATAAGGACCAGGGTGATATGTTCTGTCCACCTAGTGCCTGTAAAGACCCTTGCCGCTGCATTTTGCACCATCTGAAGACGATTATGTTTAATGTTGACATTCATCTTTACAGTTTCTTTGTTTGTATTACACTCTTACTTGTAGGATACGTCTATCTATCTTAAAGCTGGTTATTATGTGTGCTAAAGCTGGCAGAATGAATGGAATGTTATTTTGAAGGTAATGGTATATTTTGTTTAACACTGTTTACGTCACTGCCACCCACTGCCTTCCTCAACATATGGGCTGTTAACTGGAATAAGCTCCCCTGACTGTAACCTGATGACAAGGGTCACTTCATGAACATGCTTAACATTGTGAGTAAACACATGGCTGGGTCTGTTTGATACCTCATTGTTACATCTTGAAAGAGGACTGGTCATTTTTCTAAACATCAAAAGGCAGCATTCCTTTCAACACTATTACATATATATATATATATATATATATATATATATATATATATATATATATATATATATATAAGGATTATGTAAGAAAAACCTGACTTGCATTCAGTTAAAGTAGGTAATGAATGTACTGGTTGAAAATGTTTTGGCAAAAGTATTAACGTTCTTTTGATATTGCAAATGATCTTTTTCTTGCTTAAAAACAATTTTACAGAAGAACACAACACTAGGGAAATATCCAACCATTTTAATAAACAGTAGGTTGGGGCAGATACTAGTGTTAGAATAAGCTAAGCAGACCGAAAAGATATAGCTTTTTAACTTACGCAGCACATATTATGGATCACAATTTAACATTATACCACATTTTCATGAACCACAGAACTTGGGTATGTGCTCGAGTTTTTTACTGAATAAAAATATTTGAAAACGTTAATACAAGTATAAGGCTTTTCATTATCAGACGCAATAATCTCTCTCTCTCTCTTTCTGTATATATATATATTCAATTCAAACCTTTATTTAACCAGGTAAAGACATTGAGAACAAGTTCTCATTTTAAATGCCGACCTGACCAAGAGGCAACATAAATACAACAAACAACAATACATAGACAGTTAGAGACATTACAGCAATATGAAATCAATAAATAAAAAAAAAAAGTAAAAAAAAAAATAATAATAATAATAAAAAAAACACCTAATAAAATCAGCATCTGATTTGACAAGCACATGAGCTCATGAAACAGGGAAAAGAGCTTCAAGTCTAGAAAAGAAAGCACCCTCTGAGATAAAACCAGGGAGTTTAAGCCTTGATTGTAACTCATTCCAATCGTGAGCAGCTGCATATTGGAATGAGTTATGCCCAACAGCAGTAAAAACACAAGGGACAATATATACAGTATATATACAGTATATATATATATATATATATATATATATATATATATATATATATATATATATATATATATGCACAAGGGCAGTCAAGCGATTAAAAAATAAATTACGATTAACCTTGCGTAATCTTAGTTCATCTTGGTTTTAATCGCATGTGTAATTGATACAATTGCATCCATCTCATTCAAATTTGTTTTATTACGGATGCTATTATTATTACAGTGTACTTCGTTTATAAGAATTACTGATAAAAAAATCAACCGCATATAGTGATCAAAACCAATGGGATTACTGGCTTTGTATCTCCACTTAGTGAAAAACTGTGAGATTTGCATCACAACTGAAAAAAAGCAAGCCACAGATGCTTAAATGCAGTGGTAGTCCTGACAATATAATACTGTACTGTAATGTCATTTTAATTCAAAGGCCATTACATGTAACACCACCGGGCAGTCAAACTACGCACCCACCCTCAAGTATACTGTAAACAGGATTCTGCAGCCTTGAGTAAACATAATCGTGATCATGTAACAAGTTGCTTATCCACAAGGACTAATTGTGATGTATTGAGCATCATTGACATTTGTATACTGTATTTAAACTGCTGATGCGCTGAGGTACGCTTTTGCTAATTGTAATCATATCGGTCTGCTTTTAAGAATCAACCGCTTATAAGAATCAAATCACCCAAGACGGATGTGATTCTTATAAACACTGTATTATTAGTAGTCGTAGTATTATTTTAAAGTTCTTATTACTTATAAGGCCTTATATGATCTTGGACTGACTTAGCTTCACGACCTGCTGACTCCATATGTCCCTGGTCATTCCCTGAGATCGGAAAATGCTCATCTTCTGACAGTCCCTAAAATTTGTTTGAACTCTGTCGGAGCCGGGGCATTTAGTTATAATGCCTCTCATCTTTGGGACTTGCTCCCGATTCCCCGATTCATCATGCTAGCACAATTGAATCTTTTAAATCCTGTTTGAAAAGATATTTGTTTGGGTCTGTTTATTTGTAGCTAGATTATTAAACATAGGATTTTTTTATGAAGAGCACGTAAATACTATATACAGTGCAGTGAAAAATTATTTGCCCCCTGTCTGATTTTCTGCATTTTTGCATATGTTTGACACTGAATGTTATCAGATCTTCAACCAAAACCTAATATTAGATAAAAGGGACCCTGAGTGAACAAATAATACAAACAATTGATAGATATTTCATTTATTTATTAAAGAAAGTTATGCAACACCCAATGCCCCCGTGTGAAAACGTAATCGCCCCCTTAGACTCAATAACTGGTTGCGCCACCTTTAGCAGCAATAATTGCAACCAAACGCTTCCCGTAGTTATTGATTAGTCTCTCACAGCGCCGTGGAGGAATTTTGGACCACTCCTCCATGGAGAACTGTTTCTACCCATTTTCCTGTCATTCCATTTCTGGCACAGAGAGGATCATGGAATGCTATAAAGTACTTTTTTTTTACCTGGGAAAGGGAATTGACGCTAGACGCGCTGGTGTGGCACTGTCTACCATGCGTCAAAACCCAAAAAAAAGCGAAGCAAAGTGACCTGGTGTGTCCAGACATTAAGAGGGTCAAGACAAATAATTGGTCACTCTAAATTAAAAAAAAGAGGGTCAAGACAGAGGAGTGTAAAAAAAAAAAATCTCCAAAGAAATTAACACATTAACACGTTAATCGCAGAACAGAAGTGAACAGCCCTAATATATATATATATAACTGGGGGTCGCGGGTGTCTGAAGGGGGTCGCAAAGGATTTGGTAGATTAAACTTTTTTTATAATTTTTTTTATAGTTTTGTAATTTTATTTGTATTACCTTTACGCACATCGACTTACAAAAACAGCACGTCCTCTGTATTACTATTAATAAGTACTTTCCTCTCCTTTCTTCGTATCTGTGGGTCCTGCCTATATCTCCATAACCAGAAGTTACTTGGTTACAGATATACCGCCGTTTTTGGAGGTTACAGGCTAAACTGTGAAGGGTGGACTGTGTCTCTCTTTAGAATTGGGTATGATCATTATGTGGTCTTTTCCTTGATATTTCTCACCAATTATTCTGGTAACTATAAAAGAGAGGAGTCAATCAATGAAGCAAAGAGTTCACCCATATAAAAACGTAATAAACTAAGTGACCATTTTATAAAAACAAGCTTTTTTTGTGGATGAGTTTCAGTATTAGCAAACTGCGTTGTGTAATAATATGGATCGTTTTTTGAAAAAGCCTGCTTCTAAGATGGGCAGTGAGGAATGTGACCATGGAAGTCATGTCAAAAGCAAAAAGTCGGAAATATGACGAAAAATATATTGTAGCGTTCTCGGTTCCCGCAGGCAGGCGCATCACCCAGGGCAAAGTAATCCACACACAGGCGGAGGGTGGGCGCGAACCCGGGACCTCTCGCACTGAAGCATAGCGCCGATACCGCTGTACAAAAGAGCCGGCTCCTTTGCAAGGAGCGTATATCGGGCTTATGTCTCTGTGTGTGATTACGTCACCTACCAGCCCTACTGCTGCCTTCACCCGTGCACGCTACACTCTCCCCTGCCAGCCTCAAGTCCGCCCCGGACTTGCTAACCAGGCTACAGTCCGACAAGTGCGTGCTGGGGTACCTGCGTCCACTTCTGACACCAATGTAGCGTTCTCGGTTCCCGCAGGCAGGCGCATCACACAGGGCGAGGAAATCCACACACAGGCGGAGGGCGGGCGCGAACCCGGGACCTCTCACACTGAAGCATAGCGCCGATACCGCTGTACTAAAGAGCCAGCTCCTTTGCAAGGAGCGTATATCGGGCTTATGTCTCTGTGTGTGATTACGTCACCTACCAGCCCTACTGCTGCCTTCCCCCGTGCACGCTACAATATTGAACTGCCGCACAGTGTTCTTTGTGGTGAAATGCGTGCTCATGAAAGTATGAATCCATCAAAAATGTGCTGTCATTTAGAAACCAAGCATCCTTCCCTGAAGGACAAACCAATTGATTTTTTTCTGGAGGAAGTTAGTGATTCTGAAAAAACAACAGGATGGCATTTTTTAAGCAAGCAGTGTGAATACCTACTAAATCTCTCCGTGCGTCCTACAGGATAGCAAAAAGCGGTAAGCCCCACACCATTGCTGAATCACTACAGTGCCATGTGCTGCTGATGTGGCAACCATTATGTTGGGAACTGATTCCGCAGGTTAATTAAAAGTTACAGTATATACCCCTTCAAACGCTTCGGTTGCACATGAAATGGCTGCTGACGTTCGTGAACAGCTTTAAAAAACAGTGACTTTTTTGCTCTCCAACTCGATGAATCAACTGATGTGTCAGGGGCTGCACAGCTCTTAGCTTTTGTAAGATACATTTGCAATGGATCAGATGTGACAATTTATTAATAATATGATGTTCATTATTTCTTGCATGTTTACCTTTTGTCAGGTGGCTGTATGGTGTTACTAAAAATTAGTGAAGAACAGAGTTAATAAACCTCCTTTTTTATTTGATATGGAAGACTTTGCATGTCTTAATAATAAATGCTACCCTCTCAAGAACCTTGGAAATAGGCATGGAACAATGAATTGTATAGGATATTTCTGTAACTGAGAACAAGTAAGCAGGTTTTTTATTTCAATACTTAAAATCTCTCATGTGTGAGATGATGCAATTTTCAATCAGCATAAACGAGTTGTAAAAATCTTTACAGCATGGCTTCTTAAAACCCATTGTCCTACTTAATCCCACTGCTCCAATAAGCATTGTGCAGTGGGAAAAGAACACTGGTCTGTCTATGTTGGCCCTCACCTATCTCCTTGCATTTCTTTGCAGTCCCCTTGCATTTCTTTTTGATGGACAGGGGAGGATAGTTAATCTCAACACCCTTGTTTAGGTTCACAGGATGCCGATTAGCTTGAACAGAGTTCGTTCTTTGATCTTCAGTGCTCCTGATCTGCGAATCTGCTTGAGAAAACACTGATCACGGCAAGTATAACTCTTGTATCCCTTAATATTCTTTTTACAGTTTTCTTTGAGATTATATCAGTACTTTAATGTCATTTGCTTGTAAAGGCTTATGAAGTGGGGAATCCTCCCCATTGCTTAATTATTTAGCATCCACCATAGTTGTTACCAGGTTAATTTTGGAGGATTGATGATACCTGTTATTTAGAAGAGAGACCAGCAGATAGCCTTTCACATAGTTTAATAGGAATCGGTATCTTGCACATTGCCTTAATTTCTCTATCTGTCACTATATATAAAAAAAAGATTATTTAACATACTCTGATTCACAGCTTCGTTGCTGAAGTCACAACCTAACCACCTGGGGCATTATTTTCAGTGGATAACTTGGGTTTCCTTTGGTAAAACACAATTATGGCCAACGTTATTGAATATATTGCTTGAAGTTTAGTTTTGCAGGGTCACTATGGAAGCTGTTTACTGAAGCACTGGGCTGTAACTAAAATAGGATATTGCCCTCTCCTCACTTTGAGTAGTCAGAATATTCATCTTTGGGTGCCTGGGTTTGCACCTGGCAAAGCTGTTAACAATTCCAACTGAATTCACAGACATTGATTACCAGTAAAACAAACTGTACAGATGTTTAAATTATTTACTTTAACCAGACGGCAGGATTAAGTGGCCTAGTGGTGAGAACAGGTGTTTTTTTTTCTCAAATTATGGTCTATGGTAGTTTTACAATGAGTACTGCATACAGTACTTAGACAGGGTGGGAGGGATCCTTTGTACAATCTGTTTTTGTCAGCCTTGTCTAGAGTGTTCTTTGGAATGTTATAACAGAGAAGGCAATGTCCTTTTGCATGTGGGTAGAGGGTTTGGTTCTCTACATACCTATTGATTTTAAAGGGCAGATAAGGACCTTTTTATTTTATTATGTTACATGTTCCCATGTGTTACGTAAGGTGTGTGTATTGTTTTTTTGGGGTTTTTTTTTTACATTTTGACCACTTTTTTAAACTTTTAAATTGCATTCCCTGCCTCCAAGATGGCTTACCATGTACCTGCATTTCCTATCATTCTCCTGCTCACTGGTAAATCCATCTCAGTTACATATTTTTATGGAGTACCAAATAATACTGCAGCATCCAAATAATAAATTAGTAACATGGCAGTATTGTTTACTGAGGACTTTTTGTCCCACTGGATCAAAGTATTTTTTTTTAAATATATGCAACTGTAGCCCCTTTTCCACTCACCTTTTTAGACCTTTGTAAGTGCAGCACACTTACAAAGTCGCTCTGCGTAAGGATTCAGGTGCAACTACCAACAGATCATTCTTGTGATCTGCCACGTAGACGTCCAAAAAAATGAATAGACACTAGATATTAGCGTGGCTTTGTGCATTGGTTAAAACATTTGTTTTATAATAATAAACCATGTATATATATATATATATATATATATATATATATATATATATATAGAGAGAGAGAGAGAGAGAGAGAGAGAGAGAGAGAGAGAGAGAGAGAGAGAGAGAGAGAGAGAGAGAGAGAGAGAGATATTCCACAGTAGGCATGTACAACCATTACATCACTATATGCTAAAAATTGTAGCTAAACAAAAAAACTGTTAAATACAAAATGTGGTATTGTAACAGAAAGAAAGCCAGTTCATATAAAAAGAATAAGAACATCATAGTAGGAACATTAAAACAATTTGAAATTAGAAAGGACAACAAAAAAGCAGTTACATTGTATAATAAAAAAAAAACTATAAAAAGGCTAGTTTGTAAAAATGTGTTTTCAGTCTTGATTTAAAGGCAGTACGAGTTCTAGCTTCTCTGACAGAATAAGTATAAGACCCCACTGACACTACCAACATAAGGCAACACATGTTGATTGTGCTTTTTTTAGTTCGTGTGGATAGGGTATAAATGTGACTGAAATCACTGGTCCTGTACATTGTCAAAGCTAGTGAAAAGGTCCGGAAGTGTTTCACTCTGTCTGCAAAGCTCTGTACTGTTAATTTCCCACAGGAAATAACAGGGCTAGAGTAAGTGGAGCTTGTGTTAATAGTACATATAGCATATACTTGAAAGCATCCCTGACTATGCCTGTTTTTGTCAGAATCATGTTCCATCAATGAACCCTGTAAAGCAGTTTGTATGTACTATACATAGAGGCGCTCCCTTGAGTGGACAACACAAGGCGACTCTTCCCATTCAGCAATAATCATGACTGTTTAGTTTGTGAGCACCGTGAGCTCCACAGGAACTGACTCTTTCCCAGCCATTTCCCTAGCTGAAAACAGATTGGAAACACTGTTTCACAGCAGGGCATTTTGCAAAAAGCATCAAAGCCAATGGGATAAATGGGATATTATTATTATTTTTATTTATTTATTTATTTATTTATTTATTTATTTATTTATTGATTGATTTATATCTTAGCTGATGTCCTTACCCAGTTGTATACAAAAAATACATATCAATAATTACAGTACAATTTTGGTCTGTAAAGGTCTTTGCTTCTGGAAAGCTTTCATCCTGAACCTGTCAGTCAGTTGAATATCTCAATGGATTCAAAATATTCCTTTTTAAACCCCATCATCCTGTCAACCAATCAAAATTTAGAAAAAAAGCATTAGCAATTACCTTTCAAAATAACATCTTGTACTTTTCACTTCAACGGCCAGCAGCTGGTTTATTGCGGTCCAATGTCGGACCAGATCTGACATTACAATTTTCCCTTTCCGGTCCGATGTCACACCTTGTCCGACATCATCAAAAAGACGTCAAACACAGGTCTCTAGTCGCTTTTTCTCCGGAAAAAGCAGAGAAAACCTTTAATTGGCCGAATGAGACCGATAGGAGCCGGATCTGAGCAATACACATAGGGTGCGTTCACTACACTTTTTTGCCGGCTAGATTGCAGGAGTCTGCGCATAACGTCATGGTCTGTGCAGACGGAGCGTGGACAGCTTTGGTAGATGAACAACAGTTCTGAGCAGAACCAAAATGGAGGTGGTGTTCTAATCACAGAAGAAGTGGATGCAATTTTTTGTGCTCCAGCAGCTTCATAATTTACAGCATGATCAGAAAAAGTATAGTAGAAACAGTCCCTGCTATAAAGAGATAATATAAACGTATGTTTTGTGATGTGAGACAAATAAATGATTCCCCCCCCCCCCCTCTCACAAAGGGGTTGTTAGACAGTACTGTATTTTGATCTGGGACAGAAATAGTTCAAATACTTGCACATATGGTCACATATCTCACTTCAACTACCTGTTAGTAAAGCTGATTTATTCTCCTTATTTCAAAGTAGGTTATTCCCTGTCCCTGATAGCCTTTCATCAATAACCAATTACACCTGCTGAAAATAACAGAGCGGTTTTAGGTTCATTTCAACCGTTTAGCATTATTTAACCTTTAGAATAAATATCTGAATATTTGAAAAGTATAATAACTGTGTGGAAAAAGTGTCAAATCATTTTAATTTGTATTATAAATCATTCATAAGATAATTAATGACAAGACTCGAAGGCAATTCACACCCCCTGACTAGGTGACATTTATTCATCAATTTGTATTTACAAAAACAAAACAGAATTGCATTATTACAGGAAGACTAGTAGACCTACTAGAACTACCAAAGGCTCATCATTTTGGTTTCAGTGAGCTGAAAGCTAACATTTTACTCCCACCAGATTTCTTTTAGCTCCTCAGCCAATTCTTCTTCTAATCGATATTCAGAGGCTATGCGAAGGCAATGAAAACAAGCAATAAGGAAAATCCTTAACTAACTGCAACCATGTGCTCTTCTCAGTACTGAGTATTCAATCTGCCTGAATGAAGTCATACTTAAATATTCTGTAGAAAAACACCAATATCCAATAAACCTGCCTCCAGGCTTTAATGCAGATGAGATAAACAGTTGTACAGAATGCACAATCAATAAGATTTGATGTGGCTAAACAAATGGTTTGTAACAGCTGGTCAGATTTACTTTGGCCCTGTGTAATCCCAGCGTGTGTGGCATGTATTTGCCTAAACTATTCCTGCCCCTCACGCCTGACTCACATTAGCTAAAAAAGATGTGGAGTAACATTCAATTCCCTTCTGTGCATGTTCGCTAATACATAAATAAATCATTCTGACAAATATATAACCGTGTCAGTTCATCTGGTGGTGTATCATGATTGTAAGTCACATGCCCATTTCAGTTGGAATAACATCCCAATTGGATTCTTGGTAACGGCCTGGCTTAATCTCAATACTAACTTATGCAATGACGTATAATTGGCATATGGTCCAATGGTTGGCAGCTGAGGTATACAAATATAGAATATCTGGTAGACATATGAAATGAAATGATGTAATGTTTTACATTTCTATCACAGGAGGATGAGCTTCTTCCCACATATGAACAACTAACATAGTTATCAACCAAATGTATGCATACTATGAGCATACTTTCAATTACTATATTCAGTCAGTTTATTATAGAAAAACAAGCAATATTTCTGCTGTGTGAAAATACTTTGGCAGATGTCTTACTGCTATGTGGCAACGAGGCCAATGAGGCACTGGGAATTAGACCAGATTTGCAAAGCAGGAACACAACACTATGCTTTTCCAAAGTATGCATTTAGAATTTTAATCTAAAGTTACCTAAAAACACAGTCAGTAGACTTGTCTAACAAAATGATACAAAAGTCAATTGAACAAACACATTTGCAGGTGAAAGCAACATTTGGTGACCTATTAAACACTTTTCATTTCAAGCAGTCATTAAGTAAAAAAGTTGGAAGCACCTGATTCAGCCCCATCTTTCTCTCTGCAGAATTTGTAATTAGGCAGAAGGCTGTTTTGTTTATATAGTCGATGGAATAATTGGTCAGGATTTATATTTATTCAGAAAATGGATTAATGGAGGATGTGTCTGTAATTTACTCCCAGTACTCATCAAGAATATTTTAAAACAATGCTTCAGCCTAGGTATGTGATTGTTATTAGCTAATTCAAAAGAACATCAACAAGGATTATCTTTCCACTGGTATGGGACAGCAGGTACAGTATCTACTAGTCTACTAACTTCTGTAATAGGTCAGTATCATGATTTGTATGGATAATACAAACTGGAGACATGGCAATGTGCATTATTTTAGTAACAGAAAACAGGCTTTGAAATCTACCCATTTGAATTGCTGATAATGACTTAACTACATTTTTCAATTTACTGAGCTAATTTTGTTGTATTTTGTCTGTGCTGATGGAATCCTGTGTGACAGGTTATTTAACTCTATAGAGTCCATCTAATGTTAAAAATCCTGCCTTTGACTTGGCCATTTAAATCTTTTTACTCAGACACTATGAGAGACAGCCCGGAGAGTCAGAGCTTCAAAATGAGGTCCTATTCGCGTATTTGTGGTATTGGACCATGTTAGGAGATACCTGTCAATGCAAGTGTTTTGCAATGTTACTGCTGCACTGTAAAACAGACCGACCTCGGTGCAGTAAACATTTTCACACAAAATCTTTACAAAATAAGAGAAGTGGCGACATCAAAGGCACAAGGACCTATTTTCCTATCTTGCATGGCTATAATGACACATTCAGCAGGGTAGTGTAATTGCATGGTTGGGGTCATTTTTTCATTGTTGGTCTGGATTTGTGCCGCTGCTGCATAATAAACAAATGACTATCAGTGCTCTATAAATATAATAACTACATGTTCATTTTCCCCTTTCCAAAATATAAGTCCATACAGTATACTGTCATTTTCTTTGTTCGACAAGCTACAGTAAAGCTTTGAGCATTTCTTCCAGTGCATGGCTGAGATTAAAAAAGAAAATGTAAGAGGCTGTAAATTTGACTGTTGTGTTTGTAAGAGGCCCAAGAACAGGGAGAGACATGGGAAAGAACAGATATGATTTGCTGATGTAAGCAAGGGTTGCTTTTAACAGGCTGCAGTTTGATGCAGGCCTGTGCCAAACTAGGATATTTGAATGCTAAGTGAAAAATCAGAAGTTAGAATTAGCAGTGCCCTTCAGAATAATCAACTTTTACTATTTGAACAGAGACCAACAAACTCCAACCTAGAAATGCTGTGCATTATATTTCTAGCAGTTATTGCTATACAGCATGTTTCCCATACATTATATAAAACAGACTCTGAAAGTCTGGACTGCTTTCTCTTCTATGCTCTGCCCTATTTATGGAACCACATATACCTTTCTATCTCTATTGACATGTGTAATTCCAAATCAATCACACCCCTTTAACAGTCCATGTGATCAGCCTAGCGTGACTGTCAAAACAGCCTAATAGCAACATGTAAACAGCAACTAATTTATCAGGGGAACTCTCCCAATTATTAATGTGACTGTTCACTCCCAGGTCTATACGGTAATTGAAGAATTTTCATTATCTTTGCAGACTTGTTCCTTTCAATCAAAATAGACTGCCTATGGTCACTATACAGCATACTGACAGTTTTAATTTTTTTTTCAGACTCAATATACAGTATTTAAGAAACAATATATAGGAGGCTGTGTGGTCCAGTGGTTAAAGAAAAGGGGCTTGTAACCAGGAGGTCCCCGGTTCAAATCCTGGTTCACACACTGACTCATTGTGTGATCCTGAGCAAGTCACTTAACCTCCTTGTGCTCTGTCTTTCAGGTGAGACGTTGTTGTAAGTGACTCTGCAGCTGATGCATAGTTCACACACCCTAGCGACTGTAAGTCGTCTTGGATAAAAGTATCTGCTAAATAAATAATAGAGGCTACAAAGTCTTGACTTGATTCCTATGTTACTGGGACTCCTCTGGTGTATAGCTGCCCCTTATAGTTATCTGAAGTGTATCGGACCCTCCAGAGGTTTGGCACTGGTTGTGTATGACTGGAGAGCTCGTTGGTGAGGATCAATGGGGCTTGACCAGCCATGGAGGCTGTGTGGGATGATGTCATACATCTGGATGCGCTCATTTCAAATTGTTATTTTAAGTGACCCCTACTGTATTACAACTTATCAAAGCACTGTACCTTCAACATTATGTGGGCATAAAACACAGGATTGGTTTATCTGTATGCCTGTTATAGGGTTATAATAAAGGTTTCATGGTTCATAAACAATAACGTTGTATACTGCATACAGTAATTATGCAATATTCTGTAGGCATTTTTGGATTTACAGTGAAGTGATCAGTTATGTTTACTAAATTATACATTTTGTATACGTTCATGTGTGACCATACAGTATAAGCGAGACTCGTTTAATAAAATTCTGTTAGACTTGAGATACTTTGATATGCTGTGTTGTGTTTTTTGGCAAGGATATACATATGGGTGCCAACAAACTCCTGCAAGGAATAAGCTGTTAACCACAAAGTCATGGTTTCAGTTGAGAAGATTTATGTGTCACTGACCTTCGTAGTATTTGCAATTAATTTTGGCAATGAAAACACAAAGTTACAGAATTATTTCAATATTTTAACATTTTATAATGCCATAATTAAACACTGTACCTAACAATTTTGCTTTTAGAAGCCTCCTTCACAGTAATATGGCCAGTGTGTTTATGGAGGTCGTGCTGGTTCTTCTTGGTTTTCTGTCATAACCTTGAGGTGAATGCAAAAAACACAAATTAAATTTGTAAGCAATTAAAACAAAGAGTTCCCAGTGTTTGCTGGGAACTCTTCACTTACAATAGACGCTTTTGTCTGTGTAAGTAAGATTTCAAACTCAAACTCTGAGGAACTTACGACAACATTCCCACAATGTGAGAG
This sequence comes from Acipenser ruthenus, assembly GCF_902713425.1. NCBI lineage: Eukaryota > Metazoa > Chordata > Actinopteri > Acipenseriformes > Acipenseridae > Acipenser > Acipenser ruthenus. Next base: position 79,172,037 of record NC_081191.1, on the reverse strand, counting down.
ATAAACATTTAAACTGTTTGAAGTGTAACAAAAGAGCAACAAACAAATCCAATTACCAAATTAACAATCCATTTAATCTCATTATCGAAGTATCAATTAGGAAGAAATGGCATAAACAACTCAAAGTGTTGAAGCGGTAAGAAAATAATCCACAGTTTCTTGCGCCTAAAGGCACTCAAACTGAATGCCTTAATTGTGCTTAAGAAAACTGCCTGACTGAATCATAAAACCACTGAAATGTACAGTAGTTCTAAAAGGAGAAATATGAAAGAAATAGAAATAGCTTCCAGTTTCATCTCTGCCTTTGCCCCCCCTTAGAGCACTAATGTAAATAAATTGCTACCATAACTAATGGGGGTGTATCTCTCTATATGGTAATGTGGCTGCAGTACATGGTTGGAATGTGAATCCATGGCCTGAGATGCATTGTGAAAACAAAATATTTAACTGGGAGCCTTCATCATCTTTTTATTTAATGTACATTCCTCCCAAAAGAGTGTTAACTTAAACACAGCAGAACATCTTACACCAGTGTTCCTTTTTCCATGACGCAGTATCGTCCGATCAGCAGCTTTGTGGAAATATTAAGCATTACCAATGGGAAATGGTTCCGTTGTGCATAAATTAATGTTCATGACACAAAGCTAAACACTTGTGTTTGGAAGATTAATAATACATATTTGCTGAAAATAAAAGCGGATATTATAAAATTGGTTGAAATCTATAACTCACTGCTGTGGGATAACTGACATCATGTAGCACAGTATTATTTATGTTATTTTCAGCTTTCAAGTTGTGCCGTTAGCCTTTCACTACTAACTCCATTTAAGTTTATTTTTTGAACTACATTCTAATATTATTTTTGAAATACGTTCTCAACTTGAGAATTTTTTTTTTTAAAAAGATGCATCTACAAAGATGCATCTACTCATATGAGATACATATGGAGGCAGTTTGCAGTCATCTGCTGTCACACAGAGCATTACAGTTGTGATTACTCACACATATGGGCAGCAGTGTGGAGTAGTGGTTAGGGCTCTGGACTCCAGACCGGAGGGTCATGGGTTTAATCCCCAGTGGGGGACACTGCTGTTGTACCCTTGAGCAAGGTACTTTACCTAAAATTGCTCCAGTAAAAACCCAACTGTATAAATGGGTAATTGTATGTAAAAAATAATGTGTTACAAAATAATGTGATATCTTGTAACAATTGTAAATCGCCCTGGATAAGGGCGTCTGCTAAGAAATAAATAATAATAATAACATGTTTTCCTCCCTTTTTGTGAGCTGTGGTATTGCTTGGCAAGAAGAACAATATGGGGGTCTGTAGCAGGGTGATTGCCCTGCACATGTGTAAATTAGTGTTGGTGTAATTTTATATGGGGAAATGGGTTTATTGTGTGTGCATTTTGGAGTTTATTTGTTTGATTAATTGATTCTTTACAGACGGGCACTCATTTGAGACTTACTCATATGTTACTCAAATCTATGGGGGGTAAAATGTGCTTTCTAGCTTGGGCCATGTTCACAAACCCTAAATGATTTCTTTAACAGTTTGGAACAGTCTCGTGTGTGCAAAACTGTGATTAATCAAACATTTATAATTAATAGATAAAGCCATTTGTGAATATGGCCCCAGATTTCAAACTGAAGACAAATCTTCACTGCTGTACTGGGGGCGGTGTCCAACTGTAAGGCTCTGATTCTGTCTGAAACTTGGAAAAGAGATGTGTACTGCTAAACCTCCTAATACTAGGCAGCAGTGTGGAGTAATGGTTAGGGCTCCGGACTCTTGACCGGAGGGTTGTGGGTTCAATCCCCAGTGGGGGACACTGCTGTTGTACCCTTGAGCAAGGTACTTTACCTAGATTGCTCCAGTAAAAACCCAACTGGGTAATTGTATGTAAAAATAATGTGATATCTGTATAATGTGATATCTTGTAACAATTGTAAGTCGCCCTGGATAAGGGCGTCTGCTAAGAAATAAATAATAATATGTGCTTTCTGTTATGTCTAAATTCACTGACATGTGGTGCTTTCTAAGGGCCTCTGAGGGGAAGAAAAAAAAAGATCTAACAAAATATAGAGAAGTAAATGATTAATTTCTGAAAAATAATGATCTTAGCATATGAACTGAAACAGTTTGGTGTGTAATGGCTTTTCAAAATTATTTTTTTATACATCTTTAATGTATGGGATGAAGAAAAAAATATATATGTTATGAATGGCAAGGGTGGGTGCTTGAAGCAGTATCAATTTGGTCACCCAAGGACCAAGTTCATTTCAGTGGATGAAGCTGTAGCAAAGTACAAGCAATTATATTGCAATGATTGCTGAAAATATTCAAACACTCAATCTATATGTAAGGTATTCAAACACTCAATATATACTCTTTGATTGAGTTATTTTTACTGTTAAAATGGTGGACACTTCACCATTTTAACTACAGCTTGCAACTTCAACTGTGACCTAAGATGGCCGTCATATTGCTGTCATGTGACTTTTTGCTTTCCAGGTTTACTCAGTACATATCTGTAGTCTATGATTCTCTCAGTCAAGTTCAATCAAAGAAAAAAAAATAACGCTTTCCTATCCGTTTTTTTTTTTTTTTTACAAAGCAGCTTGCCTGACAGTGTCAAAGCAGCATACTGTATTTCATAAACGTGCAGATTGGGGACCATGACATTGACCTCTAACCTAATATCCCTTACCAAAATATAGACCTTCTGGCAAACTGTAGTGGCAAGTATTCCGCAAGTTTGCTGCAAACGTGTGGTGAATATTGGTGGCAAACTTGCCACAAGATCGCTTTTCACATGCAAATTTGATGTTGTGGCAAACAGTTGTGGCGATGTTCTGGCAAACATTTATGGTGTAGTAATATTCACAATAGTTCACCTGAAGCATTAAAAAACCTAACATATATTTTTAAATATCTATTTTCTAAAAAAAAGATATATATAAAAAAAGAATGTATACACACCAGCTTGGGATTCAAGTTCTGATAATTCAGCCCATGTATTTAAACAGTGGAACACAATAACATGTTATCAATATCTTCACTGCCTAATGTCTTTCCTTAAATATTCTTATAATACATGTTAAACATTCTCATTACACATTGTAATCCTACAGAGCCACAGCGAACATAGAAACTATTTTGTTATACTCCAGGGTGTGTTTTGCTGACCGCATTTCTGCTTATAACAAAAGCATGTTATTTCAAGTTAGCTACAGACGTGCTCAAATTTGTTGGTACCCTTACAGCTCATTGAAATAATGCTTCATTCCTCCTGAAAAGTGATGAAATTAAAAGCTATTTTATCATGTATACTTGCATGCCTTTGGTATGTCATAGAATAAAGCAAAAAAGCTGTGAAAAGAGATGAATTATTGCTTATTCTACAAAGATACTCTAAAATGGCCTGGACACATTTGTTGGTACCCCTTAGAAAAGATAATAAATAACTGGATTATAGTGATATTTCAAACTAATTCGTTTCTTTAATTAGTATCACAGATGTCTCCAATCTTGTAATCAGTCATTCAGCCTATTTAAATGGAGAAAAGTAGTCACTGTGCTGTTTGGTATCATTGTGTGCACCACACTGAACATGGACCAGAGAAAGCAAAGGAGAGAGTTGTCTGAGGAGATCAGAAAGAAAATAATGGACAAGCATGGTAAAGGTAAAGGCTACAAGACCATCTCCAAGCAGCTTGATGTTCCTGTGACAACAGTTGCAAATATTATTAAGAAGTGTAAGGTCCATGGAACTGTAGCCAACTTCCCTGGGCGCGGCCGCAAGAGGAAAATCGACCCCAGATTGAACAGAAGGATAGTGCGAATGGTAGAAAAAGAACCAAGGATAACTGCCAAAGAGATACAAGCTGACCTCCAAGGTGAAGGTACGTCAGTTTCTGATCACACCATCTGTCGCTTTTTGAGCGAAAGTGGGCTCCATGGAAGAAGACCCAGGAGGACTCCACTTTTGAAAGAAAAACATAAAAAAGCCAGACTGGAATTTGCTAAAATGCATATTGACAAGCCACAATCCTTCTGGGAGAATGTCATTTGGACAGATGAGTCAAAACTGGAGCTTTTTGGTAGGTCACATCAGCTCTATGTTCACAGACGAAAAAATGAAGCTTTCAAAGAAAAGAACACCATACCTACAGTGAAACATGGAGGAGGCTCGGTTATGTTTTGGGGCTGCTTTGCTGCGCCTGGCACAGGGTGCCTTGAATCTGTGCAGGGCACAATGAAATCTCAAGACTATCAGGCATTCTGGAGCGAAATGTACTGCCCAGTGTCAGAAAGCTCTGTCTCAGTCGCAGGTCATGGGTCCTCCAACAGGATAATGACCCAAAACACAGCTAAAAGCACCCAAGAATGGATAAGAACAAAACATTGGAGTATTCTGAAGTGGCCTTCTATGAGTCCTGATCGGAATCCTATCGAACATCTATGGAAAGAGCTGAAACTTGCAGTCTGGAGAAGGCACCCATCAAACCTGAGACAGCTGGAGCAGTTTGCTCAGGAAGAGTGGGCCAAACTACCTGTTAACAGGTGCAGAAGTCTCATTGAGAGCTACAGAAAACGTTTGATTGCAGTGATTGCCTCTAAAGGTTGTGCAACAAAATATTAGGTTAGCGGTCCCATCATTTTTGTCCATGCCATTTTCATTTGTTTTCTTATTTACAATATTATGTTGAATTAAAAATCAAAAGCAAAGTCTGATTTCTATTAAATATGGAATAAACAATGGTGGATGCCAATTACTTTTGTCAGTTTCAAGTTATTTCAGAGAAAATTGTGCATTCTTCGTTTTTTTGTGGAGGGGTACCAACAAATTTGAGCACGTCTGTATATCTTGATCCATATTTTCTTCATCTTTATCAAACGTAATGTATGTATCAAAGATTAAATAAATGAGTCATATTTTATGCCAGTGTATTGATAAGAGTCCTATTTTAATTGGTTCAGTGGGAGATACTTAGATCCTACACCATTATTAGTCCCCTTTACTAACTTAAAAAAGCACTGAAAACTAGCTTTAAAACTTTATTCAATAGACAATCAGAATACATAAAACACAGAATAAAATGTAATGTCAAGTACAACAGCTGTACATTGGTTCCCATTCACTAAATATTACATTTTAAATGGAAAAAAATTCTACATTGTAAACTAAGCTAATAATTTGAAAATGATAAGGTATTACAACAAAATAACATTCACATACTTGAAATAGCAGTAGAAAGATACAATTGAAATGTCTTAATCAAATACAATGCACTCTGTTTCTAAGAATCACATCCGTCTCGGATGATTTGATTCTTATAAGCGACTGATTCTTAAAAGCGGACCGATATGATTACAATTAACAGGGCGCGAAATAAACGACGGCAGTGGCGGCAATCGCCGAAGTGCCCAAGCTGCTTACCGCAATGCCTCCCAAATTTAAAAAAACTTACAGCAAAAGTTGCCTGTAAGCCCGCCCATCATTGCTGCCATTGTCCCTCGGCACCAGCAGATCAAACTTGCCCCGTGTCAGCTGGCCCATTCTGTCCCAATTTAATTTAATTCTGTCTAATCATATCCTGCAAGAAAATGAGTCATTGTTGCCATTCTGTTTACTGTTCCCCTCCCGGCACTAAGCCACGAGAAAGACGTACTGTATCATTGGTTAATGACGGGCAAACAGAGGGAGGGACACTTATGTTAGACTGAGCTCAATATGACTGTGCTCCCAGGATATTTCAGTCACCCGTATTCACTGGCAGTGTCACTGTGATTTTTGGTCTGTGAACCCTGTGGCATATGTCTACCATACTGAGGTCACGTGACTTTTTAAGTTACGTTCCATAGAGACACGCCTGTATTATTTCATTTTCTCACTTGTGATCCATTAATGGTGTTGTCCATTAAAACTGTGAACTGTAAACATTGTTTTAACCTCTGGTCAATGATGCAGATGCAGAAACACTTTGACAGAATGTCCTCATATCTTGTTAATACACTGTTGTATTCTATGATCCAGTTAAATTCCTTTGCAGGTGGTGCAGGAGAAAATAACCATTTCAAAACCGCGCTGATTTAACATTGACATATCAATGATGTACATCTTTTTAACGCATCCATTTAACTTTATGTTTAAAAACCATTCCAGTAGATACGAGATACGAGATTCCCCTAAGACTGGACCCTCAAGGATGCTTTGTCTGATGTCTAGCATCAGTGTATTGAAGTGAATGATTTCCACAACCTGTCTTATATTTTGTAGTCCCCATTTTAGTAATGGGCTTGGGTTTACCTAAATAAACTTCAAATATACTAAGATACAAATAAAGTGTGCTAACATTGTTATGCTATCTTGATTTTTTTTTTCTGTTACAAGATAATTAACCTTAGACCCCTGTAAAAGTAAAGTTAACTGGGATAAGACACTGAATTCACCTACAACACAATTCAGCACAATGGCTCCCATAACCAGCTGCTGGAGAAAGAGGACACATTTACAGTATCTAGGGATGCACCTTGAAAGCAGCCCCTTCCAAGCACAGTATACCACTAGTAAGATACACATAAAAAACAAGACATTTAGGTTATCACTGACAAACGCCAAGTTTGCAATTGAAAAAAAAAACGCTGCAGTTATTTACCAACTCTGAGGGCATCAGACTACCCAGAAGATCGATTTTGCAAGTCAAAGACTCGTCATTTCCAGACACACTCAGAACATCACTGATTTTCTAAAAGATTTGTTCCTGCGTCATGTTGCTTTAATTTGTTATCCTGCTGCCAAAGAAAATGAAGACCTGCTGAAGTGGTTCTTTACTTGGCACAACATTCAATCTAGCGGGAAATTTTTTTTGGATCCATATCCTGAACAAGTGTAATCTTTACAGCATAATGGGACAAGTAAAAAGAAATAGAAAAAGTGCCTTACCCCAATTTTGTTTTATTTTTATGAAGTGTGTTTTGATGACCGCGCTTAAATGGTGTAATTCATCTTTTAATTTATTACTTGTAACAATATACAACTTCAAAAACGAAGTGTTATTTGAATCCTGTCATTAATCTCACGAACTAACGTCATTCGGCTTACCCAAAAGTGCTGTCCTAAACTGTTTGATAAATAGATACGATATGAGCAAGAACTACTATCTGAACTACGCAAGGCAATAACAGGGTAATTTAACACTGCATGCCAACCGTCCACTTTATTTGTTTTTGCACCTCTTTTGTTCACTTTTCAGTCATCACAGACTTCTAGGAACATTAACGACAACGGCAAGACTGAATGTGTAACATATTATTGACAAACAGTAGGCTGTTAATAAGTATAATGCATCATTAGTTTACGCTATATATGATCTAATATTAAATGTATTCAATAATAGGTTTGTTATATTTAGGGTACTGAAAAAAAATATGGAAAATAAATATCCAGAATAAGATACTACTTATAAGGTACTACATATACGGGTCAGTTGCCTAATACTCTTGAGCCATGAAGGTCCAAACTGCCCCTTTACCTTTGCCAGCTGTACAAACTAAATGCAGATGTGTGTGTTTTCTGGGAGGGCGGGCCGGTCGCTAATGTTGACAAAAGCATTACGTTTCCAACGATGTTTTGTTGCAGGTGACATGGAGGTTTGCATGGGCATCATCAAAGAAACAGCGCTTCCTGCACCGTACCAGTTACAATATATAAACTCAGCAGCAACTGCAGCACTCTCAGATCGGCTTTATATAGCAGGGTTCTCTACAAGCTGCATGCCACAGTTATATCCGGGCTCTGCTAAAACTGGAGGATTTTGTACACATTCTTCCAGGACAGACAGAAGGTAAGCTTTACTTTCATAGTTATTGTCATACTTGCTTGGAATTGTAGAGAACAATTATGTGGTTTAAAATGACAGTATAGAATAAGATTTGACTTTAACGTGTACGTTTAAAGAAACATGTACGATATGGCACACTCAGTATTTTCTAATTCATAACGGTTTTATTTTTTAATATTGTCTGTATCATAATACACTGAATTTCTTTCCTTTCTGGTAGTCTTAATCGAATCATAAATAATAATAATAATAATAATAATAATAATAATAATAATAATAATAAATTTATGATAATGTGTAAACACATGTTATGTTGTGTTTTTTTTCACTTTCAGGACGTCTTTTGGGTTGCAATACATGCTTCTGAAATTTTACGAGGAGGCTAAAAAATGATGGGACTCATGAGGCTGTCTGTATTAAAAGCTCTTGTTATGTGCATCGCCTGTGGAGCAAGTACATGGGTAGGGACCAATTCCACTGAAACTTTGTCAGCACCAAGCAATGTCACTGACATCGGCTCAGCTTTGAAGCATCATTTGGACTCTGCGAATATCCCCAAAACTAGACGGAGGCGATACATTTCCCAGGACGACATGATTGCTATTCTCGATTACCACAATAAAGTACGAGGCAAAGTCTTCCCACCAGCTTCAAACATGGAATACATGGTGAGTTTTTATGTTATAACCTTCAAAAGGTATTTTCCATTGTGGTATCCTTGGAATGTTGATAGGGGGCACTAAATCAAATATGAGGTTTTTATTTTGTTAAGGTAATTTCCTTTTTCAAAATGCAAATGATTGTATGGACTACTTTGATAAGAACTTAAAGTTGCATTTCATTTTTTTTAACTATGCATTTGAATTAATTAATGAATAGATGCAGACATTTTTTTTAGAAATTGGAGTATAAAATTTAATGCAAGTACAGTAAGTAGTTTTAGAGAGGACTTACTTGAGCGAAGACTTCAAAAAAGGGGCTAGAAAAAGCTTCTGGTTTCAACAGCTGGTCTGCAGCTTGAGGCATTGCAGACCACCAAGATGGTGCAGAAAAGACTTATCCATTTAGACATTAGCCAAAAAGATCTGTAGATAGTAGTCACAAGGGAATTTGTTACATCCTGTGATTAACTGGAACTGACATTTATTTTCTAGTAAATGTGCAAATGAGCAGTGAAAAAACTTCCACTAGGAAGATGGTTTAACAGTATGGGGTAGGCATCAATAAAATATACAATGGTGACACAATTTTAAGAAAAGTATTTGCCAAGGTGAAAAAAGAGCAATACAATCCATTATGTATTCTCAAATTGCTCTGTTATTATTATTATTATTATTATTATTATTATTATTTATTTCTTAGCAGACGCCCTTATCCAGGGCGACTTACAATTTTAACAAGATATCACATTATACATTATTTCACATTATTCAGATATCACATTATTTTTACATACAATTACCCATTTATACAGTTTTTTTTTTTTTTTTACTGGAGCAATCTAGGTAAAGTACCTTGCTCAAGGGTACAACAGCAGTGTCCCCCACTGGGGATTAAACCCACAACTCTCCAGTCAAGAGTCCAGAGCCCTAACCACTACTCCACACTGCTGCCCTACACAGTTGAGGGATTTTTTGCATGACATGTCAAAAACAAAAAGACCCTGACTTTCCTGAAAGATTTGCACTTTTGGGGGTCCTTTCAGCTCTTCCATACTCCAAATGAATTGAATTATACCCAGAGCAGCTCGGGACCTGGCATATAACCATGGGGGGATAAGTGCATGAAGAAAGATATGCGCTGATGAGATTATTATCTTTTGGTTAGTTATGCCATGTGCCAAAAATACAATAGCTGCCAGTTTCAAACACATACATCCTAAATGAAAGGGGTTCCTTTTATATATATATATATATATATATATATATATATATATATATATATATATATATATATATATATATATATATATTAAACTTCTTTCTCATGACCAGCTCCATGTTGAGCCTTTTTAATATGGAAATAATATGAAGATCTCCCATTTTGCTATATTTTTATTAGTCAGCATATTAAACAACTCAAGATACTGGATTACATGGTTGCATTGTGTACTTTGCAAACATACTCCGTTTCCCTGAGCCCAGAAATTGGCAAATATATGACCAGGACAAATCAGGACAAGTTCATTTTATCTTTAGAGAATACATTACTTCTTTATGGTAGCATGCAAAAATGAAACAGCTAATGTGTGATCACTGAACAAACTGAAAGACCTATTAAAGTATATAATGAGATTGTGCAATACAAACAGTGTAGATGGTTAACATGTGACCTGACATGTGCAGATCATTACCAGAATGAACTATTGCTATGAATCAACCAGTAACTGCTATTCTAGATGTGCAAATCATGGTCTATAAAACTGTTGTAAATCATGTATATAATGCAATTTACAGGTGTGGGATGAGAATCTTGCAAAGTCAGCTGAAGCCTGGGCAGCCACGTGCATTTGGGATCATGGACCTCAATATCTCTTGAGATTCTTGGGCCAGAACTTATCTGTGAGAACCGGACGGTATGTACTAAAAACCTGTTTGTCTGAGTTGACTTAGGATCACAGACCCTACATTAAGTGTACTTGGGCCAAGTTGAATTTAGCTGACTTCCAAGATTGAGATTGAAGTACTCTTGGCCTGAGATGAAAGATATGTAGAACCAAACTTTAATGAATACATTAAATCAACGTCGCAGGGGATGCATGTTACTGACATACTTGTTTTACTGTTTGCAGCTACCGATCCATTCTTCAGCTTGTGAAGCCGTGGTATGATGAAGTCAATGACTATGTTTTTCCGTACCCTCGTGACTGTAATCCCAGGTGCCCTCTAAAATGCTATGGACCGATGTGTACACATTATACCCAGGTAGGTAACTATGTAAACTCTGTAACCTTAAATGGGACACTTAAGTCAATTTAAAATTGAGTTGGACACAAGCCCACTTCATTTTTCAGATGGTTTGGGCCACTTCAAATCGAATTGGCTGTGCAGTCAACACTTGTCATAATATGAATGTGTGGGGATCAGTATGGAGAAGAGCTACATACTTGGTATGCAATTATTCACCAAAGTAAGTAAATAATTTTTATATACGTACATCACAGATTACATTTTTTTTTATTTGTGTATGATCTGCCTGTTCTACAACGTCCCAGTGATCAAACAAATGACAAAGCAGAAAGCACAATTACTGTTATCAGCTGCTAGAGGGAGCTCATTATCACATGCTCTGTGCTGGAAAATACTCTGTATTGTCACACTTTGAGCTAGAGAGTGTTCTTCCAATTATGCTGACTATGCACATTCCAGTGCAGTTGTACCTGGTGCCTATGTTACTAATATGTATATATATTTTTTATTTTAGAGGGAATTGGATTGGAGATGCTCCCTACAAAGTAGGAGTTCCTTGCTCAGCATGTCCACCAAGTTATGGAGGCTCATGCAGCAACAACATGTGCTTTCCAGGCGTCACCTCAAACTACCTGTATTGGTTTAAATAAGGTGTCCCAAATTCAGCTCTCTGACAATAAAAGGCTTATCGTGAAGATTTGCACAAAAAGTATTTTGTATATAAATTTCCATTTATACTGTGTTCATCATACATTAACTATTTTTTCTATTGAACATGCATAACCAGATCTTGAACCAACATAAGAGATTGGTCAATATGAGGTCCTGAATCTCAGTTTAATGACCTTCAGTGTTATCTTTCAAACTATGTTTAATCACTGTTCCAAATCAATCCGCCGGAAAAGCCATACAGTAAATATAGTATTCATTTACCTATTTTCTGCTCAATGAAAGGAAAACTCAGTCGTAGTACACACCCTCTGAATGCTGTCTTTTAATGTAGACTAAAGTATGCTTCCTTGCTGTCCTATGCGTTCAATCTATCCATTTAAATTTACTATAGCAAATAAGAGGTAAAAAACAAAAAAATGAGAATAGAGTTTGCTGGCAGTCGTAATATAGAGTAACCACAACAACAATAGCAACTAGTTCTCTGGTTTGAATGACAAATTGTGGAACTCAAACAACAAACAGTAACTTTATTCAGCATGTCATAACAACAACACAGACACGGTGCTCTGTTCTCTAACAAAGCCGGAAAGAGGCTTTGAATAAACTTCATGAACACACAGTTACTGAACAAACTGCATAATCAGCATTAGCACATGTAGGCTACTAGACATTTTAAATTACTAAATGTTGTTTTTTTATTTTTTATTTTTTATTTCACTAATACAGTTTAGGGCCTAAAGGTAAATACTGAATCTTACACAAATGCACAAACCTGCTCTCAAATCCTAATTAAAAAATACAAAGTTATCGGTACTTTTATTCTTTTGCATGTTTTACAAACAGTTCACAAACCATCTTCATTTTTGTGTACGATGTACCTGAACTAAAAACACCTCCATGTAAGTAGAAGATTTTTTTTTTTTAGTAATGAGGTATTGTTTAGGCTATTGGAAATATCCACGACGCAACACCGTCCATCTCTAAGATACTGAAACCTGAAGGTCACAGATGGAATTCTGAGCAAACCGCATTGCTCATGGAATATTGAGGAAAACATTTGTGTTCATTAGCACCAAAAACTTTCGTCGGGGCAAAGTATTGATTGGTTGGTTTTGGTGGATAAAAAAATTAATTTGGACAAATTGTGTCTTTGTTTAGTATTTGCTGTCCAATAGATGAATTGCGCTTTCAATTCAGCAAGTTAAAATTAAAAAGGCGGTACTTGTGCGGATTGATATTAAATTTGATTCACAGGTGAAGCGGTGATGTTTCAGCAGGCATCTACTAGGGATGGGCGATTCCAAAAATGTGCAAGTCGATTCCAGAATCGATTCCTGCTCTGGGAATTGATTCTGAGTAATATCATTTCGATTCCGATCCTTCAAAAAATATTATTGAAACTTTAAAAGCAACATAATATATAAACTATATTTAGAATGCCTTTATTTTTGTTGTTATCCAAGATACTGTACTACAGCAGTAGCTTAACATTATGGTAACAGAAATGCAGTAGTCTGCTTTATGTTCATGTAACTCATTTATACTAGAATGGCAGGTTGAATAGGCAAGTTCTTGAGTACAATGCAATTTTATTGATTAGAAAGGCGTAAAAAAAAATGCAGGTATGCCATATGTAGAATACAGCTCTTGCTTGCTGGGTTGGTTACTCAAGCCCCCTGAGTGTCCACACCGGTGAACTCACTCAGCTGTGTGCCGGAACAATAGTGTTTAATTAATGCCAACCAGTATTTAGCCTAATTCACAAAAACGTCTTAATACCCCAGATACAACTTACGAGTACTTATTAACAAAAAGAACATAGGATAAAATAAAATGTAAAATAACAAAAATACAATAACAGTAATAAAATAAAAACTATATTACATTTCAGTTAATTATTATGTGTAAAATGAGTTGGAATCGATCCTGGTGCTGGAGTCGACTGTCTATGTTGCCAAAAATAGAATCAAATCCCATACTTGAGAGAAATGGAATCGGGAAGCTTTTCTTTTGGGTTCAGCTCTCCATCCCTAGCATCTACTGTCTATTAGATGCCTGTTATAGCTGGAAGCTGATTGGCAGATGGTAATGAATCGTTTTCTAATGCTTAATTGCTACCTTGTGAACCATCTTGACCATTTTAAGATTAGCACAACCAGTGCTGGCAACAGCTTGAATTTAACATGATAGGCAGGGTACCACCTGCAGCATACAAAATGGTAAAAGGTGCTTGTGTACTTATATTTGAAATACTGTAACCAGTCTAAAGCTATTTATTCTGTATCCCTTTGTTAAGGGTACCCTGTGGTTTTATTGTAAAATAGGATCATCAAAATAGCACATTTGTTCCTATTAATGCTTTCAGTCCTACCTGGATATGAATTATGAATGGTTCATCTTCACATTTAGGACCATCATATAATAATTTGTTTTGTAAATGTTACTACACACAGTCTCGGACTATGCAGAAATTATAAATAAAATATATATTGGGGCAGTACTGTTATCCTTATGGTGCTTAAATGTATTTTTTTTTTGTTGTAACTGTTATGTTCAATAATATGTACACATTTTTAAATGTCATTTTAAATTATTCTTAAACAGATCGTTAATACGCATTCTGTGTAGACTGTTCTTTTTATAGCTTTGAATCCTATTAGTTGCCAATAAAATGAATCAAAGAGAAGAACTGTTTATCTTTTTTTTGTTGCATATAGTGTATACCGTACTTTCTGGGTATAAAATGTGGGTCCGGTTCTTGTGGAGCTAGTGTTTGTACAGTAGACTCTCACTAATAAAAACTATTTGGGACTCTGTACAGAGTATTGATTGTAATCTGTACCATACAAAACATTCCTTGTCTAGTATTTGTTTTTATGTGACATGACTGATACTTATATTTCATCAATAAACAGTGATAAACAATTTAATTAGAAAAATCCAGATATGTTTTACTTAACATACAATTATGATTTACAAGTTTGGTTTGTAGTGTTAGTTCCAGTGTTTAGGTTAGCAAGAGTGTAATGTATATTACTTTGCTGACACAGGCCACGAGCATTAAAGGAGATATACTGTTTTTGTTACCTCTCTCTTAACTTTTTATCATGTTTTCAATCATTCTGACCGGTTCCAAGTTCTGAGTTTTAATATGAGAAAAATATCTATTACTCAATCCAACTGGTGGTTTTTGTGTATTCTTTGGTTTCCAGGTCAGATGGAGTCAGTAGAGTTGAAATGTTACAATAACATATGATTTCTCCACATCAGAAAGCACTAAAGTAAATACATAAATACATAGCAAAACCACTCAGTGCTATGAGAAAGATGGTAGCCAGTTAGATTGAGCAGTAAAGATAAAACCCACAAACCATCACTATTAGAACTACAAAACTCATAACCATTGTGAATGATTGCACACACCAGCAATTTAAATGGTAGCTATACGTCCTGTACCTAGAAAAGATATGCTCTTTTTCATGTTTATATTTGCACTTCGAGGGATTTTTAAAATATATGTGTTGTATTCATAAAACCTAGCGACTAGCGGTTTGTGTTTGTTAAAGGGTATGTGCTATACATGCATGATGTTTTTATATCATTCAAGGAGGTATAGTAATATACGTTTAATTAAATGTTTTTTTTAATGAAAATGTTATGATATATTGAATTTTGGAGATACAATATATGAGTCACTGTACATGTGAGGCAGATAGCCATGTTCACAGCGTTTTAACGTATGGGTTATTTAAAGAAAATAACTTTTTTTATAAATAAAATTAAGTTTAATGGTTATGACATTTCCCAAACTGTTATTCCAATATTATTCAAATTGCTGCTGTACGATTTGGGAGATCACACGTGCTGTTTTATTTATCAATAAATTCCACAGCATCAATCTTTAATCTCTCACCAATTCACTAAGGCATTTATTAGATCAAGCACCATTTGATCAACATAGCCTTGCAAGACAAAACCAAAACAGTAAGCGTTGTTTTCTTTGTTTACTGTAATTTCTAATCTGTGTTCAAGAGGCACACAATAAAGGATGATTTATGCAAAGTGTTATTGTCATTTATATAAACAAGGATTTACTTAAATGACGTTTATATCCTGCTAAACAGCAGCACATGTCATATATTTGTAAAATAATCTATATTCCTCTGTTAGCACTGTACTGTTTATTAAAAGTTTACACTGCTTGTGGTATACTTGCAAGTATGTATGAAATTAAACTACTATTGTCAAACAAATAAAAAGTGTACATGAAACTTAATTTGCTTGTTTTTATGTTCTCTTGTGTTCTTATTTGGTATATATTATTTTATCTCACAAAGTTGTTCACATAGCTAACTAACCTAAAGTGTTACTGCACAGGCTGCTTTGTTGTACGTATTCCTGCAATATCTTTACATAACTGCGATTGTTTTTATATTTTTATTAACATATCCCTGGTCATAAATCAGTTTTGACTAATTCTTTTATTTTCACATTGGTTATGCTTTAGGTCTTCCCCGTTAAAATATCTTCTGAATTCATAACATCGACTGCAATAATCCAACCTGTTCAAAACTGATTTATGACCAGGGATATGTTAATAAAAATATAAAAACAATTGCAATTGTGTTGAGGATATTGCATCCAACAATACATACAACACAGCACAAAACTAGGGAAAGTACAGCCTGTTCAGTAGCACGTTAATAGGAAACAGTCGATACTGAAGTCCACCATCTATGAACAAGACAGTTACAGGCCCTTCACTACTACACCCTTGCACAAGAGTGCCTCAGAAGGGAAACAAGCTGATAAAATCTGTTCAAATCTGCAAACATCTTTGTTGGGAGGAAGTAGGTAAGCCATCAACAAAGGAAAGGTAACTGAAACTGTCTGTCTGTCCAACATACTCCACCCAGATAAAGGATTTCTGATCCCATTTTATAGTATGTGGCTAGAGCCTAATTAATCAATAATTAACAATTACCTAATTAAGGCTCCAGCCACATTCTCCCATGTATTTCTGGCAGGGAGGAATTTAAGGGGTGTGCACCCGTCACACTACTGTATATAGTTATGTGCCAAGTATAAATAGGATTTTGTAAATATCCCGATTGTGAATATGTTGTTGTTTATTGGTATTTTCTAATTGTGCTACTGAGATAAACCATGTTTACATTAGTAGCAGGGATGTACTTATAAATCAGGATTTAGGATTTCCCTAGATTACGCTTCACTTCATTTGTCATTTGTCAAGTGTACCTTGGAAAAATCTATCAAACAACCTCAGTAATTTCTCTTACTAAAGTGGAAGCTATTAAAACAGTCTTCATAAATAATATTCTGTCTTCATCAATTCCAATGATCGCCTGAACTCGTATGTGTTTTTAAGTACACTATTGGAGCCAACAGAATATTAACAACTAGAAGACCTGTCTGTATTCTTAACTTCTTAAACCAGGACTAGGCAACTCCTGTCCTTGAGAGCCAGTCCATACCATATAGGTGTAATTAATGATTAAGTAGAGATTCTGTTGATTCAATGTAATAATTAAGAACATGGTTAGAACAAAGACAAGCAGGTCTACAGCTATGGCCAAATGTTTTGCATCACCCTATAGAATTAACACATTTTGCTTCATAAAGTCAAATGAAACCTGCTTAATAATGTTATGTTAACATATTGAATTACATACCACTTTGTAGTTTTCCATATACTTAAAATACTTGATATACTGTACTACTATTATGACTTCCGGTAGACTTTTGCAATATCATTTTTGTAGTTTCTTTAAGAACATAAGAGCATAAAAACATTTACAAACGAGAGGAGGCCAAGTTTGCTTGTTAGTAGCTTAATGATCCCAGAATCTCATCAAGCAGCTTCTTGAAGGATCCCAGGGTGTCAGCTTCAACAACATTCCTGGGGAGTTGGTTCCATACCCTCACATTTCTCTGTGTAAAAAAGTGCCTCCTATTTTCTGTTCTGAATGCCCCTTTATCTAATCTCCATTTGTGACCCCTGGTCCTTGTTTATTTTTTCAGGTCAAAAAAGTCCCCTGAGTCAACATTGTCAATACCTTTTAGAATTTTGAATGCTTGAATCAGATCACCGAGTAGTCTTCTTTGTTCAAGACTGAACAGATTCAATTATTTTAGCCTGTCTGCATACGACATGCCTTTTAAACCCGGGATAATTCGGGTTGCTCTTCTTTGCACTCTTTCTAGAGAAGCAATATCCTTTTTGTAACGAGGTGACCAGAACTGAACACAATATTCTAGATGAGGTCTTACTAATGCATTGTAAAGTTTTAACATTACTTCCCTTGATTTAAATTCAACACTTTTCACAATATATCCGAGCATCTTGTTGGCCTTTTTTATAGCTTCCCCACATTGTCTAGATGAAGATATTTCTGAGTCAACATAAACTCCTAGGTCTTTTTCATAGATTCCTTCTTCAATTTCAGTATCTCCCATATGATATTTATAATTGTTGGAGAGTGCAGCCAGCGGCTGGTGTTGATTCGCAGGGAAGCACGCGGAGCACAGAGAAGTTTGGTGTAAAACCAATTATTTTTATTTAAGAACAATGATAAACAAAAAGCTAATTGAACCAAATATCAAACAATTTGAAGAAAGAAAAAGTGGAAACCAAAAATAACTATTTATAGTCACCTAATCACAGGTACTGACTTCAATAACTGAGTCCAACCATAGAGCTGCAAAACTGCCCTCTAATCTACACAAAAGGAAGATCCTGACTGAACTAACTAACAGCCTTTATAACTTTCCAGGCCTACCCCTCCCCCAGAATAAACCATTATGCAGGTGGTTATATACGAACAAAACAGCAAACAGTTATCAATAATAAATAAAGTATTCAAAAAGAAACAAATCAATGAATATATATATATATATATATATATATATATATATATATATATATATATATATATATATATATTGTTGGAGAGTGCAGCCAGCGGCTGGTGTTGATTCGCAGGGAAGCACGCAGAGCACAGAGAAGTTTGGTGTAAAACCAATTATTTTTATTTAAGAACAATAATTAAACAAAAAGCTAATTGAACCAAATATCAAACAACTTGAAGAAAGAAAAAGTGGAAACCAAAAATAACTATTTATAGTCACCTAGTCACAGGTACTGACTTCAATAACTGAGTCCAACCATAGAGCTGCAAAACTGCTCTCTGATCTACACAAAAGGAAGATTCTGACTGAACCAAATGACAGCCTTTATACCTTTCCAGGCCTACCCCTCCCCCAGAATAAACCATTATGCAGGTGGTTATATAAGAACAAAACAGCAAACAGTTATCAATAATAAATAAAGTATTCAAAAAGAAACAAATCAATGAATATGTATATATACTAAACATTAATCTAACACATGCATTAATACTATGCTTTAAAACAAGCAGAGGGAAACTTAATTAAAATCAACTATCCCCCCCTGTCAATATCTTCTACAGGTACAGCCCTGCTACAGGAAGTCAGTACCGAGGGAAATCAATAAAAGCTTCCCTCACCAACATGGCTGGTTCCCCACTTCCTGTCAAGATGGAGGACCATACCACCACACCCAACTCCGGTTGCCTAAACCACTGCATATCAAAACCATGCATATTAAAATAACTGTTGTTCATTTTAGCTTAACAATAGTTGGCATCTCCTATTTTTGTGTTGTCTGCAAATTTAACAAGTTTGCTTACTATACCAGAATCTAAATCATTAATGTAGATTAGGAATAGCAGAGGACCCAGTACTGATCCCTGTGGTACACCACTGGTTACCTCGCTCCATTTTGAGGTTTCTCCTCTAATAAGTACTTTCTGTTTTCTATATGTTAACCACTCCCTAATCCATGTGCATGCATTTCCTTGAATCCCTACTGCGTTCTGTTTGAGAATTAATCTTTTATGCGGGACTTTGTCAAAAGCTTTCTGGAAATCTAAGTAAACCATGTCGTATGCTTTGCAGTTATCCATTGTCGATGTTGCATCCTCAGAAAAATCAAGCAGGTTAGCTAGACATGATCTCCCTTTCCTAAATCCATGCTGACTGTTTCCCAGGATACTGTTACCATATAGGTAATTTTCCATTTTGGATCTTATTATAGTTTCCATAAATTTACATATAATAAAAGTCAGGCTTATTGGTCTGTAGTTACCTGGTTTGGTTTTGTCTCCCTTTTTGTGGATCGGTATTACGTTTGCAATTTTCCAGTCTGTCGGCACAACCCCTGTGTCAAGAGACTGTTGCATGATCTTGGTTAGCGGTTTGTAAATAACTTCTTTCATTTCTTTGAGTACTATTGGGAGGATCTCATCCAGCCCAGGGGATTTGTTTATTTTAAGAGCTCCTAGTCCCTTTAACACTTCTGCCTCTGTTATGCTAAAGTTAAAACTGGATAGGAACAGGTCGACATGTGGGTCATGTTGTCCATATCCTGCTTTATAAAAACCTGTGAAAAGTAATCATTTAATATATTTTCTTTTTTTTTTCTTTTTTTGCCATTTGTATCTTAGACATTTAACCTCCTCTTTGAATGTTCTCTTGCTGTTATAATATTGGAAAAACATTTTGGAATTGGTTTTAGCCCCCTTAGCAATGTTCATTTCTATCTCTTGCTTGGCCTTTCTAACTTCCTTTTTGACTTGTGTTTGCAGTTCCAAGTACTCTTTCTGTGTACTTTGTTTTTGGTCTCTTTTAAATGCTCTGTAAAGTGCCTTTTTTTGTGGAATATTTTTTTTAGTTGATCTATTGAACCATTTTGGCCATTTTGTTTTAGATTTAGATTTGTCTACTTTTGGGATGTAATTTTTTTTGCGCCTCTAATACTACATTTAAAAACAAAACGGCCACCCTTTTTCTGTGGATGTTTTCTCTATTTTACTCCAATCTACTTCTTTTAGTCTCTGTCTCATACCTTCATAGTTTGCTTTTCTAAAATTGTAAACCTCAGCTTTAGTCATTACTTTTTGGGTTTTAAAAATCACTTCAAATGAGACCATGTTGTGGTCTGAGTTTGCCAATGGCTCTCTGACCTCTGTTTTAGTTATTCTGTCTTCGTTATTTGAAAAGACTAAATCAAGGAATGCCTCCCCTCTAGTCAGTGCCTTGACAAATTGCGTTAGGAAACAGTCATTTGTCATTTCCACCATTTCAATTTTGTCTCTTGTGCTCCCCACCAGGTTTTCCCATTTTATATGGGGGAAGTTGAAATCACCCATTAGTATGGCTTCTCCTTTGCTACATGCATTTCTAATGTCATTTTATAACAGATTATTTTGCTCGCCGTCTGAATTTGGCGGAATATAGCATACTCCTATTATTATGCCCTTTGAATTTTTGTCCATTATTCTGACCCATATTGATTCGGCGTTGTTTTCTTCATCCAGATTTAACACCTGGGCTTCAAGACTATTTCTTATGAATAGCGTTACCCCTCCGCCTCTTCTGTCCTGCCTGTCTTTCCTATACAGTGTGTACCCACTAATATTACATTCGTCTCCATCACTCTCAGACAACCAAGTTTCTGTAACACCTATCACATTATAGTTACTTGTTAGTGCAGTAGCTTGATTACATGATGTAAATAAAATATATAAATTATGTTCTCAATCCTAAAATTCTAGGTGATGCAAAATGTTTTGCTGTATCTGTATGTTAATAATCTAAATATCACCCTTTTTAACTGTCTTTATCCTTTTGGTGTTTTAGCCCAGGGGAAAATTACTCACTTACAAACTAACACAATAAAAATACAGTGAAATGAGGTCAGCAAAAAAAATCTGGTTTATGCATTTTAAGGTAAGGGTTGGCTACTTAAATTTGGGAGGACAGAGAACAGATTCCTTTCCAGTGGCTTGAATAACATGTTTTCTTGGCAGCCTTTGCCATTTTCCTGGAATTATGTGTGGTAACTTTGTAGAGGCCAAGGTGATCTTTCAGTATGACAGCAATGGCATAAAGTTTAATCTACAGAGACGTGTGTGTCTGTAGATATATATATACTGCTGTGAAAAAGTATTTGCCCCCTGTCTGATTTTCTGCATTTTTGCATATTTTTGATACCGAATGTTATCAGATCTTCATCCAAAACCGAATATTGGATAAAAGGGACCCCGAGTGAACAAATAACACAAAAATTGGATACATATTTCATTTATTTATTAAAGAAAGTTATGCAACACTCAGTGCCCCCATGTGAAAAAATAATTGCCCCCTGAGACTCAATAACTGGTTACGCCACCTTTAGCAGCAATAATTGCAACCAAACGCTTCCTGTAGTTATTGATTAGTCTCTCACAGCGCTGTGGAGGAATATTGGCCCGCTCCTCCATGCAGAACTGCTTCAACTCAGTGACATTTGTGGGTTTTCGAGCATGAACTGCTCGTTTCAGGTCCTGCCACAACATCTCAATGGGGTTTATATCTGGATTTTGACTAGGCCATTCACAAACTTTAAATTTCTTGTTCAACCATTCTGATGTAGACTTGCCTGTGTGTTTCGGATCATTGTCTTGCTGCATGACCCCGCTGCGCTTCAGCTTCAGCTCACGGACGGATGGCCTGACATTCTCCTGTAGAATTCTCTGATACAGAGCAGAATTCATGGTTCTTTCAATGATGGCAAGGCGTCCAGGTCCTGATGCAGCAAAGCATCCCCAAACCATGACACTACCACCACCATGCATGACCGTTGGTATGAGGTTCTTACTGTGGAATGCAGTGTTTGGTTTTCGCCTGACATAACAGCCCCCATGTCGGCCAAAAAGTTCCACTTTTGACTCATCTGTCCATAGAACATTGTTCCAGAACTCTTGAGGATCATCCAGGTGTTTTTTGCCAAACTTGAGACGAGCATTCATGTTCTTCTTAGTGAGCAATGGTTTCCGCCTTTACTACTCTGCCATGAATCCCATTTTTGTCCGGTGTCTTTCTGATGGTGGAGTCATGAACACTGACCTTAGCCGAGGCGAGAGAGGCCTGCAGATCCTTGTATGTTGTTCTAGGGTTCTTTGTGACTTCCTAGACGACTTTATGCCTTGCTCTTGGAGAGATTTTGGCAGGACGGCCACTCCTAGGAAGATTCACTACTGTCCCAAACTTTCTCCATTTGGACAATATGGCTCTGTGGTTCGGTGGAGCCCCAGAGCCTTAGAAATGGCTTTGTAACCCTTTCCAGACTGATGGGCATCATCAACTTTTTGCCAGAGGTCTTCAGGAATTTCTTTTGTTCGTGGCATGATGTGCCTCTAGAACCTGTGTGCTGACAACTTCACTCTGATGGTAAGGGCCAAAGTTAGTCAGATTTATATTGGGTAGGGCTGGCCCAAATCAGGCCTGGTTATTAACCAAAGTACTCAAACAGCTGACCCTAATTATCCCTTTAATTGGGTTGAGTTAACTAGGGGAGGCAATAACTTTTTCACACCTGAAGATTGCATGTTTGATTACCTTGCACACCAAACAAATGAAAGAAGCACCAAACCTTGGTGTAATTTTTTCTCACAGGCTCCCTGTATATATTATAAATATTTTTCACGGCACTGTATATATATATGTATATATATATATATATATATATATATATATATATATATATATATATATATATATATATATATATATATTGGTCATTCTTCCATTAGAGTGCCTTTTGCACCTTGTAAAAACATTGAAAACATTCAATAAACTTATTACAACATTTTAAAACATACCAACAACACATACAACACATTTGCTGAGCTTAACAACAGAAAACCTGTGAATAACAAGCCATAAATCCCACTCTGAACAACATTTTGCATCAACTATGTTACGGACATAAAAGCAACACTTTGACAAACCGTTCAAGCTGTTTAAATTTGAAATGGAACATTTACCAAGTCCCTAAATGCAGTTTTGGAAACACAAAAGAACTGTTGTCAAAGAACTCACTTTTTAATTTTAGATATCAGTATCATTGCCACAAAATATTTGGAATGGATCATTCTCTTCCCTTTTGTCAATCAACAAATCAAGTTATGCTAACATAAAATAAGATATGCGAAGATATTGTGGAGTAATATATTTGCAAGTACATAGTTGACAAAAGTAACTGAATTGATAGGACATTCAGTGCAGTGGCTATTTTGTTCATTTTTAACATGTGTTCAGATATATAAAGATGTCATAGTCAGAAATGTCATTGTGATACAACCATTAGACACTTTTTGCCTTCAGATGAGTTGCAGTAAACATAATTTTGTCTGCATCCCCTTTGTATTATTATTATTATTATTATTATTATTATTATTATTATTTATTTCTTAGCAGACACCCTTATCCATGGCGACTTACAATTGTTACAAGATATCACATTATTTTTACATACAATTACATTATTTTTTACACATTATTTTTACATACAATTACCCATTTATACAGTTGGGTTTTTACTGGAGCAAGCTAGGTAAAGTACCTTGCTCAAGGGTACAGCAGCAGTGTCCCCACTTGGGATTGAACCCACGACCCTCCGGTCAAGAGTCCAGAGCCCTAACCACTACTGCACACTGCTGCCCTTTGTACCACCAAACTCCTCCCTGCAAGCAGCCCGTTTGCCATGGTTTATCCAATTGCTTCCTGACCCGTATCTGATTGCAATGGAGTTGTTTAGAGTACTTGCAGTTACGCACTTTCCCCAAGATGGCCGACTTCCGGTTTCCGCCCACCGCATAGTCGACCCATCTATGGGGAAGTGCACTACCAACCTTACCTGGTGCTGTTTCTGATGTGGGGGCAGATTTACAGCATCAGTTCTTTCTCTCTTGATCACAGACATTTACCTTAAAAAATTACGCTCATAAAATTGTTACATTTTTCCATGCAATGTAAATTTTTGTTTTCCATAGTGTTTATTTACACAGCTATTTTGGACCATATGTCTTTGGAGATCGCTACATAGGAGGTAGTCACAGACTGTGGATGTGGAATCATACATAGCATTTGGAACACTATATATTTTAATGTATACCACAAGCATGGGTATATCTAGCGTGGGATACATTTTTGTTATTCCATTTAAGTTGAATAATATGCTTACTGGGACTAGTTACGAATGTGTCTTTGCTTACATTCCAATCCAATGGTTTACTGTTAAAATTCAAGGCAAAGCTGTGCTTCGTTAGTGTCACAGGTAGCTCAGGTAAGTGTATAACACTGTTAGCCCCAATGACTAACCCTTTGCTTTTCTTTCCTGTTCAGGTTTGTTTTGAATTCCAGTGGACCACCCTCGACCCCAATCAGGATGAACAGAGACAACGACCAAGGTAATTATCAAAAAAGTCCCAGTCTTCATTTACATATTTGTTCAATCGATGCATCAAATTAGAACCCAGTTTGAAGTCTTCTGTTGCTGGATTGCATTAAAACCTTGAGTGTGTGAGAGTGCGCTTCTTGTAGTGCTAGTACGGTAGATTAGCACGTTGCTAGGGTACACACTTTAGGCCTCTACATTCGGGTTGGACAAGCCAAATCAGAAGCAGGCCTATTGTATTCATGTTTCTTGATTTAAAAATTAAGGTAATACATTTTTTGTTTGTTTGTTTTGAATCTATTAAATATACAGATTACCTTATTTTGTTTCAAAGCATGTTGTGTTTGGATTATATGGAAATATTATATAAAAAGAAGCTAAATTTAGTACGATAGTTTAATTCGTCAAGATTTGTGAGATTAATTCAAATGTTTTGCTTTGCTTAGGGACATAAAATGTTAACAGTAATGAATAACCATAGTTATAGATAGAAATTACTTCTGTTAAAATATAGTATTTTTTTATTATTATTACAATGTTAAAGGGGCATATGAAGTGGACGCACGCATATTCTTTTCAGTTGTTAAAAACTCAAGTCCTTTTGTATTTCTTCTTTTTATAATCGGAAGTGTTCTAATTTGAATATAAGTTCTGCCGTTTTGTTTAACTATCATGCACAACAGTGTTTTTACTTATTGGGTCTTCTGTTATAAAAAACAAACAAACTAATGTTTGTTCTTTATTTTGAAAAATAAGACGTCAATGCATCGATTACTGTTGATAAATGCCTATACGATAATCAAATAAGAAATTAGGGTGCCGATTGCACCACTAATAAAGTCCCACTGTAACAATCCCAGGCTCCATTGAGTCGGTGATCTCCAGTTGACTCAACAGTTCCCCATCCTGGCTCTCTCCTGTCCAGGTCGTTCTTGTTCACTTGTCATACTGTATTCAACAATAATCAAGACAATGTTATTTTGCCACGTCGTGTTTACGTGCCGTACCTGGCCTGATACCATCCCATCTCACATCCCCAGGCTCACTAACTCCGTATCCCACACGTTCCCCTTATATCCTCATACCTCTGGAATCAGTGATACACCTGTTACTAGTTAACAGGTGTATCAACAATGACTGTCTTCCTTAAGAAGGGTATTGAAGCATTCGTGTGGATTACCCTCACCAAGATGGCCGCCGCAACCCAACCATAGACTTACGGTCTGTTCCATATTGGTGAAAGGTACCAGGAGTCAATGAGCATTGCGCCACCACCTTTCAGGAGGCTGAACTTCACCAGTATGATCCTTTACCCTGTCACAGACACAATAATTTGGATCATTTTCAAAATGTATGAAAACCTGATCTCCTTAAGAGACCAAGGCTATAGGCATTTTGATTTTCACATGTCTCATGTTCAGATGTGTGTCACTGATGTTATGCACATAATACAATTAAGCAATCAATTAATTTCAGTGTGTAAAGAGCGCTCCCTTGAAATACTCAAGTTTTATTCTTGTTGATAATTGTGTCTTGGAAAAATTTAAGTTTGAAATGTCTATCTATGATTCACTCAGTTGTGAAAATGGCTTTTTGCAAATTTTATGGTCAATCTGATGCCAGCAATTTGTCATGTGTGTGTCACATTGACTAATCAGGCTTCAGTACTCTTCAACAAGGATTTACAAAACCTGGTGTATTATTTATATTTGTAAAATGCGAGACATAGATTCTTTTTTGTTTTGTTTTGTTTTATAAAAGCAAGCTTACATGTTTTAACATTAATTTAATTTAATTGCTTAAACATAAAGGAGATAACCATGAATCTGTTATCTTAATATTTTGTGCCACCCTTAATGGGTCCTGTATAACTACTTTCAACTCAAAATAATTCTCACAAGCATCCTCTCCAGCTGTTGATGTCTCACTCTGTCTGTTGCCAGTTGATCTTGACCACATATAGATCGGTATTCTGAGACATTTGGCATTTCTTCAAGAAGCGTGACACAGTGTTCATTGATTTATTGGTTTTAGTTGCAGTCTGGGATACAGATGCTCTAAAAAGTCAGGTACCTGCTATCATGCCCCTTATATTTGAAATAGATTTGCAAAACTTGAATACAACAATATCAAAATGGGTTATGAAAACAATTAGAAAGGTTTTCTGTTGGACAGTCAGAATCCGCCTCCTATGCTAGAATAAACAAGTGCTGACTAAATGGAGGGTGAATGTAACTTAACGTAACATCCAGCATCTGGACAGTCTAACACTTGATGTGGTCTGCTGAAAACAAAACATATGAGGCTATCCAGCAGCAAGTACACATTGCTTACACCACAATTAACACCAGCGCTAGATAAATTGCACTGTATGTTCAGTAGGAGAGAAGAGGCTGCTGTTATATGTCATTATCCTCTAAACCTGGAAAGCAAAGTAATTCATCAGCACATTGTAACTGAACTCAGGAAGTGTATAATAAAGTTTCCAAGATTGTGAAGGAAGATTACGCAGTAGCTGACGTTTTGTCCGGTCAATAGAATGCACCTGCAATTTGTTTTTAAATCACTGTTTGACAGAAATGTGCTGATCACTTTATGTGATCAACATGCAATTGTGACATGTTCCATGATGATATTGCTGGAATACTAAGGAACACACAAGTAGTAAGAGTGGCTACAATTAATAATGATATGTAATGCAATAACTATCTTTTTGGACTGTTCTCTGTTAACTAGCATTCCAATTAAATGAGAGATATGCTCACTGATTTAACTAGACTTTCATTAATTGTTCTTTTATATGATGAGGGGACAGTCTTTGCCATTCACTTTCATCTGGATTCCAAATATTGTTACCCTGTGATAACAAGACACTTTACAGTTTCATTAAACAAACACCGCAAAAGCCTTCAGCACAGTTGACTGTTTCTGTTGCAATCAGGGTTACACTCCTGAAGAAACTAGTGAGCGGAATCTGTAGGGTTACGCAATAGTGAGCGTTTTCCTACGTGCAAGGGGTTTGGGGCCCAAAGCCCCTGAGGAATTTTTCACATTTACAGTGCCAGTGCAGTTAATTTTACACCTAAAAAGATGAAGAAATTGATCTTTAGATATTATCTGGGGAGGCTGCGTCCATGAAAAATCATAGTTAGTTGGATGGGAAAATATTTATTTGCATGTAAATCCTTATACAGTGTTATGTGAAGATTGAAACGAAGTTTTAGGCTACCAATAATTAGTATACTAATTAGAATTAATAGAACATGCTGAACTGGAAAATGCTGCCAATGTCACTGCTAGGTAGATTTTCTATGGATCCCAGCCCAGAATAAATTAAAGGAGACTCCCTCAAACTAGGAGAGCTCTCCTTGCCTGTTCTTGAGAAATAGTATTTGGCTGCAAGGCCATATTCGGTGCAATACTGGATTTTCACAAATGTTAATGTCGGATGTACCCACATGAAACCATTTGGAAAACAATCTGACTATTCACTTCTCCTAACTGGTCCCCCAAAAAATTGTTTAAGCATTTAAAATAAAAAACAGCTATTTTACATACACTAAATGTCTGTGTGACAGAGAGCAAATGAATTCTAGTCAACAATCTCCCTCCCGACCTGTGAGAGCACGGTATAACAGGAACAGTGTGCCCCGGACTGGATGGTTTGACAGTTCATTCCAAGGACAGTCGGAAGTTGGCCATCCAAAAAGTAGGCGAAGTCACAATACTAGAAGTCAGCGCCTTACTGTGGTAGGCGATGTGTAAGTCATGGATTGGAGGAGATGATTGCACTCACTACCAAAGGGGGTGTGACTGAAGGTATATCAGGGAATGTGGCCAAGCGATCTGTTCCTTTGTTATGGTTGTGAAACACCTGCAAAGGACGGTAAAAGCTGAGTTTTTGTTGTGTTGTATCTGTCTGTCTATCAATTGTTACCCTTATCATTAATAGAAAACTAAATCTGGGACGTGTCGCTATTCAGCTAGCATCAACCCTGCACTGCACTGCACTGCTGTTTCACTGTTGCTGTATAATTCACCACTTACACAAGGAGCACTCACTGTTGGGATTCGTGACTCTGTCTATGTATAGTGTGTGTTATTATTATTTCGGGACTGAACCCCGTGGTTTTGACTGGCTTTACACATCGCTGTGTGTAGTCAGTCTTATTATTTAAAGCAACAAATAAAGCTTCGTTTTCACCATTGGAACTGTTGTTGGCCTGTTGTTATTAAGCATTGTATCACCTCTACCTGTGCACTGCAAACCACTTTGCCACAGTCTGGTATAATGTTTATAAAATGTTTAGGATTATTTCAAGATATTTCGTCCACAAACATATTATTGCTGCACTCTAAGCTGTAAAAAAAAAACCCAAACAAACAAAAACCATCAAACTGCAGGTTGCAAATAAAAACGAAAGCATAAAAATATTAATATTAGCCTAACACTTGTGCATTTTTTACATACAATACAATGGTATCCCAAAGCTCTTTTACAATAAAAATTATAAAGATCACACAGACATCACAGAAATAAGAAACACGCAAACAAAATGCATACAATTAAAAAAAAAAAAAAAAAAAAAAAAAAAAAAAATCGGACAAAACAGCATGTCACAAATAAAAAATAATTACAACAAAATGTATGCAATAAAAGAAAAAATGGAAGGCTTTATATAGTTTAATATAGATATTAAACAACATTCGCATTATATTATAAGCTTTCACAATTATCTGCAGCAAATCGAGAGATCTTGCTAGGAACGCAGGATTGATGAGTGAGACAGTGCCTGCGTGCTGTTTTTCATCAATTTGTCGGATAGTGTTTAGTCAGTTTTGGAAGGAAAAAAAAAAGGTCAACTATTACACTGTACTCATTTTCACTTAGTTTATTTTACAAATGTCTTAACTGAATCAACATGTGTTATGTGATAACATTCTTTTAAAAAACTAAAATGCAATCACTCTCTAAAATCCAGTTGTCACGTCAATTTCAGTTCCCGATGGAGGCTTGGGTGCGTGCAGACTCAATAAAAGAGAAATTTGCGTCGGGAACATTAAACGATGAAGTAATGGGGAGAAATAAAATAGGTTACTATTCAAGATAATTAACAATGAAGATGGAGTGTGAAAAATGGCATTTCACCAAAAAAGTGAGCGGACTGTGTCCACCCGTGGCCACCCCCCAGTCTAACACACTGGTTGCAGTTAGAAAAGAAGCAGCACGGACTGCAACTGACATAACAGCAATAGCTAGAAGACACACACTTACAGACATTCGTCTCCTTTGCTAGTAGAAAAACCTTTACTCCCGTCTTGGATTTCATCCTCTCAGAAGACCTCATAAACTTGTGATGTGTTCTGTAGTTATCACTTCATTATAACAGCATCTAGTGTGATTATATTTAGTGTTAACCTTAAGGGATATTGGTATTGCGATGATGTGTTACTAGGTAATAACAGAACTTCTGTTAATTCAACATCACATAATTGCATCATGGATTTATCAACAAAGTATCTGTATCTCCCCAGTGCAAACAAACACTCTTCGGCAAGGTCTGTATAATGGTGCACCTTTCTTTACAGGCCTTGTCCATGGCATGCACACATATTAGAATGAACACTGTAGTAATTCTACTGACCACACGAATGATTGTACCACTGTTGTAGTAACATGCATTACACTGTGTCCTATAAACTGAGGTTTGATGGTAATGAAAGGGAATTTAAAGTTGGTTAAAAAATCCTGCAACAGGAACAGATTTTCTACTGTGATTGTCTTTTTACAACTGCTGCACCTTTTTGACAGTAAACAGCTTTTTGAATCCAACACTTTCAACTTGCTTTTTTTTGTGCCCAACCAATGACACTTTTCATATCTTGATACAGCCTCGATGCCCTCTATTATTCCAAATTAATTTCTTGGGTTAAATTAAACATTTCTTAGTGGAATTAAGTGGATAGTCTAACCAAAACTGAAGCTTTGAAGGAGAACACAATTTAGAGCCTTTTATTTTACAAATTAAGTCTTGCCTGATGGAAGAACCAATACTTATGTCCACATTCTTCTTTAAAGAATGGTAATATAAAAATAATTAGAAAACACTGCCATCTAGTGGTTATCTCTAATTATGGGTATTCTTATTTAGTAGACTACCATTACCCTTTCTCATGAATTTTCCAGTACTTGAAAAAGCTGATTAAGTTAATTACATAAAGAATGAATCAGGCTATTGATGGGTACAGATTATGCCAGGTGAATTCTTATACAGAGAAAAAGAAGCTCAGAAACACATGTAAAAATGTAAGACATACAGTACAGACATATACCACCAAATGTTGATACTTTTAATTATTATTATTATTATTATTATTTATTTCTTAGCAGACGCCCTTATCCAGGGCGACTTACAATCGTAAGCAAATACACTTCAAGTGTTACAATACAAGTAATACAATAAGAGCAAGAAATACAATAACTTTTGTTCAAGCAAAGTACAAGTGTGACAAACCACAATTCAATAATACAGCAGATAATAGTGATAGTTACATCAGAATATGATTAAATAGTGATAGTTACATCAGGATGTGATTAAATACAAAGTACTACAGGTTAAACACTTGGCAGATTACAGTATTCTGAAGTACAGGATTAAATGCAGTAAAATAGGGGGCAGATAAGAGCAAAATAAAGCACATTTACATGAAGGGTGATAGTGTCCCAGGATACAAACAGAGGAGTTCTACAGGTGCTGTTTGAAGAGGTGAGTCTTAAGGAGGCGCCGGAATGTGGTCAGGGACTGGGCAGTCCTGACATCTGTAGGAAGGTCATTCCACCACTGCAGAGCAAGGGTGGAGAAGGAGCGGGCTCTGGAGGCAGGGGAGCGTAGCGGAGGTAGAGCTAGTCTTCTAGTGCAGGCGGAGCGGAAAGGTCGAGTGGGGGTGTAGGGAGAGATGAGGGTCTGGAGGTAGCTGGGTGGTCAAGGCATCTGTAGGCTAGTACAAGAGTCTTGAACTGGATGCGAGCGGTGATCGGGAGCCAGTGGAGCAAGCGGAGTAGTGGAGTAGCGTGGGCGAAGCGAGGCAGAGAGAACACCAGGCGGGCAGCAGAGTTCTGGATGAGCTGGAGCAGACGCAGGGAGGCCAGCCAGGAGGGAGTTGCAGTAGTCTAGGCGGGAGAGTACCAGGGCCTGGACCAGGAGCTGGGTAGCATAGTTAATGACTTTTAACGTCCTGTTTAGCAAAATTTCAGCACAACAGGATACGAGCCTTTCTCTCTCTCTCTCTCTCTCTCTCTCTCTCTCTCTCTCTCTATTTAAATATATAAGCATTCAATATTTAGGATGGACTGACACCTTCATTACACCCCCAGATTATGATAAACTGAATAACATGTACTAAAGAATGTCCTTAGCATTTTCATCAGTCCTCTATGTATATGTTAAAAAAGTGTGACACAGAGCTGGACGGACAAACAGACAGCCTCCATATACCCTGGTAATATGATACACTCTCAGCTAAGGTAACAGCAAACAGCTAGTTACTTTGTTTATTCTCCTCTTTAAAAAGTGTGTAATATCTCAAGGGACTACACAGGAGTGGAAATACTAAATAAAGCTACTAGGTTCATTATCAAGTTATGAATCAGTATACAGCAGGTGAGCGGGCATTCACACAAAACGTTTCAGACTTTCTTATTTTGCAAGTTTCTGTAGCAGTCAAACAGCCCCAGTGGCCCTGAAGCCGGGAGCATATATTCTGTAGTAGACATATTTAACTGTAAAATATAGTGGACATTCAAGCATGCTACATTATTGTTAACCAATCATTATTTTTAGGCCAACAAGATTTGCACTCAATACGAGGTCTCTAAATAAATAAATAAATAAATAAATAAAAAATAAAAACCTGCTGCCACCACCTTAACTTATATACCAGAAGGACTGGACAGGTGGGTGCAGGAAAAAGAATGAACACTAGGGGGAGGTCACATCAGCTGACAGAGGCAGCAGGAAACAGCTTGAAATAAAATAAATATGCCAATTTTATATAATTAATTTAAGGAATATTTAAAAGGAATAGCGGCAATTATTGGAAACATGCATAGATTGATTGGACTCAATAAGGTCTTACCTCCACAATATATAAAGTGCTTAAAACATGCAACAAGCACAGCACTGAAACAGCCCTTGTGAAGGTAACAGGTGATTTGTTAGTGGCTGCTGATTCAGGATCTCTCAGTATTCTTTTTCTGCTAGATTTAAGTGCAGCTTTTGACACTGTCACTCATATTTTGCTGGAGTGCATGGAACATGTTTTAGCATCACTGGCACATCTCTTTGTTGGTTCAGGTCATATATGTCTAATAAGAAGCAATTTGTTATCCGAGGCAACTGTACATCTGAAACTGCCCCAGTTACACAAGGTGGCACCCAGGGCTCTGTTCTGGGACCATTATTATTTAGTACAGGGGTTTTCAACCTTTTTCTGAAACTGTACTCCCTTCTGTCTGGAGTTTTCAGCTCAAGTACCCCTTTACAATTTTCACTTGACTGAATTGTACCATAGTTGCAATAAAAGGCAGAATATTCTGATTATTCTGATGATTATTATTATTATTATTATTATTATTATTATTATTATTATTATTATTTATTTTTTAGCCGATGCCCTTATCCAGGGCGACTTACAATTGTTACAATATATCACATTATTTTTACATACACTTACCCATTTATACAGTTGGGTTTTCACTGGAGCAATCTAGGTAAAGTATCTTGCTCAAGGGTATTAACACATTTCTCCCCCCCCCCCCCCCCCACCCCTGTTTTATTTAATATATAATTTATGTCACAGCAGTTTGGGACTGACAAACCGCTGGTTTAGGACAGAATACCAAACAGTAGGCTTAAAACTTTGAATTTGTCTTCGGACGCACAGAATTAAAATACAGTATTTGGGAATCTCTTTGGAAACTCTAGTATTAACTTTCTATTCAGCAAAGTTATTATAAATAATACAAAATAGTCTGCGCTGTAAATGTTTATCATGTTACCATTTACTTACAGTACCATATCAGCATAATTATGTATGCCATTTACAATGTTTACAATGTCAATAAAATTAACCAAGATACAACTATAATAACTAACACTGATAAACTTTTTTTAAGCCAAAATAAAAATGATCCAAACGGATTTGGTATAACTTTGTCGCTTTGCACTTTCTGTTCTCTTGAACTGGTGTTTTCTTCCTTTCTTTTGCAAGACATGTATCCATTTCAACCAGCCGCTATTGCTGTTACTAAAAAAATGCATCTGCGCCTAATTAAAAAAAAAAAAGTCAAAAGTCAAAGTATGAGTATTGTGATTATTATTCATGTTTACCAGAACATTTATACTTCTAAAAAATGCTGAAATATTGGGCTTCACTGATTTAGTATTCAATGATATGACAAACTGAAAACAGCGAAGTTAATGAGCAGCACAGAACGCTCTCCATAGGCAGAATCACCAGATGCCTGCTTCACCCATAGTCCATGAGTCAGGGGGGTCGGTCAGAACCAAACGGGGGGACGAAGGCTCACTATGATTTATGGCACGGTCTGGACCCCTAGAGATGGAAAATAGGTAATAGCAGAGCATAATGCTTTGACAAATCTGTTTTATCACCACATTTTCAACTATATCCCAAATTCGCTAGTAGCTAGATTTCTACAATTGTGAACTAGAGTCTTTATATCCCACCAACCAAGCTATTTCAGTTTTTTATTTTTAATTAATTTTCTATAAATTTCTAGAATATTTTTTTCACTTGGAAGTTGTGGGGTAGGATGTGTAGATAAATGAAAACATATATATTATATATATATATATATATATATATGCATTATAATTCCAGGCTATAAGGAAACAAAAGGTGACCATTTTAAAAGGGGGTGTAGACTAAGGGGGTGTATAGGCACTGTATAATATATATATATATATATATATATATATATATATATATATATATATATATATATATATATAGTGAAGGATTTTAGTCCTTCGGGTCCTTTTTCAGCACTTTAATGACCCAGCCACACACAAAGCGCTTGCGCACCATTTTTAATAGACAATAACAAAGAAAACAAAACAAAAACAAAACCTAGCTCTTTTCGAGCACTAACTAAAACACAGGGACCTAAACTATCTCGCAGGACGGCTAAGCCGTTTACCTGCCAAATAAACAAAACAATGCATTAGTAAGACCTCACCTAGAATATTGTGTTCAATTCTGGTGACCTCGTTACAAAAAGGATATTGCTGTTCTAGAAAGAGTGCAAAGAAGAGCAACCAGAATTATCCCAGGTTTAAAAGGCATGTCGTATGCAGATAGGCTAAAAGAATTGAATCTATTAAGTCTTGAACAAAGAAGACTACTCGGTGATCTGATTCAAGCATTCAAAATCCTAAAAGGTATAGACAATGTTGACCCAGGGGACTTTTTTGACCTGAAAAAAGAAACAAGTACCAGGAGTCACAAATGGAGATTAGATAAAGGGGCATTCAGAACAGAAAATAGGAGGCACTTTTTTACACAGAGAATTGCGAGGGTCTGGAACAAACTCTCCAGTAATGTTGTTGAAGCTGACACCCTGGGATCCTTCAAGAAGTTGCTTGATGAGATTCTGGGATCATTAAGCTACTAACAACCAAACGAGCAAGATGGGCCGAATGGCCTCCTCTCGTTTGTAAACCTTCTTATGTTCTTATGTTCTTCACAGCACCTAGTTTAAGGCTGAACCTTGCTGTACCACCTGGAGTCTGTGTGTCTTTATATACTGTTAACTCTGTGGTTTGGTCAACAGGAATGCGTCCATATTGATTGTTGTCAGAGAGCTGAACAGAAAAGTATCCATCCATGAAGCTCTTGTGCACCTCAGGGTGTTCCACTGGAAGCATTGTCATCTGGGCATAGTATACGGGCAAATACCTAGCATAGTTTACTTTGTCATAAGCAAAACACCAGGGGATCATGGATTTTATGGCAATGAGGTGTAACTGCCAGTTGCCTTCTCGGGCAGCACGCAGCAAGGACAGTAAGACGTCTTCAACCATGTCCACATATGACATCCAAAATACAGGAAATCATGGTATTTTGCTATATATTTGTGAATAAAAATAAATAATATCGAGTCAAAATACTGCAAAGAACCCAATACAAATACAAAAACAGATTTCAGTTCAGAATAAGCCCTTGAGGCAATTTCCAAAGGTCAAAAAACCTACATTTTTGTTTCGTAAAGCTGGAGAATTGGCGCATCAATTATTGTACAGATAAGAACCAAATCAATAAAACAAGGCATATCAGTCAGAAGTTTTATCGTATTTGCATATCCTGAATTACATTTTTTCTTTTTTCTTTTTTTCTTTTTAATGTGTAGGACCAAAAGAGCATATGTTAGCACTCCCATATAGATTGCACTTCCTAGGCTCTTTATACCAGGACAAATAAACCTCTAATAATTTGTAAGGAACAGCACAAAAAGTATGCCAGCATCCTTAACACAATTTTGGAATTTATAATTGTTAACCTGCTGTACAAAAAAAAAGTGAGCCTGTATTTGTTGTTATACAGATTGGTCTTTAAATGACTCAAATCAGTCACTGCATTCTTCCCCCACTATAACAAAACATGTCCACTAATGTAAAACAAACTCTTGCATTCACGTTGTTCAAGTCAAGGTGATTCAGCAACAGGGCTTGTCAATGCAAGCACTCGGCCATTCCCCAGGGGTGTGAAGCAACTTCAGAGATAAAAGCCTGGCTCACAATCAAACACACATCCATCATCTATATCGACAATAAAGCACGATACATTTTCAAATATGTACAGAAATTAAATGACCTTTTTCAGTCATTAGGGAGTGGTGTCTAACACTAAGGAAATACAAAAAGTCAGTGTTATCGATTGAGACTCATGCTAGCCAAATCGCATTCTCTACCTTAGCATTTAGTAGGTCGCTTTTTGGATTTGATCATTACTTCACTTCAATAGCACATGGCTGCCATGCTATTACATTGATTACTTGATTGATCAATTCAACTACATGTTAATTTAAAGGGTGATAAAAAAAAATTTACTGCACAACTTGGGGACCAAAAACAACTTTACCTATTTAACAACTGGGACTTGTTTTAATGCTATTTTGTCTCAGAACTGTTCAGATTACTCACAATGCTGTTTTTCTGTATTGCAGGTCTACTATGAATTTTGAATGTAAAAACTATTTACATAAATTAAAAAAGCAAAAAAAAAAAAAAAAACATTGTAAAAATACATTTACAATGTATGATCTTTTGCTCATTAAAAAAACACAGTAGGGTTGGTTATCCTGTTTGTCATCCTATAAGGCTTTGATAATCCCATGCTACTGTAGCATGTGTGAATATATTGTATGGGACACCCTTATAAAAGTTTAGCACAGTATTTTTTCACTGTATTTTTGTAGTTTTCCCATGCTTTTCCCATGGTTATACTATGTATTTACCATAGTTTACTCTGGTTTGGCATGTTTATTAACATGCTTTATGCTTTATCATACTGTAAAGCTATTCTTTGCAATGCTTACCTATGATTTATCATGCTTTCACTGTGCTTTATTACACATTCCTATGCTTTTGCTATGGGAAACTTTGATAAGGCATATAAACATATCAAAATAAAATAAAAAAGCTTTGGGGTCTATTTTAATGATCTTTTTACATGTGCCCTTTAACGCTATATTAATCCTGCTGGTGTTTCCCACACAGGTGATTTTTCAACCCTCTTAACATTACTAAATACAATAATACTATAT
Organism: Acipenser ruthenus; assembly: GCF_902713425.1. Taxonomy (NCBI): domain Eukaryota; kingdom Metazoa; phylum Chordata; class Actinopteri; order Acipenseriformes; family Acipenseridae; genus Acipenser; species Acipenser ruthenus. The sequence goes on along the minus strand of NC_081191.1, from coordinate 79,134,440 downwards.
ATATATATATATATATATATATATATATATATATATATATATATATATATATATATATATATATATTATATTTGGAATTTCATACTTTAACAATGAACCTGCTTTTATGAATGTTAGCTAAGGGTCTGCAAAATTCTGCATGAGAAAAATGACACTAGAGGGCAGTGAAGTGTTACGATTTGAACACTGTTTTTGTGATATCATTTTGTAGTTTCTTTGATTACAAAATGATGTTCATATAGTTGTATTAAAAAAAAGAAAAAAAAAGTTTTTGAAAGTCAGGCCTTGATCCTTCTCCTGTGGGACACTTATTGTTTGTCGTGCCATCTCAATTCCAGAGAACAAGATTTCTAATTTCCTACACTTAATCTGCAGGGGCTGTAGGAGGACGAGCTCAGCCACACACCCCTGCTCTACTCTATTACATAAAGATACTACCAAGATAGGAAAGCCTCTGAGCACAACAGGGACTTCTCGTACTCCCCTTGCTCAGCCCACCATATTGCAAACCAATTGATATCCAGCGAGATGGATTTGATTGACAGCTCAGGGCAAGCCAGCACAAACCGTTAACACTTAAATCATGACCTCAAAATGAATATGAATTTGAAAATAATTCCATTGGATTAAGAATGCCTTATGTTTTCTATTTTATTTTCTAGTGAGAGTGGGTAAAGTGAATTGTTTTTAAAACATATCAGCAAAGCTCAAGGTTTAATCTTTATTTTTAGATTTCACTCTTAAAAAGGCAATATTGGCATAGTTTTCTACACTGCATGTAGTACAAACAGTGTTAGATAGTTAAACAGTATAAACCACAATATTTTAGTGTTCAATTGATAGCAATCAACAAGTATATAAACTCTCTTTTTTAACTGTGACATAACATATTTTCTTGTAACATAAACAACATTCTCTGATTGCATAACCTGATTCTTTCAGAAATGTATATTGTGTGCAAAGAGGTTTTGCAGGTTTTCCAGTTGATTTTCACACTAAACATCCAAAATCAGGCTTGCCAATGTTATACTCTGAAGAAACACGCCTGTAAAACCTCAAAGGCCACATTAAAAAGAGGGCTTACCCACAATGCACACTGTCACCCAAAATGCATATTTTCAATGTACACTTTTGCTCAATTACTTGAGTGCTGCCACATGTAGGTTTGTGGTTATTTTGTATAATATACAGTGAAATTGGTGTGCACAGTTGCTTATTTAATGTATTTAACAAAATAAAAAAAAATAAAATGTTTTTGCAGGAGAAGCAATGCCATCTTTTCAGAGTGATCTGACGGCAGGTGACAGCTTCGAAGAAGATATCAATCTATTTATTAAATCGGAACAAATTGAGACTGAAGTCTTGTTTGTATGTGTTTTGGAATTAACATTTAATTACTGACAAACCCTTATTCTGAAAGAAAACGAAATGATACGAATGCAAACACATTCAACATTGTTTGTTATTACTTAACTCTGCATCTGTAACTACTGTTAACATATGAAATTAGAGATGCAAAGATTGATTTCTATTGGACAGCTCTAACCATTTTCAATTTAAGTAATTTCACCATATAACATTACCTATTTGGTTGAGAAAACTAGCACAGTACAGTATATATGGTTTCTGAAAAACCTGATCTATGGCATGTACTATTTACAAAAGCTGATATTTCTTGAGATGAAGTCTGCAATAAAAGTTGTTAATGTTTGAAGTGAGTGGCTAGATTTATGAGCTGACAGATTGAAAGGTTTTGTTTTTACCAGGATAGGATTCCTTCTAGAAACTGTATCTGTGCTGCTTTCAAGTTGAAAATGAACTTGACTGGATTTGGATTAAACCTGTATGTAAATTAAACATAACAGTTTCCATATTGTGTATCACATACCACCAGCCATGCTTATTCTGAAACATAAAAGCAATATTCTACTAATTACCTAATGTTACATTAGGTAAGGTAATCGAGGATTCATGTTAACCAGATAATAATATGACATTTAAAACTGCACTGACAGAAAATAATACCACGACTCTGCAATGTTTCCCCTTAAAGAGTTATTTAACATTTTAAAGGATGAAATATAACTTAATATTGCCAATGAATTGTAGAAACACTTTTTATCCACCAGAGGGTGCAACATGTCAAGTCCTGTGCTGTCCTTTGCAATCAACGCAATTGCTTCTTTCAGGTAACAGGAACTAATGGAACGGGCCCACTTTCTCCCTTTTTTGTCACATCTTGTTTATCTAATTTATATATATATATATATATATATATATATATATATATATATATATATATATATATATATATATATAAACAAATAAATGTAACATGTTGTATTTATTTATATCTGTTGTTTAGTTGTTGTGTATGTATAGATTCATATTATTTGCTAGTTTATTGTTTCTTGGCTGCAGTTTTGCTGTATTTATAATTTGGGAAAGTTGACAGATATATTGTAAGACTTTCACCAAATGTCCAAACTGAGCTTGGAGGAAAGAATAACTGTATGAGAGAAACAACACCTAGAACAGGGCACCCACTGTAATTATACAGGGAAGAAAACAGAAATGGACAGTGTGGCAGTGCCTGAGAACTCAAGGATTCTTTTAAGAGAAATCTACTACCGGTACTGTTTCTCTCTCACTGTTTTCACATGAAGAACAATCATTCTTTTTGGTTTTCTTTGATAAGGAAACAGACATTTCCTGTGTAAAAGACTAAATCAAGACCAGACCAGTCGAGATCCAGAAGATCTTCAATTATTCATTTTAAATGATCCGGTTGCAGTCTCAAATACAACATGTGGATTCTGTGCTTGCTTATTCTTTTTACAGTTATTCACAGGTTCTGACTGCTATACTGCAGGTTTAGTGCTGCCTGGATCTCTCACTCAAACTAGGAAGACTGCATTTGAAAACTGGCGTTGAGATTTTTCTTCCATTCATATCAAATGTGTAGTCACTTGAATTGTGAACAAACCTACTTTTAAATCTAATTTAGTGTCCTTGTCATAAATTCAGCTGGTATCAAACCCAGATCCAGGTTTTTTTTTTTTTTTAAATGTTGCAACTTGTGGGGATCCAGTGTTTTTCAATAGGCCACCATGTACTGAGCTGCTATTTTCAGATTTCAGTGGTGCTGAAACAGACTTCACACTGACTCTTTCATGCAGTTTAGTACTCCTCTCTTGAATTCGGCTGGTGGTCGGTACCCGATCGGGATAGCGAATGTGGATTATTTACAATACATAAGAGGTGAACTCTTGACTGCTCAAAACCTGAAAATATAAGGGGATACCAAGGTAGAAAAAAGTGTTTAGTTAACCAAGGAAGCAGAATTCAGGTAAGGGCAATTTGAACAAGAATCCCCCTTTAGAACAATAACAGGCATGTTTTTTCATTCACTTTCTATTGTACCAGAAACAAAGAAATAATAATACATGTGACCTAGTAACAATAGAAGTACCCAATAGTTAAGATTTGTGAATTTATACCCAATTTAAGAATACATATTTCAAAAATTAATTTAATGATTGCTTTTCAGAAAAACTACCACAGTACACAGGTTCAGTTGTAATATTCTAAGCTGTCCTGTTTTTTCTTAAGGATCAGTTGATTATATTCTAGGATTTTTTAATGCTTTATCTATGTTCAGTATTTATTTAGCACAGCAAAGGTAGCAGAGTTTATGAATTACTGTATTGTGGTTATGTCCTGTGGGAGCCTGGTTACAGTGGTGGTTGCTGTTTCAGCTGCAACACCCAGTTTGCCTTCACTACCCACAGAGCTAAGCAGCTTGTGGTTAAGGCCAGCCCGCCAGTGACCTGGGGAACAGACAGTACCTCTTGCTTTATTGGTTGCAATGAAGATATGAGTAAGCTTAGTTTATATCTGTGGTGTGATACAAACTCTTGATCATGTTCACTTTAATATATTGGTAATGTAACATTCTGTAAATGTATTGTATTTTCACATTGTATTGATTTGGTATTTGAACAGCGAGTCGATTGGGAGTTTCTTCTTTTCCATCACATTAAAATTGTGATGGAAAAGAAGAGACGTTTGTTTCTAAAATAGGAGCCGCCACCACTACAAGCACTAGCCCTTTCAAGGGCTCCTGCAAAAGGCGCGAGCAGAGAGCAAGTGCAGCTAGCACCACAGCCACGGCCTGACGGAGTGGCTCACGCTGATGTCAGCCTTGCCGCAGCTGGCACCACCACCACTGCCAGCATGGTCACTGCTGGAGTGCCCCGCACTATTGCCAGGGTGGCCGCAGCTGATGTGCCCAGCACCTGACTGCCCTGCCCCACCACCAGTGGCAGAGTGTCCAGAGCCGCCGCCTGAGTGCCCACTGCAAGCGCCGGAGGACCCCATGCCATCGCCAACGCTGCTGATGTCGGACTTGCTGCAGCCGGTCCCACCGCCACGGCATGACTGCCCAGTGCAAGCGCCGGGGGTCCCCGCGCCGTTGCCACTGCTAGCTGCACGTCTGGAGGAGCCAGCCTTTCCGCTGTCGGATTGCTCCATGCTGCTGCCAGGGGTGCAATGGTCGAGATTGTCGCTACCAGTTTTTCCACCCTCTGTGAGGGTTGCCCTGACGGGGCAAGAGTTACTCGGGCTTAGGGGGTAGAAGGGGGGTTAAAAGGGCACCCCCTTACAGAAGCCCAGGAGTCATCAAAGGGGTTAAACGGGCGCCCCTGACCAAAGATCCAGGATCACCCCGGCAGAAAGATGAGAGGAGACAATGCTGCCCGCCAACCCACCCACCAGAATCCGGAGGGAAAACATCGGACATGAGAGGAGGGGGTTTGTGTTTTAGGGGTGGTGGTGACCGATTTCGGCCATATGCTGCATTGCGCCCTATAGACTTTTTGGGGACAAAAAGAGGATAAGGTGGGGGCAATGTAGCGATCCATGTAATTGTGTTTGTGTATTGTAATCCTGCTGTTTCCACTGTGTCTTCTGTATTGTAATTCCTGCTCTATTGTGTTCCCTTCCCGCTCTGTATTTCCCACTGTTGCTGGTGAACCCTGTCTGTGTCTATATGCAATTGTAGCCTGCGCGTGTGGTGCTGTCTGTGTCTCCCCTGTAATTGGCGGTTGTTTGTCTGTGCGGCTGAGGACCAATGGGATGTGTTTAAGCGCCAGTCTCCGCTTAACATAAAGGGGCGGAGCTACGTTATAAAAGGTGCTGCGCCGCCAATTATGTGTGTTGTGTTCTGGAAGGTTGTTGTTGTTGTGCTTGCCCTAAAAGCTGGTTTAATTATTGTATGCAGTGAAGCAGTCAGAGCAGTGCTCTCTGAAGTGGGTGCTAGAGATTAGCATCCGAAATAAAAGAACTGAACTAGAATCAAGCGTGTCTTCTCCGTTCTTCTGCTAGCCTGCAAAGTTTCTACAATACTGAGAAACCCCAAACTTGCTGTATATTGTTATATGCTTGTATACCTCCCCAAGCTTGAAGTACAATTCCTATCATTTTTTTTTAATGGGTAGATTGCTATATGTGCAATTATTATGGCAGCCCCACAATAGTAGGGCAGTATATATATAGAAGTCCATTGTTCGGGGCCTACAAAATCCTGCCGCCGGCCCTGATAGTGGGAGAAATAGAGGGATCGAAACCGCTCTGGCAAGCGTAGCAGAATCCACCAGAATTGACGCACACAAAGCAAAATTTACACAGTTGGAGGATACCCATGCGTGCACACAAAAAAGTACCGGTGTTGGACGCCAAAAACAGTCCACCGTATAGAACATTGATCTAGAGTGTTTTGAATGCAAGTTGACAAGCGTACTTTCAAAACACTCGGCTGCTCTTTGAATTCACGTTCAAAACACTCCCTTTCAAGACCCGCACTATAGCTACGTACGCCGAAAACACTCCCCTCGAACACTATCATATCAATAAACAGTTTGATTCTAATACGTACCTATACCATATTTTCTAATCACTGCTTAAACAAATAAAACCAGCTACATTTAATACATTTAGCCTATTAGTTTTATTTCGTCAATGTGTTTTGTTGTTAGTAGCCTATATATATTTTCTTCTACTATACATTTTTCTAAACGAGACTAAATATGAAAGTCATTCTGTATTTAACTAAAAGTATTAGAGCAAATACTATTTACCTAACTAAACTATACATAAAAGAATGCAATTCTGTCTCAGGTTTAGGGTTCCCACCTCTGACTTACAAAAAACTGGGACACCAGTGTCATTTCATACAAAAATAAATAAATAAATCATATACTTTGACATTTAATGTCCCGGGAAGTCTTACAGATTTCCCAGGACAGCTACCTCAAAAAGAGAACAATCCAGGCAAAACCAGAACGGGTGGCAACCATACTCAGGTTTGTTGTTGATATTATGTGCAACATCACAATCCAACCACGCGCAGAGAGTTTCAACACAATGGGTATACCTGTTGGAAAAAGAGTGCCTGACTTTCAAGAAGTTTTCAGTTATTTATCAAACAGGAAATACCAAGATACATTTAAAGGGAACAGTGGAGGAAAGGCTAATTTCTGGAGACAATGCCGACGTTTTGTCATTACAGATGGCCAACTAATGTACAAACACAAAGTACACAGAAAAAACGACACAGACCCCCAGTTCACACTACTCTGCTGGCCCAGGGCTGCTGCATATTTAGGTCTCAACCCCGTTCACATTTGAGGTTTAAGGCACCTTTGCGCGTTCACAGATGTGACTCAAAGGCAGGCCTAAAATGTGGCGAATTGCCTTTTATTTTAATACACTGAGAATGGAAGAGCTACAGGGATATACAGTAATCTTTGATTTGTAGCAGATGTTTCTTATTAATATATATGTTTTCAATACAGCACAGCAATGTTCTGGTATGTATTAAAAAATAAACGATATATATATATATATATATATATATATATATATATATATATATATATATATATATATATATATATTGACATAATGTTATGGTGTATCAACAATCTTTATTTGTGGATGAGCACAGTATTTTATGTGTGTGTAAAAGCAAGCGGCTAAAAGAAATGATCGGCATTTTAATGTAAGGACACACTTCTGTAGCTATGTATATCGTTGCGTGCAAGATAAACAATTGTGGCTGAATATGCCAAGTCGCGATCCTTATTAAGATCCACAATCCTGTATTTTTTATATGTATCACTTAGTTGGTAATTTTTTAGTTTTTGTTTGCTTTATAGTTCAACTCTATATTTTAATATAAAGTATGTTTATACAGTTACAGTTTCTATTAGTAAATTGTTTGTTAGCTTTAGCTGAAAAACGTTTGGGGAAAATGCAAATGTAATATCATAACTGTAAAAATAAACGTAAATGCTTTGAACTTAACACACTGTAGAGTGTTGTGAGCGTGAGTGTTTTGAAAGTAATAAATGCTTTAAACGTAATGTACTGTACTAGAGTGTTTTGAGCGTGTGTTTGAACGTATACGTAGTGTTGAACGTATACGTAGTGTTATGAACTTGACCTGAGTGTTTTGAGCGTATTACATCTGTACGAAAGATAAACAAGGGAGGTGATGAGAGAAAATGACTTGAAGGTGGAAAGAAACTCAGCTAAAAATGTCATTTACGACTGGCAGTGAGATGGTTAACCGAGGAAGTAGCAGAGTTTTTACTTCGACGTCGCAGAGATTAGAACTTCACCGAGGCATGTTTTTCGGATTTAGCTCGTCAAAACAACATCTCATTATCCAGTGTTAATGACGTTAACTCTTTTCTAAAAACTGAAGTAAACGAACACTTGCGAAAAATGCTACCCGAGTACTTTTGCATAGGTTCTTATCTTAAACTGCCTTCCCCCGACATATTATATATATATGTATATATTGTGAGTGTTGCGCTTATTCTTTAAATAATTTACATAAAATACGCAATGAAAATATTTTAAATATCATGTTTACACACAGATAACCATGAGTAAACTAAAATAAAAGAGGATAGATAGCGTCTCGCTTTGTTTCAATTTGGCAAAATTCCGTAAAGATCGCTCATCTCCAGTACAATCATTCAGAGAAAGTGGATTCGTAACTAAATCTACTACGGCGTTTCCCATGTCTGTTGAAATTTAAAAAAAATATATAGATAGAAAATTAAATTCTAAATACTGAAATGTATTATTTTTCTCAATAACAGTCGGAGCGAATTTCAGTGTTTAGCGGGCATATTAACACCCCGCCTCTGCTCAGGAATGATTGGACAGCTGTCAGATCTTTCACTTTCCTATTGGCTACTTACTCTCCATTTTTCAGGCAGAATACCGTGAACGGCCTCTACTTGCTTATGTTTGGACAGCTTGGCAGATATTTGACTCTCCTATTGGTTAAACTTACTGTCAGTACCTGCAACTGAAACAGACACAGTTTGTGTCCCACACAGCTAACTTATGTTTGTGCTACCGCAGAGAAAATGCAGATATTCAATTGGTTGATCGTGTCGCAGAGGCCCTTCAGGAATATATATATATATATATATATATATATATATATATATATATATATATATATATATATATATATATATATATATATATATTGTGTACGCACAAGCACAGCATAAGCGAGCAGCACTGTCAACAGACTGCTGTGACGCTTTTGTTGGAAAACGTGTTTAAAGCTTTATTTATTTTCGCCAGAAATGTGTTCACTACCCATAATTTAAGAACAGCTGCCGCGGGCACGATGGCCTGGCTTCGCGGGCACCACTTTGAGGACCACTGATCGACGCTCATCAATGAGACAAGTGTGAATCGTGTTACTGTCCTTAATGTTCATCAAGACCTTACTAGAGACCTGGACGTAAATACGATTGCTGACAACTTCATCCAGAGGACATTAATGAATGCCATATGTTGGTGAGTACATTATTTTATTTTTTCATAATTTATTTAGAGGCTGTCTATCACCTAACTCCACAAACCACTACCCCCACCCTTCACAAAGCACCCACTGGCAAAAATAAAAGTCGGCGCCTATGGGTGGTTTAATAATATTGGAATCAATTACTGCATGGCCAGGAGCCACTGCGAAGCACCACGGTTTATCAGTTATGCGCATTAATTGTTGCTCTTTCCTATTCACAAGAGAGTAATTAGTAAATGGGGATAATTAAATACCACCTTATGGCTTCTAAAAAAGTCAAAGGAGAATTACATAAAAAGTAATCAAATCAAAGGGGAATTAACTGCAATATGTTTGTGTTTTTCTCATTCCTACAGTGATGAATTAATTTATGACTTATCCGTTCTCACAGTGGTTTTTACCTCATTTTGAATACATTTGAAATGTTTTAATATTATTGTAACGTTTTTGACAGGTAGTCCTATTGGTAAAACTAGGAAATAATAATAGTAATAATAATTTGAAGGGGTTGTTTAAACATGTTGCTCTGCAGTTAAGTTTCACCCTGGCAGGTACAACTATAAAAAAAACTCGACAACTTTGAAACCTGATCAGCTGCAGAAATGCATCTGTTCAGCGAGTTCTTCAAAAGGAGGGATCTAGCGACCTGACGTCACGCTGTACAAACTCCCAAATTAGGATAAAAGTGGAAGCCCTGGGTTTCACAGATTCATTAAGGTTCAACAAGAAGCACAGTGCCTGTAAAAGAGAATCTATTAAACCCGAACGGTCAAACTCAGCATAGAAAAGAAGGACGTCGCGTGTATTCTGTTGAACTACTGTGGTGTTGTGTCTGTGCAATTTGTACGTATTCTGCAAGAGGAAACCCAGAAAAGTGTTGCAAACCCAGCAGTGGCTCTGTGAAACGTGAGTGAACTTTTATACTGTAATGGTATTGCCGTATGCAAAGGTCTTAGCTGTGAGCAGTTGTTGGAAACGCTTACGTACAGCCTAAGGTACCTTAATAAACCTTTTTGTGTGCATCAGAAATTTAGCTTATAGTAGGGTTTATAGGTATAGAAAAAAATCTGTTTTATTTATTTATTTATTGTTTTTTTATGCTGGATCAATTTATAGAAATGCAGTGATAATAATGCTTAATCATATTCATAATACATATTATAACTGTTGTTATTTATGTACTGTCATTAAAAATAAATAAATAAATAAATACAAATATAACATATTAGTGGTATACCGGTATGTAACGCTTTGGTAGTTTTATGTTGTTGCCAGTCATTGCTTGTTGAAGTTTGTAAGTGCAAAACCATGCCAGCAGCATGGCATGCAATAATACATTTTAGTGCCTTAAATTATGACAAAAATGAAACCTTCTGTATTTGTACTCTTGTATTAAACGCCAGTGGCTTTCTTGGTTGTAGACCCAACCCCATCCCCAAGTCACCCTGAATACGAGTTAGTTCAGTAAAGGTGAATGAAAGTGAATAGTGTAACTTTACTCATTAATTTATAAATATACACATCTAATTAGGGTCCACTCTCAAGATTGTGAGATAGCTTTATTAACAATTAATCCATGATACACAGGGCATCCCATACAAAAAAGTGAAGGAGATTCCATTTAACTCTGAATCTCAACCCTAAGAATGTTTATCCTTAATCCGGGTCTACTCCACTCCATTTGCTACAAACAGGACTGGTTTTTACACAGAAACTGTGGATTTGTTAAATGCCATGAAGATGTTGTTAGCTAGTAAACTTGTTGAGTTGCTATTGGTTTGATATATGCAGGCAATGAGGAATGTTGTAAATAGGAGCTATTGTCTGATGAAAAAATAAGTGCAGAAGTGTACATGACCAGGTTTTAATTCACTCACTCTGAAAAGAGGCTGTAGGAAGAAAACTGTATAATTGAGTACTTTTCTCCACCTTTCAGCTTCAAAGTAAACCTTTGAGAGAAGTAATTTCCTATTTGGTAGCTCAGACAGACGATAACTTATTTCCTCAGTACTTCGGTGTAGCAATGGGTGTCTTCATTCACTGGCGTCTTGGTCTGTCGCCCAGGAAACCACACTGGCAACCCCCCCCTACCCCTTACCCAAGTACAATATTGACTTTTGTTATTTAGAAAATTAATTCAGACCATCAAATCACTCTGTTCTCTCTCTTTTTTTGTTGGCTAACAGACCCAGTTTTGGAGATAATCCCAGGGAGTTTTCAGAGGTAATTCATCATGAAGTGTGCAGCAATGGAATGGCTGAGAGGGATTACTCTACTATTTATAATCCAAACAGTTGTCACAATGGTCATCTCAAATTCTACCCGCTTGGAGTCTCTTTTGGAAAAGTACATGGAAAAGGATGAGGAGTGGTGGATCTCCAAGCAGCGAGGGAAAAGAGCCATCACAGAGAGTGACATGCAGGTCATCCTGGATCTTCATAATAAACTGAGGGGTCAAGTGTACCCCTCAGCTTCCAATATGGAGTACATGGTAAGAAACATCATAGGAGACGTCTCATATGTTTATGAATTCATAATTCATATTTTAACAGGTGTATTTGTTTATGTAGTGTGTGTGTGTTGCTCTTAAACCTTGCTGCAATTATAACGTGGTACTTGTCAATCACAATGCAGTATAAACATTATTTCTGCTACTCAGAAATTACATTTGAGGTGAATGTACAGTCAGTCAATGACTAAAAACTTATAGAACATCCTTTTAAAATCAAGTTCTCTAGATACAGTATATATAACAATGTGAGTGTGACATACAAACTCTAAAGTGTGGCACGGACAGATGTATGTCCGCCTCCACTATAACCCTGTCACCAGGCGTATGCATCTGATTATAATAATCAGGAGGCTGTGTGGTCCAATGGTTAAAGAAAAGGGCTTGTAACCAGGAGGTCCCCGGTTCAAGTCTCACCTCAACCACTGACTCATTGTGTGACCCAGAGCAAGTCACTTAACCTCCTTGTACTCCGTCTTTCGGGTGACGTAGTTGTAAGTGACTCTGCAGCTGATGCATAGTTCACACACCCTAGTCTCTGTACGTCGCCTTGGGTAAAGGCATCTGCTAAATAAACTAATAATAATAATAATAAGACCATACATACTGCTCTGTGTGGTTTGAGACCTAAAAGCTCTCTGACACGTCACATTGCTACATGGGCATGGTTGTAGCGAACTTGAGCTTTGGTTTCTGTGTTGCTAAATAGTGTCATCACCCAGGGACAATACGAAAGTTACATTTTCCATCGTAAAAAAAATTATATTAAATAATGCATTAACATTCTGCCGTATAAATGTGTTCCAAAATAACAGTAATTGGAGCAGTACTTTATTAGGGCAATAACACGTGGGTCAGCTGCATCTAATCATAAATTCCAGTACATCCTGGGTTAAGCACGAACTGAACTATTATTCTGCTTCCTATCTGAATGAAGGAAGTGATGGCATAAGAAAGTAAATTACTGTTCATGAAAGCATATGGAAAATATTAAGACAGAGCAGCCAGCTGCACCTTTGCAATTCTTTAAATACGCCTGATCGATCTCAAGGGAAAATATGCAGCAATCCATTGGAGAAAGAGACACGTTTGGAATTGTTCTTTTTAACCATAAGAATTTGCCAATTTTACTGTAGTTCTTAAATGGTGAATTTGTTTTAACTAATTTCTTTGTTTTATGATAAGTGATGCGTAAATAGGCTCAGTGAATGAAAAAGATTTAAACTTCATTTGACCCATAGTCTAATCCTTATCTGGCTAACTGCAGAAAAGTTGACCGTAGTAACCGTAGTTCTGAAGGGACTGTAGGCCTTTAGCCATTTAGAAATGTGTAAGAACTGCTTACAAAAAAAGAAAGCTCTACATGTTCCTGCTAAAAACACCATCAGAATAAATTCACGTTATGCTCTTGTCTTGCTTAACGATGTAGTGCTAATTTACAGAATAGACGCGGTAATGCATACTAAAGGAATCCAGTGTGGTTATTGCAGGGAGAGTTAGCATATTGTGTCATGTATAAACAATAGAGAACCATGCCTGTGAATCTAGTCCCACTGTCATAATAAATATCAATGTTGTTTAAGCACTCCAAGCTCATGATCATAATGTATTTGCACATAACAATGTGAATGCAGCCTCACTAATGTATAATCCTTAATCATGAATAATCTGTATTAAAGGCAAACACGTTTTGACAGTCACTGAAAAGACTATTTCAACAATAATCTAAATTCTGGTAAACTAATTTATACAAATCACATTCTCAATAAGGGAGATTACTGGTAGGAAACTGACCACTATTGACCATAGTGGACACTTAGGAAAAATGTATTTTTTATCATATAGCCTTACTGTATTTATTATTTCATTGCTGTTGTGTTATATTTAGGGCTTCTGATTTTTGGTTTTAATCAGCTAAACCCGATAAAACACCCCTGATTAAAAAAATAAAATAAAACGGTGGATAGCCAATAAACACTGGAAAAACTGTGGAAGTGGTTAATCTATTCATGTTGATTTTACCCTTTTCACATTTAAAAAAAAAAAAAAAAAAAAACTACTACAAAAATAATAATAAATACATTTCCCAGTGCTGCTGTGCAGTGTCCCGACTTCCTGACTTGTATCTATCATTGATTCTTTCTGAATACTTTAAACCTGCCCAACTATTATTATTTATTTCTTAGCAGATGCCCTTATCCAGGGCGACTTACAATTGTTACAAGATATCACATTATACATTACAGATATCACATTATTTTTACATACAATTACCCATTTATACAGTTGAGTTTTTACTGGAGCAATCTAGGTAAAGTACCTTGCTGAATGGTACAGCAGCAGTGTCCCCCACTGGGGATTGAACCCACAACCCTCTGGTCAAGAGTCCAGAGCCCTAACCATTACTCCACACTGCTGAGTGACAGCACATTCCTACATTTCTATTGGAGAATCCGCTTGCGAGATTTAAAACGAGATTACAATCAGGATGGAGGCATGTTAGCGGCAGTTAAGATACGGAAGATTTAAAACAGAATTGTGGCGAAATGTACAAAAATGTCTACACACAAAAACCCCAAAAGAATGTGCCCGTGACCATAGGGATTTCGTTGTGTAAGACAGCAAAGGAAAGAAGGTACAACTTAAGTGTCTAAGTACTGTCGAGTTACTATACATATTTTGACACACACAAAAAAAACGCTCAAGCATTTTGGAAAGTAACCGAAAACACTATTTTCATACAGTATATCAAAAACGAAAGCCCTGGGAAAAAAAACAAAAAAACAATTTACATAAAATAGCTAAAAATAAGCACCAAAAAATACAATTAATAAAACCTGAAAAACAGAAGCCGTAGTTATAGTGTCAATTGGTAGATTCCTTATCCATAGTTAATCAAATGAGGCTGTGTGATTAAATAAAAACTATTGTTTGTTGTAGGTATGGGATATAGAACTTGAGAGATCCGCAGAAGCCTGGGCTGAAACCTGTTTATGGGAGCACGGACCCGCTAGCCTTCTCCCATCAATAGGTCAAAACCTAGGTGCTCACTGGGGAAGGTTTGTATTAATAATTTGTTGTTAATGTATTATCATAATAGGGATCTGTACAAATCTGGCTCAAGTTTTCGATGTCAAATACTACTTGGTATCTTAGATTTAGCAGGGTGTCATATTTTAAATATTTCCAAAACTCTGACACAGTAGTTTAGACTAAGGATAGTTGTGCCTGAGATGTGTTTAGTTTGTCTGTTGTTGTGACATCATCACTTGTCATAGCAATATCTAAGGGAATATTTCAGACAACCACAAGCACAGTGAATCCATCCTTGCAGAAGATGGTATTTGCTTTATAGTAGTGTTGTGTGTGTGTGTGTGTGTTTTTTACAATACTGACATATTAATATTTTTATGTTATTGTTTTTTGTTTTAGTGATGATAACAACATGAAAAAGTACATATAATACATATTATGGAGTCAGTGTAGGTTTCTTTTAGACATTCTGTCAACAAAATAATATACATTTGTGAGGTTAGCCTCTTTGCAGATAAAGTTTTGTTTTGCCAGCAAAGATGGTACATTACTGGGGCAGCAGTGTGGAGTAGTGGTTAGGGCTCTGGACTCTTGACCGGAGGGTTGTGTGTTCAGTCCCTGGTGGGGGACACTGCTACTGTACCATTCAGCAAGGCACTTTACCTAGATTGCTCCAGTAAAAACCCAACTGTATAAATGGGTAATTGTATGTAAAAATAATGCGATAGCTGTATAATGTGTAATGTGAAATAATGTGATATCTTGTAACAATTGTAAGTCGCCCTGGATAAGGGCGTCTGCTATTAAATAAATAATAGTAATAATAATAAAGTATTAGTGTATGCAGGAGCATACAGGGACAGGCTTCTGTTTAGTTTCTATTTCTAGCTGTGCCGATTTAGTTCCAGGCATGCATAAATGCTGGTTTATGCTTAAGTCTTGAGACCTCCTGGAGGGTCATATGGTGTGACCAGCTAGAGTTGCAATAAATTCAACTTTGATGACCAGTAAGTTTTGGATATCCAGTCAGTTGCGATGTCATGATTCTGATTTCTACTTCATGTCAAGTCATCCATCCACTTATTACTGTGAGAGATGAGAGTCGATTTTTAAAATGCAGGGACTGAATATGCAAAACATTTTGCCATAGTATAAGCCAGTGTTCACTGCTGGTTTAAAATCTTTTTTGTTTTCTCTATTCAAGGTACCGACCTCCTACCTTTCACGTTCAAGCCTGGTATGATGAAGTGAGAGACTACATATACCCATACCCTCAAGAATGCGACCCATATTGCCCCTTCAGATGCTCTGGGCCAGTCTGTACTCATTATACACAGGTATTGTCATAAAGTCGTGCAACTGTCAACCAGTTTATGGGAGGAGACTTGTCCGTACAGATTATTTAAATGTATTGTACATTGATACAAACACATAGACTAATATTACGCCCCTCAGACTAACCTGATGGACAATTGTGTGATTTATCAGTGTTAACTCTTAAGATTTGCTTAAATTTTACTTTTGTTTTCTTTCAAAGCCTTTTAATAACATGCACTGTTGTTTTTCCTCTAGGTAGTATGGGCAACAAGTAGCCGCATAGGCTGTGCTATCAACCTGTGTCACAATATGAATGTCTGGGGCCAGATATGGCCAAAAGCAATTTACCTTGTTTGCAATTATTCTCCCAAGTAAGTAAAAAATATGTATCTTTAATAAACACTTTAATGTCATTAAGGTTTGCTTTTGATGTTGTCTAGTAGTAGCACCTCATAATGACAACTTTGGAAAAACTTCAAAGGAATTAGCAGTTGCACCTCCTAGCAGTTGTGCAAGCAGCTCACAAAGTTAGATGTGGAGCCATTGTATAAAAGTTAATTTAATTTAAAGTACATTTATGGAAAATTTGGAGTGGTTTGAGGATGCTAACTGAACGTTCAGAGGAACAATATTGTGAAATATAAGTGCCGTAGTGAAGAGAGTAAATTGTTTTTAAAATTATATTTTTATTTTTTAATTCCAAATACTTTTCTCATCACTTTAGGGGAAACTGGTGGGGCCATGCACCCTATAAGAATGGACGCTCATGTTCTGCTTGCCCACCTAGCTATGGGGGTGGCTGTAGAGAGAATCTCTGCTATAAAGGTGCGTATGCAAACAACATTCAGCATGAGTGGAAATGCATGCCCTACTTGATTACATTGCTTCTGCAAAGTCAGGCTGTATACATACCACAGCCCTAGAACTAGACTACCACTCTACCCTTAGAGGTCATGGGCCTAACCCTGATTTTCGCTGTCAAATTAAAAATTTCAGAGGATGGGTCAAACAGCCGCTACTCTCCTCAAGAACCTGAAGAAACAAACGAAATCGAACGACAAAGGATTAAAACACAAGACTCCAGACCGAGGACTCATTCCCCGACCTCCTCTACGAGAACGGAAGAACTGGATAAGAATGAAGTTATAAATACAGAACAGATGTGTAAGAATACATGAATGCACATTATATATTGTTTTGAATAGATGCATGACTAATATATTATTATTATCATTATTATTATTATTATTATTAATTTCTTAGCTGACGCCCTTATCCAGGGTGACTTACAATTGTTACAAGATACCACATTATTTATACATACAATTACCCATTTATACAGTTGGGTTTTTACTGGAGCAATCTAGGTAAAGTACCTTGCTCAAGTGTACAGCAGCAGTGTCCCCACCAGGGATTGAACCCACGACCCTCCGGTCAAGAGTGCAGAGCCCTAACCACTACTCCACACCGCTGCCCTAATATACTACGTAGGGGAAAATTATTAGGGTCTTATTTCTGTGCAGCAAATGTTTTAGTAGCAATTGAGAACAGTAGTGATGCATTTTCTTTGTTGCTATGACTTAAAATAAAGCTTTCTTTACTTTGACTGTTTTTTAAATCTGTTCTACAGCTCAACAAATTAGTTGTGAAACAAGACTTCGTGACAAATGTAAAGGAACGACTTGTAACAGGTAGGTTCAGCTATAAGCCCTATTGTATTTAAATGACCACAGAGATTAATGTTTCTGTTAAGCCGTATCTACACTGGACGCTAGCGAATAATTTAGAAGTCACTGCAGTGAAATGGGAGGATCCACACCAGCAGTGAGCGACGTTGCTTTGAGAATTTTGTGTCGCAAAAATAGGACCTGTTTCTATTTCTTTTTTTTTCGTCGCGCGACTGGAATGAAACTGACCAATCAGAAGCAAAGTTAACACCCATGAAACGTCAAACACATGCCTCAAAACAAGTTAATCATGGATGACGAAAAGTTAATTTTATGAGGTGCAGCAGTATCCATTATTATATGATTGCAAATTGCACGACTACAAAGACATCCAGAAGAATGACAGTGCCTGGGTGAGCATCACAGCAGTTGTTGGTGTCTCTGAGTAGGTTATAGAGATTTTTATGTTAAAGGTACATTTCTCGTAAACAACCCTTCCTTCCATCAGACCTGTTTTATTTATCAATACATCTCACTCAATCATAACCCGCCACTGGTTCACTTCCCATCTCACCACTCTTGTCTTCAGAACCGGCCTTTCCCGCCAATCCTATACCCCCCCATTCATTCTGGATTGGAGCAGCAACCTCTGCAGCCAAAGCAAATATTAATATCCACGTAATCAAAAACATGGGACACTGGTCCTTCTCAGCAGTCAACACTTACATCCGTTCATCCCCTACAGACATACCTACAGCTGCTCACCAAAGACTGGCTAGCATGCCCAGAATGGGGGCTACCTGTCTGCCAGGTCCACAAGAGGTTTTCCCCTCTAGAAGGGTTTTTTCCTATTCACTGAGCAGCAGGTAATCACATTACGACTACCACTAATACTAACTTTACCCCTCCAGTTTGTCTCGTATATCCTTTTTCCGTTCTTGTCTCAGCTTCTCTTTCATGTTCTGCATTGGTGCGGCTCTTGTCTATCTAACGTTGTGGGTCTCCGCAGGGAGCTGGGGGTCCATTCTTTTGGGGGGGGGAGGAAGTGCGGATTTACTCCCCCGACCTCAGGTCGCCACGATACCTCGTCCTCGCTCTAGGGGGATCGTTTCCATGTCGTGTCTGGTGTGGATTGACATTCGGCAACTTCGCTTGCGTCCCTGTGTCCAGTGTGGATGCAGCCTTAGCGACATGCATTTATTTCACCTGTGAGGGAAATTCTGGCAAAGCATTGATTGAACATTTTATCAAATTCCTAATCCAAGCATAACTGGAATTCATCTAGGCGGTAAACAAGCAAAAAATGAAATGTACATTTATAAAAGAGAAGTTTTAACCAACAGTATTAATATTAACTCACAATAATTTTTACATTTGTTTTTTTTGTCTTAGATACGAGTGCCCTGCTGGTTGTTTGGACAGTAAAGCTAAAGTAATTGGAAGTGTTTATTTCGAAATGGTAAGTACAAAACAAACCAAATTAAAATGTACCAGTATTAATACCATAGTATCCACTCCCTTTAAAAAATACATACTAACTAAAACAGGTACAGTAATGAAGAAAAATAAGTTTCTGCAATTATGCTCTCTATGTATAGTGTATATATATATATATATATATATATATATGTATATATTTTTTTTATTTAAGCCTATTTTATTTTATTTATCTGGGGTCCGGGTGATAGTGCCCAGTTGACTTCTGTCTGCATCACAGAACCACCACACAATTTGGCACAATTCGTCCCAGGCAGGGCGTGTTGACATGGTCACTGATCTTTCATTATCACTAAATTGTTAATCTACATCGGGAGTATATTATAATTGCCCTTCGAATCAGTGATTATGGGGCAAGTTGGGCATGGAAGAGGGGGTCTTGTTCTCAGTTCAGCTCCTCCTACATGACACAAGGCAGCCCCAGCTCAACGGAGGAAGCTGGTAGTCAACAAGTTGCAAAAGCAGGAGGAGAGGATGAGGTGCATAAAGGCTGTTTCCCAGGCCAAGCAGGGAGAATGGATGAGATGGGAGAGTGTGGAACAACACAAAATCGGCTGGCAAGACCTATGGACAATGGAACAGAGCAGGATCAGTTTCCTCATCAGGTCAACATATGATGTTCTCCCATCACCACAGAACCTAAACCTCTGGGTAGGAGAGGATCCCTCATGTCCTTTGTGTTCATCACCTGCAATATTAAGGCACATTCTGACAGGATGTAAGGTGGCTCTTAGCCAAGGACGGTTTACTTGGCGCCATGACCAGGTGCTGCGATGTTTGGCCTTAGCACTGGAAGACAATAAATTGCCACCAGTTCCATCAAAACATTACGCACAAAAGACAACATTCCTCAGCCCAGGAGAGCAACCACCAAGAAAAGGTGTTAAAACCAAGCCTAGCCCAGGACAACTAGAAGGTGCTAGAGACTGGAAAATGCTGGCAGATGTTGGTCAACAGCTTTTTTTTCCCACCTGAGATTGCCACCACTAACCTTCAACCAGATATTGTCTTGTGGTCTGGATCAGCACGCCTTGTTCACCTGGTAGAGTTAACAGTGCCATGGGAGGATGCTGTAGATGAGGCGTATGAGGTGAAGGAACTGCGGTATGCTCAACCAGCCGCTGAAGCAGAACAATGAGGATGGAGAGTCTGGGTTTACCCAGTGGAGGTGGGGTGTCGAGGATTTGTGGCACACTCTACAACCTGGTTTCTCAGATGTCGGGTTCAGTGGTCAAGAGTTGCGTCGCACAGTGAAGAACTTATCTGAAGCAGCAGAGAGGAGCAGCAACTGGCTGTGGTTAAGACAGAAAGATTCTGGTTGGGGATCTCAAGCACAATAGAAAGAAAAATGCCTATATACAGGTAAATAAGCTAGGTTGAGTTGAGTAACTTTTTTTTTTATATTTCCTGCATCCACAAAAGCAAAACTTTTGCTACAAAAGATTTTTCCTATAATTATTTGTTTGAGAAATTTCTAGAAATAATACATTTCCATTGGGGTATGTAAACCTTTTTTTTCCCATTTAAGCAATCCAGCATTTGTAGATCTGCAATACATTACGGATTGATAGACAATGATGGTGGCTGGTTGGATGTTACGAGACAAGGACGAAAGGATTACTTTATTAAATCAAACAAACATGGAGTACAATCTATAGGGTGAGTATAATTCCTGAGACCTTTACAAACCTGGCATACTAACAGGTTAATTTTCCATTAAGTTTTCACTGCTGTAAAATGTTTATGGTAAATCTCTTGGAAGTCTTATTTTCGTATTCTTTTGTCCACAGCAAATATCAGTCTGCTAACTCGTTTACAGTGTCGAAAGTACCAGGTTAGTTACTCTTCATTACCTATAATTAATAGATATGTGTTGGCATGGTTTATGATGCTTATTAATCACACACTTCTGTCCCCTTGCAGTAAAAGCAGTTACCTGTCAGACAACAGTGGCCCAAATGTGTCCATTCCAAAAACCAGTTACACATTGTCCAAGGTAAACTCTGTACTTAGTTTATTTAAAACTTACAGGTGCACCAAATTGCTCAAGTTACCATATATTTCAATATCCAGTGACATACAATCCAAACACTCAAAACTTGAAGGCAAACCCAAAGCAATTCCTCTCCCTCATGAGCCCTCAGCTACACAAATATTGAGTACCAATCAATGACAATCAGGCAACGACTTCTCTGACAGTGTGATTTAGTATATATTATTTTAGTATATAGTATATCACTGGTATTTTGTCTATAATTTGTCTTACATTGATTGGCTCTTAAATCACTTGTGAAAGTCTTTTAGACACGCGTGTTGAATGTAAGCCCCTAAAATTGAAGGTCATGGTTCTATGTTAAATCAAACTGTCTGAAAATACATTTTGATTTGTCATTTATTGGAACTACGTATTTTGCTCGAAAAGAGCAAATGAGGAAAAGGCATCATTTCTGGTTGTATAACTAACATGTTTTTAACAGGTGTTTTACTATCTTTCTGGGTGGCTTTTCAGTTCTATAGTTGCCTGCCATAGACATAGGTATGTAATGTAGGCTAGATGAGGCAAAGTCTCAATGTTAAGGAGCACCAGCACAGTCTAGTGTATTGCCAACAAATTAAGAAACTTAATTTTACAAATTACATAAATAAGTTAAAGGGACAGAAAAGGAAAGCTACAGTATTTGCTGTTTTAAATGGGGTTTGGGAGGAGGATAACGACACTGAATAACTGCACAGCCTACAAGAATATACTAGATAGAATAACCCAAGTACATGGCAGCCCGTATTTAATGCTTAGAATTAGGGTGTGCATTATATCATGAGAATTACAGTACAGCTTGAAACTCGAAGCTTTGTCATTTACACAATTCAGCTTATAATATAATAATATAATATACGGCACCATACTACCTAGAACTATGGATAATAAAATTTCTGTATCTGTGCGGTGGTGCTACTCTAAATTGTAGGGCTATGGGACTTTTGTCAACATCACCATGAATATTTAATTAACTCCTCCTGGTTTATTATCAATAAATAGCAAGTTAAAGGCTATATTAAACACTGAAAATATGGTCAATAATGTCTAATTCATGAATCATGAAGAAACTGAAAAGCATTCACAATAAACCACTAATAGCAGAACTCTTTACATTGTTTTATTTATTTGTTAGGTTATATTGTCCCCGTAACTGCATGCAGGAGAACCCACATTTGGCACGTGTCATTGGATCACGGATTTATTCTGATGTAAGTCATTTTTAAGAAAAAAATCTTGGAGGTACAAACACAAATATTGTGTTCTCTTGTTTAAGGACATAATTAATATGTATTTCCCTTGCTAAAAAGTTATATGTGTAAGTGGAAACCATTTTTACATAAATAAAAAATATACATTATTAATGATGTTACTGCCTTTTATACACTTTGTAGTTTGCAGTTTGTGTACAGCTATGGCCAAAAGTTTTGCATCACCTAGAATTTTAGGATTGAGACATAATTATATATATATATATATATATATATATATATATATATATATATCATTTTAGATGTTTTATTTCTATCAAGCTGATTGTCTGCAGTACAATTAAACCCCCCCTCTTAATACAAGCACTTAATCTAGCTTACACTGTTCTAAAACATCATTTAGGGTTTGTCACAAAGACGGCCGGAGTGGGTGGCGTCAGACCAGAGCCAGGAAATAAACAACGGAGACTTGGGGTTTTGGTGAAGCTGAGCGTGTGATCGCGCTCAGCATTTAATAATTAACAAACAGAAAATAAAAGGTTTTAACACAAAACACGGGACACGGCACTTGCGGCCAAAATAAACAGGTAAACAAAACAAACAGACACTAACAAACAGGGACGAACACTAAACAAATACGTACTGTGCTGGTCCTCCAGCACTACGTAGCAATTGCTCACTTTCACTTTCTCTTCTTACTTTCTCTCCTCACTCTCTCCCGTTCTTTCGCCCTGAACACCCAAAAACCCAGAGTGAAAGAAATGTGCATCTATATATACTGTTGTGCTGGGATTCAATTACTAATTAATTATTCACTTGAATCCCAGCATGTGAATGAATTCTGTGCAACCCCGTGCTCACATATTATTACATACTTTAAATGCACGTGAAGTGATAGTGCAATCCTGTGCCTAAATATAATTATACAATTTTAACTCACACGTGAAACACAGACCCGTTTATATCCCTTGTACCAATGACTATACACCAACATTTACACACGCAACACGCAACACACAAATGCACACAGGGGCGGGGCACATTGCCACAGGTTTTAAAAAAATGAACTCTTTCTCTGCCGTCATTGGGAGCATATAAATTAATAAAAGTGAACGTCCTTTTTCCAATACAAGCCTGGATCTATAATAACCGCACCTGTGTTATTTCAGTTACATTAAAACTATCAGGTTTAAAACTCTGTGAAAATAGAATAGCAACCCCTGCACTAAAGTTTGTGCCGTGACTGAGAAAAACTCCCCCTTCCATTCATTAAAACAAACGGGTTGATTGAAATTATCAGTATGTGTCTGCTGTAGAAGCACTACATTAACTTTATTTTGCACGAAATAATAAAAACAAGCTGTTGTCTTCACTATCTCTGCCTCTGTTCACATTTTAAAGTGCCAGTTTTAAGATTCTGCATTGCAGGAGAAGAGAGGAAAAAATACAAATTAGGAAAAAAGTTTTCAGAAAAGTGGAGAAGTGACTGATAAAACATATTTGTCGTTTTTGGCTTTTAGGGAAACACAGACTTTACTCTTGTTTTTTTTTTTAATCTATCACGTTATTTCTT
Source organism: Acipenser ruthenus (assembly GCF_902713425.1). Lineage (NCBI taxonomy): Eukaryota > Metazoa > Chordata > Actinopteri > Acipenseriformes > Acipenseridae > Acipenser > Acipenser ruthenus. Next base: position 79,110,702 of record NC_081191.1, on the reverse strand, counting down.
CTCAAGCCCCAGTACATTAGCATCCCGCATCACCTGCTGAGCGGAGCTTACAAAAAATGTTAAACTGGGAAAATGTTCAACTACCCTTATCCCTCTTCTACACTGATACTCTGAGCGCCATATCCTCCTCTCATCAGCTGGCTAGCAGACAGCTAATGGAGGAATCGGTGTCCCTGCCCCCAACCTCACTATCCTTTCTTCGCTTTCCTCCACTGCTCCATTTGCAGCGCCCGACTGTACAAACTGCACTGCCGTGTCCCCTCTCGCTGGTACCTCTCTCTGCGCCCTGTTCTGCAATAATAATGCCACATTTGGTAGAGTTGCCTGTGTGTTTCATCTTTGCTTTTCTTTTTCTTTTGGGTAGCTTAATCTGCCTTCCTGCATTTACCTCCCCCTCTATCTGTTCTGTGCTTACAGCTATTATATTTTTTTTTCCCAAAGATGGAGATTTACCCTCAAGTTCATTTGCTGTTTCTGCAACAGCAGCCTCTCTTTGCACAGGCTGATTTACATCCATCCCTTCAGCCACTGCCTCTGTTACTGACTCCTCCTCACCCCTACCTTCCGATTCCACTGCAGCAGTCTCCCCAGCTGTGCTCTGAGCATTCCCCGCTGACTGAGCTGCAGGTGTCCTGTTCACCGCCCCAACCCGTTGTTCGCATCAGTAGCTGACAGGCCGTCCGCCAGCTCAGCAGTGAATCCCTCCTAGTCCTCACTTTTCACTACCTGAACCCCCCTTCTCTTACAGTTTCTTGCAATATTCCCTTCATGACCACACTCCAAAACCTCTCATTAGCTTGGAGGTGGCAAAGACTACATAGTCACAGCCATCCACCCGAAATATAAAAATCGCCTTCATTTTTTTTTTTATTGGGGTCATTAAAGCAGAATGTAGAGCTGCCTCCTGAACGACACTACGGGCCCTATTCATAAAAGTACTTGCCGATTGCTGTAATAAAACAAATTTTGTTTAAAACTAACGAAAGTCATCCATATTGCTATTCATAAAATGATCTGAGAATACGGGAGAGTGTCGCAAAGCATTTTATGAATGGGTATACAGTCATTCAAGAACGAAAATCTGCCTCTTTTTAATGACATCATCAGCATTATTAATGTTCCCTGGGTGGTGTCGGTAGCTGTTGCAAAAAGAAACAGAATCCACCGACAGTAGCCTACTACCGAAACCCGAGTCTGCAGCTTCCAGTCACGGGCAGTTTGCAAAACCTAGTTCCGATGCCCTTATCACATCTGAAAATTCAGGACATGTCATAATTTAGAAAAAAAAAAAAAAATTAAATAAATACTTTTGCATTTTCCTTTTGTTTGGCAATGCTGGTAAACACATTTCCATACTCGCACATAAGATTTCCATTCTGCAGTACCAAAAAAAAAAAAAAAAAAAAAAAAAACCTAAACTAAAAGCACTGTAATAATAATCATTTTGAAAACTTGAAATGTTAATCGTATAAAAATTGTCTGTTGTTGTTGTTGTTATTATTATTATTATTATTATTATTATTATTATTATTATTATTAAACCCTGCTTAAAGCAGGGAATCAATCAGGGGCGAGTTTATGTTTATGAATCAGTGAAAGTTTCACGCTGTGTTGCACACTACACTAAATTGATTGTTTTGTGGTGCACAAAAAAAAAAAGAAAAAAACCCTTGCGAACACTGATCGAGCCACGCAATGAAGCTCGATCAGTGTTTTTTGCAATACCAAGCAAGCCCAGATTTCTCACCGACTGCAGCAGCAGCACTGGTATACTGTATGTTGTAACGCTTCATGAAAATAAACAGGTTCACACAGGCAGTATTCGTCCAAACTGTTTATTGTGAACACAGGTAAAAGAAATAAAAAGAAAAGGATTGTTGTCAGCCGCGGATCACGACAAAGAAATAATAATAATAAAATAATTGTCTATTCTCAGTCTCTCGCTTTCTGTCCGCTTCACAGTGCTATCTTAAAATGATTATGCCAGAGAATATGTTCTTGTGTGAGTATATATTATCGTTAACCTTTCTCTCAATTCATTAAAAACATGCCTTCGTAGACGAAAATCGTTGGGGCTTAACGATGCTTCTGAATTATCCCTTATGAATAGCAACTGCTGTTAAATAGGCGGCTATGGATGAAATTTGATCATGTACTGTTTTCTCATTTCGACAGGCATTAGCCCTTTATGAATAGACCCCTACATGTCTCGGCTCAGGAGTCTGATGCCTCTTTTCCACTGTATAACCGAGCAGTTCCAGGGACGTACCAAGCCCTCACGGTGCGCTTAAGAGGAGCCTGGGTTGTTTTTCCACTGCAGAGCCAAGCCATGCTACTGACGTTGCACGCAACGAAAGACAGTTATTAATTATTGTTGTTAATTAACTCAATTTGCCAAAAGATGCGCAAATAAATGGTGTTAAAAAATTAACAGACCAATTAATTATATTTTGTAACTATATTTAGGAATTTATATATAATCCACAAATTTTATTGGTTTTATGCCGACATGAAGTTCTGTTGGAAGGGAAAAAAAAGTTTTTAAAAATATGATTTGCCAAAGATATCCTGTTTTAATGATAGTTGTGTTTTTCTAGTTTTTTTTTTTTTTTTTTTTTGGGTGCTTAAAAAAAAAAAAAAAGCTGAGTGAGTGCAACGAGAGTCGTAGTTGTATGTACGGTACAGCAGTACGTTATTTTGTTTGACTAGTTTTGTAAATAAGTTTAGAATTTTTATTTTCTGGATTTTTTTTTTCTTTATATTAATATAATAAAGGTCAAGGAAGAGAAATTTGGTAGATTTTTTGTGTTTTTGAGTGTGTGAGTTAAGCGTACCGTACCCACGGTTTATGTCCATTTGCTTCAAATAGTCAGAAATTCGGGCATAAACTTTCTCATTTCTGACACACGACTCCAGATCTTCCTGAACACTTCTATCTGTCCACAGAGAAACTAGAGCCTGCACTTCCTCAAGGCTGTACTTTTTCTCTCATCACACTCACTGCCCGCCATGTTTGTTTTTCATTCTGGAGTGTACTGACTGATGCAACGTAATGATGAAAATCTTGAACCCCGCCCCTGGCTCGGCTCGGCTCGGCTCGGCTCGCAGATGAATTCAGATGTCTTGTGAGGCCAGAGTTTCACGGTTTGGTTCTTGCTTGGCTCCCACCCGTACCCGTACCGTACCGAACCCTCATGGGTCGGATGTGCCAGTGGAGAAAGGGGTATTACAGTCCAGCGGAATCATTGTTATCTCAGACATGATCTCCCCGTGGAGGCTCAGTTCTCTAGCCAATAACTCATTTTTCAAAAATGGCAGTATATTTGAAATTGAAATTTTCCGAGCTGGAACAACAAGCGGTAGAACAGACACTAAAGTTCCCTTAATCACCAAGCCTTCCTGAAGAATTCTCTGAACAAGATCTTCACTGCTCAGCTGACTGAATATGCTCACACCCACACACTTCTCCACCGGGACAAAAGAATCTACAATGATCTTAATGCCGTGTCTACGCATCAGCTTATCAGAAGTTGAGCAGAATCCCCTAGGGACCCCCTGGTTTTGGGCGTAGCGGCCGCCACTGTTACAGCTTATAGAAGAGCCAACTCCTTAATCCTGTTTTCTATTTGTTTTTTCTTCTGTTATGTTATAGTTTTTACACACGCCTGACAGACACTGTGACAGATAGCACCAACAGAGAGAGAGATAGATAGTTACATAGATAGTATAGATTGGTGTATCTGAGTGGCAGCGAGAGGGAAAAAGAAAACATGGATATTCAAATTCTGTGACCCGTTAAATTCTGTGGCATGCCAGTGTTCATAGCATGGCAGTAAAGCAAGGCCATCTAATGTCCTATGAAATGTTTATGCTAAGTTGCAAAATACATGAGGTGGCTTGTAAATGCTTTTGTCTGACTCCTACTTTGATGAAACCAGCAACTTGTGGCAGTAGTTGCCTGCAACAGAACGCTGCCAGTCTTTCAGAGATATTGTTATGCAGAGACACAATGGGTCATATTAAGCTATCATGTTTCCCGTAGCACCTCTTGTACTGTTTCTGCCAGCTTCTGTAGCTTCTTAGAAATAGCCTGAGAATGTAAAAGAAAATCCACTTTGCTTACAAGACTGAGAAGATGTGTAGCTGAAAACTAAATACTGTACCTGTCTGAATTTGGTTTCAAAGCTTTAAAAGTGCTGCAGGCTCCAAACTTTTACAAATGGAAAGATTTATGGGGTTCAGGTTTTAGCAGGGATGCCAGCTGTAATTTTGTCTTTTATAAGATCATCAGTTTATAATGCCAGTTTAAAATGTATCTGCAGCAAGCTAGTACCAGGTTCTTTAACCCTACTGTATTTGGCCTTATAATAATGTTTCCTTCTTGTACAGCACAATACCTTGCCCCACCACTTTGACTAAATGTAGTCTATGTTCAGTTAAAATGTTTTTTTTTTTTTGTAATGTTTACCTTTGTCTTTTCTCAGAAATCCAGTATATGCAGAACTGGAATACACGCTGGTGTCATTCGGAACAGTGTAGGAGGCTACATTGATGTGATGCCTGTGGACAAAAGGAAACAATATGCTGCTTCATATCAGAATGGCATATTCTCAGAAAGGTACCAACATAAGCTCATTCACAAGTGCAATTTTCATGGCTTAATATGACCCCATCACAGCTCTTTTTGTTGTCCTAAAGGAGGTTTAGTTTGGTACAGTGCTTATGGAGACAGTGCAGAAGCTGTGGTGACAGAGCTGCCTGCCTCCTGTAATCTTATAAAATCATAACCCCCCAAAAAGCTGATTAGAAATACAGTACTGCATCACACAGCAAGAGTTGTGTAATAGTTAGTTATTTCTGGAGAGAAAGCAAAACATTACAGAAAAACTGGCATACATGCAACAAATTCCACACACACTGTTCAAGCCTGATTTATTATTATTATTTTTTTATCTGAATTTTATTTTGTGTGAGTGCATATTTAAAATGTGTGCTTAAGAAGTGCACGTCTAAAACACTGTATGACTTTAAGGGGTGGGTAAATCATCTTCTCATGCTAAAAATCAGAACAATTGACCAAAAATGTTTTTTTTTTGCATGGAAACATGTCCAGATGTCATACTTCATGTTTACAAGACTTCAGCAGTGCAAATCCTGTTTGACGTAACCTTGCACAACTTTATACTATAACTGAAGGCCATGCCAAGCAATTCTTTATTGGCAAGCTTCTTTGGCAAAATGGGGGGGTGGGGGAAGCATACAGTACGACTATCGATATATTGGTTCATCAATAACAACAAGAACAAAATACATTCTATTATAATCACATTGTACTGGTGAGAGCCTTGCACTGTCACTGTGGGATTCGGATTCAGGTTGTTGTTGTTGCTGTTATAACAATAATATGCAGTGGGAAACACGGCGAGTAGGGTAGACAGATTTACTACCAATATTTAAAAAATGTACTGTAGTAAATGTTTTGACTGGATCATTTTTATATCATTAACACTAGAACCACCGCGGTTATACTCCTACCTAGAACCGCCGCTGGCGGTCATTATGACGGTTACATTTTAAACAACCTCAATATTAAAATGAAAGACAAACTATCGGATACAGCTCAAAAGTTTTATTCAAGCACATCATATCAAACATCTGCACAGCCGAAAAAACGTATTTAAATGAACAATTAAACATAAGAGTTTATTTTCTAATTTACCACATATAAAGCACTTCAAAAAATTAAAAACTATAATAAAGTAAACATTTCAAAAGAAACTAGTGTGTAAACAGGTATTTGTACATACAAAACTATATAAAAACAAAATTATTTTTTTAAAAGGAACATAAAAAAAGAAAATAACACAGTTCCCATTACATAACGTGAATGCGCTTTCAGGGAAAGGGACTTCAAAGTAGTACCTAAGTAGCACAATCCACACAGATGTAACGCTTCTCAACTTTTCCTGTGCATTTATCGCATACTGCTCTTTCACACTGGGCAGATATCAGAAGTATGTTTTTATTGCATTTAGCTATGTGGCATTGTTTTCTCTTACGTATGTCACTGGGTGCAGCCCTGAATCCAGGTTGAGCTGCTTTGCAGTTTTCTGATCAAAATGTTTCTGCCTGAAGCTCTGTGGCTAACTTCATAATTAAAGGGGGCAGGGCAAAGCCCAGCATGTAAATAGACGTATAGTATTTTGAAATGTATTATGTATTTAAAAGAATGGTTTGTGGGTTTATTTAAAAGAGAAATGTATCGTTTATGTTTATTTAAACGGTGATATTAGTGTGTTATGATTTAAATGTATTTTGTGTTTATTTAAAACACAATGTTTTTGTTTGTTATTGTTTGGCAGCATGGATGGGGTTAAAGCCGCATCCACTAAACTCGTGTGGAATATGACCGTCTCCGGATTGATTAATTTATTGTTAGTTCAGAGATGTTCACATGTATAAAAACCTGCAGCTTTTGTTGTTCAGGGTGGGTGTTCGAGAGAGACACGGGGGGGAAAAACAAAGCCGAAAGTAAAATGAAATCAAGCAAGCAATTGCTGCTCGTGCTGAGCAGACCAGCACAGTATTTGTTTGGTGTTTTGTTGGACTTGTGTTCAATATTTGTTTTTGTTTAAACTTTTTATTTTGGCTCTCATGCAATACTTTACACTTTTCTCTATTAAATGCCATTTGCCATGTGTCTGCCCAGTTCTGAATAATAATAATTTATTTCTTAGCAGACGCCCTTATCCAGGGCGACTTACAAGATATCACATTATTTTTACATACAATTACCCATTTATACAGTTGGGTTTTTACTGGAGCAATCTAGGTAAAGTACCTTGCTCAAGGGTACAGCAGCAGTGTCCCCACCGGGGATTGAACCCACGACCCTCCGGTCAAGAGTCCAGAGCCCTAACCACTACTCCACACCACTGAATGCTGTCTAGATCATTTTGAATGACCTTGCTGCTGCAACAGTGTTTGCCACGCCTCCTATTTTTGTGTCGTCTGCAAATTTAACAAGTTTGCTTACTATACCAGAATCTAAATCATTAATGTAGTTTAGGAATAGCAGAGGACCTAATACTGATCCCTGTGGTACACCACTGGTTACCTCGCTCCATTTTGAGGTTTCTCCTCTAATCAGTACTTTCTGTTTTCTACATGTTAACCACTCCCTAATCCATGTGCATGCATTTCCTTGAATCCCTACTGCGTTCAATTTGAGAATTAATCTTTTATGCGGGACTTTGTCAAAAGCTTTCTGGAAATCTAAATAAACCATGTCGTATGCTTTGCAATTATCCATTGTCGATGTTGCATCCTCAAAGAAATCAAGCAGGTTAGTTAGACACAATCTCCCTTTCCTAAAACCTATGTGCCTCTGCTACAGTACAGCATTGAATGTGGTGTAGCACTTGCATATCGATCAATAAATGAAAAGCACTGAGAGTGCTATCGATGTTGAGTTTTGCGTATATTTTGTGCAGCCCGTCTTCCCACAGCGCCAACACCGGGATTTATAATTCCCCAAATAGTGCCATCCTTCCCAGTCTCCTGAATGCCTGTTCATGCTGACGATGCAGCTGTTGTCGCTGTTCTTGGTATTGCTGCGGGTGAAGCAGTTGGCATGGCTGGCACGCCTGCAGCTGCTGCAGGAGACGATACAGGCAAAGTGGTTGGCACTGCAGAGGATTCCCCAGGACTGCTGCTTCTGCCACAACCTCTTCTTCACCTGGGGAGTCCTCTTTGTGGTCGTGGCACTTCAGTGACACCTTCCTCGCTTTCACTGGTGGAACTGCCTGTTTCACAAATCCAGGATTCATTGCTGTCGTGATCACTCACATTCCCTGCATCAGAATCATTTTTGGACAAAGTGGTCAGCCAATCGCTTCTTGAGTGGTCATGCGTCGTCTTTGAGCCATTTTGAGTAATACTAATTATATGCTCCCATAGACAGCCAGACGCCAGTTCTCCAAGGAATTGATAGGATTACAATAAATCTTTGAATAACACACTGCAGGCCCGCCATGCAGCCACCTCAGAGCTACAACGTCGGAGGACAACGCAGCTCTGGGCAGCTTACAGGCAAGCGAGCAGGCGCCCGGCCAGACTACAGGGGTCGCTGCTGCGTGGTTAGCCAAGGACACCCTGGCCGATTCTAGTGTTAACCAAAAGTGCTGGTATTTTAGCTCCGTTAGTAGACTATAAGGATCAGATTTGCTCACGCTACGGTTCTGTAGGAAAACTTGTACATGTATATATCCTTCGGATGAGACATGTGACTCTGCAGCAGCAGTTGCATAGATCACCCCTAGACTCTCGCTTTGGATAAAAGCGTCTGCTAAATGATTAATTAATTAATTAATTAATTAATTAATTAATTCATTAATTAATTAATATAATAATAATAATAATAATAATAATAATAATAATAATAATAATAATAATAGGTTTATAATAAATAATATATGCAGTCAAAAATGTTTAGCAAATAATACATTCCATAAGAAAGTGTTGTCTAGTATCCTTGCAGAATACAAAAATAGTACACAGCGCTTTCTTATGGAATGTATTTTATTATTTGGGTAATGCTATGTCTGTGGTTTATTGGTTTATTATTTGGGTAACGCTGTGTCTGTGGTTTTGTGTGTGGCCTAATGAGGCAGGCTGCACTTTCAGTGTTTTAACACAACCTAAAAATTTTGTGGAAACCCAGTTGAAGAAAGCTGTACAATATGAGTAGTTGCTCCTGGCCAAATTGGAACTCAGACACAAACGTTATGATATACCATCCCTGTTTTAATATTAATTAAATTATTTGCATTTGGAACGAGAATTTCTCTGCCTAAAAAAAAAAAACTACATGGAAACACACACAACCCAAAAGTACTACGAAAATAGAGTGAGAAATAGGTGAGACTTATTTTTCTTTTGCCATTTAAATTGCCCCATTGTTTCCAGTATTACATAGTTGATAAATGCTGTTGCCTAAACGTGGGGATAAATGGGATATTTAATTCAAACAAACAAATAAAGAACGAATGAATGAAGATAATGATGATATTTAGTCACAGGTGGCAAACACATGGATTTAGCTGCAAATGAGGCAGTGGTGAAGAGGAAAATGAACATGTTGGGAAAGACAAGTCATATATTTAGGCATAAAGGTTACATCAATTGAAGGTTACATCAACTTGCAAATGGGGCTGAAGAAATGCAAGTCCCTAGTTGTATTTTACTGTCCAATTCTTGGTTGCTGTGTTGTGCTATATTTTTTCTTAAGTTGGTGGTGAGAGTTCTGTGAATATTGATTACTCTGTAATGTGTATGCTTTCTTCCCCTCTCGTCATGCAGTTTACAAAACCCACCTGGAGGCAAAGCATTCAGGGTGTTTGCAGTGATATGAATGCAACGCATGAAGACCATTCAACAAAATGGAGCACTTGGAAAGAAACCGTTGATAATTGCAATGCTTCCTGTCACTTATGACAGTGAAACACTCAAATCAGGAACAGTTTAATAGTTTACTTCATAAACACACAATAGGGAAGAGATGACACTGCTCACATAGAAGTTGTTACCACAGAATAATCATTTGTGTGCACTTGTACATTTGATGAATTTACCATTCCATGTTGTAAAAAAGAATGTTAGTAATATTGATTATTTTATAATTTTATATATAAGCAATAAGCATCATAATCAAAAATAATGTATTGTTTAATCTCAAACTTGTACATTGTTAATACAACAAAACACGTAAAAATACACCAAGAGGTTGTATCTGGCCTACTTTCAGCGCACTTAAAAAGATCAAAACTTTTGATAACATAATAACTGCATTATACAAATATCCATTACATGTAGGCCTACCTTAAATCACGTTTTCTATTATTGTTATTTATTAATCCTGAGAGTCACTTTCATCACTATCACTTATTAGCAGTTCATTACACGCCTCCTCCTCCTCATCTTCCTCGGCTTCAATGGCAATGACAGGGACCCAGCGTTTAATAGAGACCCAGTGTTTATTTACAATATTTGCCAGCAGACCCAGCGATTTTATTTGAAGTTTTACGAGATATATATATATATATAATTAGGGATTTTTAATTGCTTTAATGAGCTTTGCTCAATTAAGAATTAATTGTTTAATTAAAAAGCGAAAAGCAAATCTTGAATAATGGCGGAGGGTACATACTGGAAGGTATACCCAGTCTTTCACAATATCTTGGAATGAGTAAAAAATAGACTTGCAATATTGCAACATTTGCTCATCGGTGCTTTCCTTTCTCAACAGTACTAGAAGTTTATTGTATCATCTTGGTCGCAAGTAAGCTGATTTTTATTTTTATTCAACGTATTTCTTTCAGACAGTTTTAGAAAATGTAAAACTGTCTGGCTTAATGATTTAACTACAGTGTTTATAGTTAGGTTTTGCTGTTGGGAACATTAAAACGTGAAGCTGAAGAAAGCTAAAACCTGTAAAATGATATAAGTATATTAAACATTAGCTGGCATTATGAAACATTTGCAGTAAATAGTGTAAGTTGCATATAATCTAAAAGCTAAATTCAAAATGTAATCAATAAAATACAGTTTGTGTTATAAATCGGTAATACAATTATATTTGAGATGCTGTAGCTTTGAGAGTGCTATGTGTCACAGTGCTTGCAGAGACAGTGAAGTTATGGGGATGGATGTAGTACAAGAGCGAAGTAAGCTTGTTACTTTGGCAGCTTTAATCCTGCAGGAATATCAGTTCATATTCCTGTTTGTATAATTGGAAAAGGCATGATCAAGTTACTATCTGTCTGTCTATCTCTATCTATTTATTACGGGAGACAAGCATAGACGTAACCCTGGACTTGTTTCACAAACATCTGTCTGGAAGTGGTTTTCTTTCACTGATTGGCCAGCTACAATAGCATTATGTTAATACTTGCAAACAGGTGGGATTAATATAGGGATCCTAAAAAAATATACGAATAGCACTTATGGTTTCCAACCAGAAACAACTGTAAAATATTTTCATTGAATATGTAAAACCTAATGTTCAGGAGCAGGTGCTTTATATTTCCAGAGATCATGATTAAAATTAAGGATGTTTTGTGGTTCTAGATTTTTAAAAAGACATGTTGTACTTTGTAAAAATTCAGTAACAGGATGCTGCTAACCCATGAGATGTACATCATAACACAGATTTCATTGAAACTAGAATCTGACCTTTTGAATGCCTGGCAGATACTCCTGCAGGCCAGGATGTATAGTGGTATCAGTACAGTTTAAAAAAAAAATTGCGCTTTATAGAATAATTGTTTTCACCACAACATAGAAATCAGCTACTGTATGGTGACCAGAATATGCCATTTGTTTTACTATACTGTGTTATATAGCAAATACAGACGTGCTCAAATTTGTTGGTACCCTTACAGTTCATTGAAATAATGCTTCATTCCTCCTGAAAAGTGATGAAATTAAAAGCTATTTTATCATGTATACTTGCATGCCTTTGGTATGTCATAGAATAAAGCAAAGAAGCTGTGAAAAGAGATGAATTATTGCTTATTCTACAAAGATATTCTAAAATGGCCTGGACATATTTGTTGGTACCCCTTAGAAAAGATAAATAATTGGATTATAGTGATATTTCAAACTAATTAGTTTCTTTAATTAGTATCACACATGTCTCCAATCTTGTAATCAGTCATTCAGCCTATTTAAATGGAGAAAAGTAGTCACTGTGCTGTTTGGTATCATTGTGTGCACCATACTGAACATGGACCAGAGAAAGCAAAGGAGAGAGTTGTCTGAGATCAGAAAGAAAATAATAGACGAGCATGGTAAAGGTAAAGGCTACAAGACCATCTCCAAGCAGCGTGATGTTCCTGTGACAACAGTTGCAAATATTATTAAGAAGTTTAAGGTCCATGGAACTGTAGCCAACCTCCCTGGGCGCGACCGCAAGAGGAAAATCGACCCCAGATTGAACAGAAGGATAGTGCGAAGGGTAGAAAAAGAACCAAGGATAACTGCCAAAGAGATACAAGCTGAACTCCAAGGTGAAGGTACGTCAGTTTCTGATCGCACCATCCGTCGCTTTTTGAGCGAAAGTGGGCTCCATGGAAGAAGACCCAGGAGGACTCCACTTTTGAAAGAAAAACATAAAAAAGCCAGACTGGAATTTGCTCAAATGCATATTGACAAGCCACAATCCTTCTGGGAAAATGTCCTTTGGACAGATGAGTCAAAACTGGAGCTTTTTGGCAAGTCACATCAGCTCTATGTTCACAGATGAAAAAATGAAGCTTTCAAAGAAAAGAACACCATACCTACAGTGAAACATGGAGGAGGCTCGGTTATGTTTTGGGGCTGCTTTGCTGCGCCTGGCACAGGGGGCCTTGAATCTGTGCAGGGCACAATGAAATCTCAAGACTATCAAGGGATTCTGGAGCGAAACGTACTGCCCAGTGTCAGAAAGCTCTGTCTCAATTGCAGGTCATGGGTCCTCCAACAGGATAATGACCCAAAACACACAGCTAAAAGCACCCAAGAATGGATAAGAACAAAATATTGGACTATTCTGAAGTTGCCTTCTATGAGTCCTGATCTGAATCCTATCGAACATCTATGGAAAGAGCTGAAACTTGCAGTCTGGAGAAGGCACCCATCAAACCTGAGACAGCTGGAGCAGTTTGCTCAGGAAGAGTGGGCCAAACTATCTGTTAACAGGTGCAGAAGTCTCATTGAGAGCTACAGAAAATGTTTGATTGCAGTGATTGCCTCTAAAGGTTGTGCAACAAAATATTAGGTTAGCGGTCCCATCATTTTAGTCCATGCCATTTTCATTTGTTTTATTATTTACAATATTATGTTGAATAAAAAATCAAAAGCAAAGTCTGATTTCTATTAAATATGGAATAAACAATGGTGGATGCCAATTACTTTTGTCAGTTTCAAGTTATTTCAGAGAAAATTGTGCATTCTTCGTTTTTTGTGGAGGGGTACCAACAAATTTGAGCATGTCTGTATATTTGTTTCTATGAAAAGAAATATATTATTGTGCTTGGTAAAATGTTTTATTTATATTGCAGTCTTCTGATGTTGAGACCTTATAAACTTGTATACTATTTTATGCCTTTGTTAGCAATATGTACTACCTCACATGGTTAGAAAAGCTTTGTGCAAATCGCTATGTTATTTGCAATAAAAGTATAAAGGTTTTTTTTGTTTATTTGTTTGTTTTTTCCATTCTCTGGCTACAATTTAATTGTGTGTTTCCTGGGAAGTATTTATTTTTCAAATTCACCTTTCAAATTTTATTTGACATTTATTGTAATCGTAACTGATTTATCATAACTTAACAAGCACTGTCTTATTCTTAAGGTCTGATTTGCATAAACTGAAGCTCAAATAAATGGATGTAGACTTTCATACAAGTATTAAAAAAAAAAAAAAAAACAGTTTTCATTAGTGATAATTTTAGTGATACTTTATATATTGTCTGAATGGTCTTGCCATTTAGATACTGGGTATTGCAATAGCAGCCTCTAAGACCACACATGGTGGGGTTTCTTTTGGTTTTTTTTATAAACATTTTATTATTAACATTGGTATTTAGCATTAGACACTGATACAATGTGGACAGAATAAAGTCTTTGATTGTTTGGCGTTATCTTTGCTGAACTTAAAGCAGCCAGTTTCTTAAACATAAAAAAATACATTGTTATAATTGACATTTTGGGGAGGGAGGACGGATTCACTGTTTACATAGACGTATTCTGATGAAACTTGGACATGCTTTATTTATTGCTATTGAGAGCACCAGAATCCATCTATCTGACTGGCACAATTGCATTAAATTACAGTTCAAAATGGTCTACTTTTTAAGCTCACACTTTGAATTTGCAGCCAGTTTAAAAAAAGTGGAATGGAAATATATATATATATATATATAAAGGTTAGCACCACAGTTGACGTTTTGATTACTGCTTTATTCTGTGTGCACACCAAATTTCAGTTCCTTTACCATTCATCGTTCAATACACAGACTTCCAGCAGAGACCCCTTGTTGTAAATAAAATTTCCCTAAGGAATCGGGTGTCATATCCCTGACAAGGCTCATTCCTGGATGCTGGGATGTTGAGACTGAAGACCATCAAACTCCTCTGTAAACAGCCAAGTTAATGGAGAGGGGCTACATATAATCTGTTAAACACTTCTGATAACAATAGCAGCACCACAGTGATGACCATTGGTTTTTAGAACTCTGTATTTACAGTATGAACACCAACTATATGGCATAGGACAGCTTTTTTCCCCCCTTCACATGCGTAAAAAAACTGCCTCACAGTTAAACTGTCTAGTTTGTGCAGATTACTTTTTGAACAAACAGCTATGGCACAATCTTGCCAGAAGCAAAACATATCAAATTTTCAACAGACAAAATAAATCAAATAGCAGACACTGAACAGGAAAAAATAACTCTTAATGGAAGTTTAAAACAGCAGTCAGTGAAATTTAATTTACAATATGCAGGAAAAGTTAGAGTAATTTAGCCAAAGAAAAATTCCAAATACAAAAAGCAGAAATGGAAAACAGAGTAAAAGGCAGGCAATATTTTAACAACAAAGAAATACAGAAATTAGAAAACAGCTTGCACGAAGTCAGTCTTATATCATGCAAAACATTCCCAGCTGTACAAAATAACTAATCAAGGACATTTGTTTTGAATAACTGGTAAATTGTAACCACAAGGGAGCTTGCTTGGATCTGTATGTGTTTTACTCAACCATGTTAATTGAAGCAGTCTGATATTTGAAATTTACAAGAATGTTTCACTTGTATGACTAATTCAAAACAATTTCCTTCCTCACAAAAAAATTAAATGGGACAAAAACACGACATTCCCAAAACATCCTTAGGGATCACTTTTTGCTCAGTCGTCTTTGTGTGAAACAAATCATTTACAAAAAATTGTAAATGCCACATTCTGTTTTCACTGGAGAGGCGACTGTGGAATCTAGACTGGAGTCTAAAATAATCATCTACTCAGCCTCCCCCAGACTTTAACAAAACTAATGAGAAAACCTCAGATCGGACATTCAGAAACATCATTTAGACTAGATGTGCAAGTAAAGTTTATAATGTTATACTAGCAACACAAATTGCAATTTACTTAGCTTTAAACATACATTTTTGTCTTAAATTGTTCTGCAGGTATTTGCTAGTTCAGTTAGCCAATAATAAAAAATGAAGATTTAAGAAATGGCATGACTGATCATTTTTATAGGTTATAGAACCACACACCACTTAACAATGCTTGCCCTTTAAGCCTGCCAGATAGGAAATGGCTTTGTATGAAAACAGTGAACAAATATTTGTATTCCCTTTGAATTGTATTTCACATTGGCACGCACATACGTAGCCTCTCTCTAAATCAGCTCGTTTGCACTCTTAAGCAGCAGACCTAGACACAGAACTTGCAGTTTCGGCACTTTTATTAAACACAAAATTAAACAAAACAAAACAAAAGCCTATTTCCACTTGCAGACCTAGACTAAACACAGCTTTCCTTAACTAAAGGGTTGGGAAAGCTAAGCCATTTCCCCAACAAAACCACTTAGCTTTTACCTACACCAGGCAGCTAAGCTGTTTACCGGTCCCCCATATTAACTTCATGGTATAACCACACAGTACCAGCTCTCTGGCAGTCCTCTCTCTAAAGGACCTTCAAGCTCTCTTTTTATACTTTGTGGCTGTTCCCAATTAACACCAGTTATCTCATTTGGGAACAGCCACATTCTCACATGTATTTGGCAGGGATAGGAATAACCCTATCCCTGCCAACCAGCACCAAAACACATACACCAAACACTTTATTTACAGACAGGACTACCCTGCCACTATATATATATATATATATATATATATATATATATATATATATATATATATAATTTGTGTGTGTATGTTCTTTCAGTCATTTAAATGACTGTAGAAAGCACTAGCTGAAATGTGTATACTTGTTTGTTACTTGTTTGTTCTTATATCATGCTGACATACAAGGCCCTATATGGTCAGGGACCTTCTTACATCATGGACCTTCTTGCCCATACATCCCTGGACGACAGCTTACGTCTTCCAATTCAGGACTTCTTAAATGCATTTCACCTAAGCATATTACTTGAGGTGGGCGTCTCTTTAGTTGCATTGCCCCTTCCTTATGAAACTTCTGTATCTTATTTTTATTCTTACATTGTTTACCAATGTATTTGGGGAATTTTGCTTTTATCTAGTTTATATTTAAGTTTACAATGTTTATAAATTTGTGGACATTTTATTGTGCAGCACCTTGGGACACTTCGGTGTGAAAGGCGCTATATTTAAATTAAAGTGATTATTATTATTATTATTATTATTATTATTATTATTATTATTGAATGTTTGAAGTTGAGTGACTCATTTAAATGATCCTACAAAATGTGTAATATGAATTATCTGGTCTTTCAGTGGTTGCTGCTTTCTTTAATGCCAGAAGCTGACAGGTTTAAGTCAAGATTTGGAATCAACGTCTGGTCATTTCAGCTAAACATTTCTATTAGAAGGGGAAGCAATGAGAAAAAAAAGCTTTGGACTTCATGCTGTGTAAAGTATAGAAACAGCAAACCTTATATGCGAAACGACTTAGTTCAGCTATCTGGCGTTGAACCAAGTCAGCACACAAAGAATGACATTGTATGAGTTGATTTAAATCTTGCTGTGCTTGATGCAGTGCTCCTTGCCTGGCACAGATCTAGCCTCCTTGCTAAAGAAATGGCTCTGTTGAACAACTTGATCCTTTCACACGCATCAGGTGAGGCCTGTTGGCAGAGGGAGTTCTAATGTGCTTAATGAAACAGTGTGATCTAATCTGATGAATGGATGAGGTTTCCAAAAGTAGGTAGGGTTCAGGAGGAAGAAACATAAAATACAAATCACCCCACAATGTAAAGTTTATCTTTTAGATGTGTTTTATTCAACAAATACAGGAACAAAAGTAATTGTGTCCTTAAGCCTCAATTAGGGTTTCTGTTTCCCATTGTGTTAAGGGACATGTTGTATAAAAGCTGTCCACGTTGCCCATAAACCTAGGGCATATTAATTAGAGATTTAATTATGTTTGACAACCGTTAACAACTGTACAACCACCCCTAGTTGTCACTGGGTAATGATTAGTCTCCATAAGAGAAAAGGTGGTTTAAGAAACCGTGTCATTTCCTATTGTGGTCATGTGGGCTTCTGTTTTGATCTTGTTGTCATTTAATTACATGGAGATGTAGTCATTTGTAACTATGTATATATTGTTCAGGGTTTGTTCTCCAGCTGGATTGGTTTTTGTTAGTTCTTTAATCGTTTTAAGACAATCACTTCTTTCGAGCCATACTTAGGTACGTCTGGGAAAACACTTAAAAGCAGCAATAATAAATAATATATTAGATGCAACAGTGAAAAAAAATGTCAGGTAAAACTTGAAAAGCTATTGTTTCGGAAAATTGCCTCCATGGCAGATTTTTCTTTCTTTTTTTATGGTCAGTGTAAATGGTGAGTAGCAGTGCTTAGCTGTTTTAAATGCGTAGAGGAGCTACAGTAGGTGATGGGGTGTAGCTGATTGAATAAGAAGCACACGCTTCTTGTGGTGGAGGTGCTGCAGGGAAAGATTATGTTATATTTTCCACTTGCGAGTTATATTTATTTTGGAAAACCACCATCTCCATTTTATAATGTATTACTCCTGGCTATAAACTCATTTTAAGACCAATAAGCATACAAGTTGGCAAACATTGAAATTAGACCAGATTCTAACAGTTACCATATTTAAACTTATGTTCATAGAGGATTTTATTTTTTTTTATTTCATTTGGGTCTTCTAAGTTTTTCATCATTACTAGTAGATACATTGAAGAATTGAAAAAAATATTGCATTCACTTGTAATTCCTCTTAATGTTCCACCAAAGATAAAAACAAATACAAAATAAAAAAAAGATTTCATTGAATTTCTCCCTTGCATTAGCATACAACTTTGCAGAAGAAAATTACCTGTAATCATTTTCAAAGACATTTAGGACCATGCCCATTTTTATTAAAAATGAATATACCCTGATATCTTGTAGGGCTGTTTTTATTAACATTTAAGTTCACACTGCTTACCTTGTGATGTATGTGTTGTGCTCCTGCATAATGGGTCTGAATACACTCTTATTACGTGCACAGTATTATAACTGTTAGAAGTCCTTCATATCTTCTATGTACCTAATACTTTCTTGTTCCCATCCAGGAGCTTTTGCAGTATCTGAAAGGGCTCACTATACTGAATAGGTGACAAAAGCAGATGATGGACTAGAGACAAACTGATCTGAAAGACAAGATATTTGCAGTAGAACAAGGTGGTGAGGTTCATGTTTTTATACTGTCAGTTTCAGTGGGGCATTCATAGAACTCCACGTACCATATGGTGTTTTATGGTTTGATAAGTAGTTGCTGGTATTTTAGGAGGTGATTCAGTACCATTCAGTACCATCAGCTTCCAGCTCTAGTGGGTTTGTGTTAGGCAGTAGCCAACTGGAACATTACAGCATCTGCATGTAAAAAGTGCCGGATTTTTAATTTTGACTTGCTGTATTGAAAGCTCAGTTCACATCTGTTGGACAACAAATACTAAACAAAGACACAGTTGGTCCAAATGTATTTAATTGTCCAGCTGTGACAGGATAGCATCATTAATGAGTCCAGAGTTAGGAAGCTGCAGGGGAAGCGCTGTTTGCACACATTTATTTACAATTACACAAACAGAAGAAGAACAAAGAAGCAGGGCACAAGGGCCAAAATAAAAGGTTAAACAAAACACAATAACCTTTTATTTCAATAAACTGCTTCTGCTGGCCAGCACTTTTACTGGACTCAATCCAGTAACTCCTTTCAAACGAAGGCTTGGGCTTCCTTATATACCATCTGGCTGGGACTTGATTGATGACCACTTATTCAATCAAGACCCAGCCACATTCCACAGGAGGGTTCGGCACGGATGGAATTAACTCCCTCCCTGACAAACTTAAGTACAAAATAATAAATCTTTAATACCCTTACAACCAAACCAAACACTATTTACAAGTGGAGGGCTTCTGCCCTGTCACACACCAAAACCAGCTAATAATTACTTTGCACAGGCAAAAGCAACCAGTCCTGTACCCGCAACTACCAAAGTATATATATATATATATATATATATATATATATATATATATATATATATATATACAATTCATGATTTATGTTTCCTGGCGGTCTGCTAGATTTCAAAGTTCACGCGTACCTTTGCAGTTCCCACCTAAAAAGACTTATTTCTAGAAGTAGGAAAAAACATACAGACATATGAATCCTGTCCTTTGTTACAGTTACAAACTTCCATTCACATTGACAGTCTTCTCTTTGGGTATCAGCAAAACATCTTTCACCAGTTCTTAATTAATAAGTATTTAAAATAAGCCTGAACTCAAGAAGAGACTGTAAACAAGTGTATACATACTGTAGCCAACTGGGTTTACTGAATTGCCTTCTACTTATTTCTCTTTTGGCAGTAAAATGTAAACCAACCTAAATCACAAATACAGAATGTGATGACTGACACTTCCATGCTAGGGAAACACTTTGAGTTTTCCAGTGTCTCACTTACTGCCAGCAAGGGAACTGTGAATGCTGTGTCAGCACCTGGGAGACAAAAATGATCAATCTCAAAAGAATACATATAACCACTATCTTCACAGTCGTAGGATATAGTGAGAATGTCAGGTAAACAGGGGAGTTTAAGATGAAGGTATTAAATTTAAAGGGAACTGTCTGTAAAAGGCTGCAGTGGAAAGAGGGTGATAGGCATTTCTTGTGTGTTTGAGCTCCAATCCCCATAGACTATCACTGAGCTCATAAGGAGTGTGTTTGCAAATGGTATTGAGTTTTTGAGGTTAAGACTTGTGCAGCTCTAGTTGTTTTTATTTACAAAGTTTGTACACATATGTGCCTTGCTGGTAATAAAGAAGTATGTTTTAAAGGAACTCTTTAATTAAACAGCATCTTCGTTACAGTTGCCTTGCTGGGTTGTTGGTTTCGGTCAAGCAGTAAGGAAGTGAGGCACGCCTTTCTCATAAAGGGGTTTCAGTGACAAATTATTTTTCTTTTCAATTAAATCACAGGAGATTTAAATAAAGTGAAATTTATATAAAAAAAAAAAAGTCACCAAAATTGGTTCATATGGCTAAATCCAATATAATTACCTTATATTGGATTTAGATGTGACAAGTGTGATGTTTTAATGAATGCAATGGAGTCGCCAACAAGTTGTTTAATTCTTATTGAGTCAGACTGACTGCACACAATGTAGACAGATGTCTGAAGCTAATAGTTGTTAATCAGTGTATATTTATTTATGGTATTAGTATAACAGTATAACAGTAGGAACACTTAATTATCCTTGTAATAACAAGCCTCACAAAATGTACATTTTTGCATGGGCATATGTAATACAAAATGGTTCTCAGATTGTACCAGATCACGCCATTTAAATTGCTATAGATTAACCATTAACAAAACATTTACATAATGTGTTAATATGTTAGTAAGCTAGTTGTTAACAGTTAATAAACCATAAAGTGTGACCAGTAAATATTCCCTTGTAGTGAGAACACATTTTTCTATATCCTGGTGCAGCAGTCCATTCTCAGTATTCACTTTGAACTCACCTAAGGTTTGAGTAAATCATTTTCAAATGGTTAAAAAAAGAACACTTGAGAGAAGCTTTTGTTTGAAACTTGAATAGAAACCTAGTGATTCGTACATTTGTTTTCTGTGCTGAAGAATTATTCTGAATCAGGGGTGTAGCTATCATAAGTGCAGGTGGTGCAGCTGCTCCAGGGCCCACAAGCCTTTGGGGCCCACTCAGTAAGTCTTTACCAGGAGGCTGTGTGGTCCAGTGGTTAAAGAAAAGGGCTTGTAACCAGGAGGTCCCCTGTTCAAATCTCGGCTCACTCACTGACTCATTGTGTGACCCTGAGCAAGTCACTTAACCTCCTTGTGCTCCGTCTTTCTGGTGAGACGTTGTAAGTGACTCTGCAGTTCACACCCTAATCTCTGTAAATCTGCTAAATAAATAAATAAAGCAATAATAATAATCCTGAGTGTCGAAGATTCTGTCAGGTTTATAATTAAGCGATAGTGCCTGGCAATGAAGGATCTACTGTGTGGTAGTTGAACATGAGTTATGCATCCCGAGCCAAACTTTCAAAATATCCTGCTCATCAGGAGAAATTTAAATGTATTTAATGATTTTTTTTTTTCCTTTTTGTGATTGCCTTCATCGAGGTGGCACTATTACTATTAGACAATTATTTATCAATTAATTTAAAAAATACTTTAAAACCTAGATTTATCTTGACCTTTTAATGATTCATCAGGTACCTGTGACTAGGGTACACCCCACCCATGTGTGTATTTTGTGTTATTTTGTATTGTTTGGATTATGTAGCACAGGTGATTTAGAATGTATGTATTTGGGCACTGTTTTAGGTCGGCAGAGAAGAGTTAATTACCTCCCCTGCCAAATCACTTCATGTGCAGACTGTGCCTGAGCCGACTGAATAATTAACAAGCGATCGAGCAGAGGCACAGATGTATAAAAGGAGTGGATTAGCCGTTTCTCCAGGTTGGGTGTTCAGAGGTGGAACGACAGAGCGAGACAGTAAGCTTTCTAATAAAAA
This sequence comes from Acipenser ruthenus, assembly GCF_902713425.1. NCBI lineage: Eukaryota > Metazoa > Chordata > Actinopteri > Acipenseriformes > Acipenseridae > Acipenser > Acipenser ruthenus. The sequence continues at coordinate 79,088,910 of NC_081191.1, read as the reverse complement.
AAAGATAAACAATTGCTACTCGTGCTGGTTACACAACAGCACCCTGCTTGTTTAAATTATATTACCTGTTTGTTTTGGCCAATGTGCCTTTTTGTTTTGGTGAAGTGTTTCTGTTTTTGTTTAAACATTTTATTTATAATAAATTCACGCATCAGCACTTGCACTCACAGTACTGTGTCTGTATTTTCTGGTCTGAATTCTGTGAGGTGTTAATATAAAAACGTAATATATATATATATATATATATAAAGGACGGGTTTCGGCAGAGTACATTTTTTCAAAGCTACATACAGTAACTACAAATTGGGGAAAAAAGTCAAAAAAAAAATTAAGTAACACGATAACATTACTCTCGTACACACTGCACATTATATATATATCACAAATCTCATTATAAAATCAGGAATTTTAATACAGCCGAATATGTAACTGACAAGTCTGTGTACGAACATACTGTAGTCACCTGCTCATGGCTGTTTTACCCACGAAACACTGCGCTTGGGCGACAGGTAACATGCCCCTTAGAGTACTGAACACATACGGACATTGCCATTCAACGCAGATCTCAGGAATCACTGCTGCGCATGTGCTACAGGGGCAGCAGGGAAACTGCCCAAGGTCCTTACTGCGTATGCTCATTTGCAGTGGTAGCAGTAGGTAATGTAATTACTGTTATGATCTCTGTAATGATGTTACTGGCGGCTAGCGACAAAATATCAAATTATTATTGAATTCAAACCGGTGGGGTGGTGCCCCAATGCCCCTTATACACCAGCTGCGCCTGGACGTCACCCACAAGCCATCCTTACCACAGTACCCTTCTTCTGATAAAAGTTGTAGGAAAATAGTCCAGGAAATGTTCCTAAAAGATCAACTACATAATAAAGAAAAAAAACATTGAAGTTGCTTATAGTTTATCTGGGCAGTGCCAAATATTTGAATGGAGCAATGTTACTGAATTGTTCCTGTCTCAGTTTGTTGTTGTTGAAAGATGCTGACCTCCAGCCAATCTGACAAGCTGTGATTGGCAGTTGCGGGTACAGGACTGGTTGCTTTCGTTGATACAAAGTATTGATTGGTTGGTTTTGGTGGATAATTGAATATATTTGAATCAATTGTGTCTTTATTTAGTATTTGCTGTCCAAATACTAGTTTTCATTACTGCAAGTCAAAATGAAAAGTGCGATACTTGTGGGGATCAATTTTAAGTTGGATTCACATTGGATGCTGCGGGTTCCAGCGGGTATCTACTGACTGATAGAAGCCCACTAGAGCTGGAGGCTGATTGGCTAATGAAGTGAATGAAGTTAATGAATCATTTTCTAATACATGTTAAGGTAACAATATAAAATTCCTTGATTTTAATTTAATTCCTTGGTCCATTTCTTTTTTCATTTAATTTGGGGGGCATGATGGAAGGGCTCTGCCCCCTTATTTCCTTCCTACCAATAACATCTGCAAAACCCCTATTTATTTTTATTTATTTATTTATTTTATTTAATTATAAATTTGCCAATTATTTTTTATTATTTTCTCCCCAATTTGGAAATGGCCTATTATTTTTAGGCTCAGCTCACCGCTACCACCCCTGCGCTGACTCGGGAGGGCGAAGACGAACACACGCTGTCCTCCGAAGCGTGTGCCGTCAGCTGACGGCTTTTCTTCACACTGCGGACTCACCATGCAGCCACCCAATAGCTACAGCGTCGGAGGACAACGCAGCTCTCGGGCAGCTTACAGGCAAGCCCGCAGGTGCCCTGGCAGACTACAGGGGTCACTGGTGCGTGGTCAGTCGAGGACACCCTGGCCGACCTAGCCCTCCCTCCCCCCGGGCGGTGCTCAGCCAATTGAGCGCCGCCCCCTGGAAGCTCCTGTCCTCAGTCGGCATAGAAATAGCCTGGACTCGAACTTGCGACGTCCAGACTATAGAGCGCATCCTGCACTCCACGTGGAGTGCCTTTACTGGATGCGCTACTCGGGTGCCCCCGTAAACCCCTATTTAAACACAAGCCATGAGTTTTATCTTTCTCTTGGGTTTTTGTTTTCCACCATCCTCCCCTCCTCCCCACTACGCTTTACTCCTCTATTCTGCCGCTCCACCTCTGCAATGGTTCCCCTTGGGGGAAGTGTCGGTTGCTTCCCAGCCTTGGAGACCGATCAGTTCGGTTTCACCTCCGCAAGACAAGGGGAATCTTCCAACTCATCTCTGTCATAAAGCACATCTCTATTATTATCAATTTCCAGAGGTCTCTTCCTCTACGTAGCCCTCGATCATGTCCAGTGAATAGTGTAAAATAGTAATTTCCAAAATAAACTCTTGTTGCTGGTGGTGTCAGATTGATGATCCATCAGTTCTAAGAACATTTTAAAACCAGTTTCTAATTGATTAAACATTAACATGCTCTCATTGATTAATAAACTGAAAATTACAGCTTATAATAATAGCCTAATAGTCTATGAAGCTAGTTATTGTCAAAAACAAAGGGATATTTGGTTAAAATAAACATGTAGACATGTGAATTGTCCTTATGTGCAGAGAATAATAACAGTTGACATAAGGATGTATTACAGTATTTTGACTTGCTTGGTTTTTCTGTTTAGCCTAACCTTTCAGGCACAAGGTGTTGCCTCGAATTTTCCGCTGCTGGTGAAGCAATTTGCCTGCCCAACTCCCTGGTGAGGCCAAACATTAGATTGAAGAGGAGGAGGAGGAGGTACTGTAATCTCAAAGTTGGTTTAAAGTTATTCTATCTATAACCTCAATTTAATTCCTGATCATACCACATTGTTATTTAATTTGTGGCTAGCGTTTGGTTCAGCTCGTCTGAGAATGGAAAAATGCACTCTAGCAGTCAAGAATGTTAGATGATTCTTTACTTTTCCCTTTCCACTCAAAGTATGAGCCCATCAGTATAATATTATATTCAGACTCCACAACCTTGGGGACATAAAACATGCTGAAGACAAATGAACACTGGTGATTTAAGTGCATGAGGTCCATGGCACACTTTCAGTAATCTGAGTTATGGAATAAATTATTGGATGACCCATATAACTACGGGTAAAAGCTATCTGTGCAAGAGAACAAAACTGAGGCTTGACGTTCCTAATGTTCCATTTCATATATTCCAGTGATGTGTGTAACATATTCTGCATTAAGACATCTGGAAATATCCAGATGAAAACCTTTTTTCAGCAATGAAAATAAGCTTTATAGGCAGTTGAAAAGAAAACTTTAGTCCCTATATTTCACTTATCAGTATGTGTGTATATATTGTGATAACTTGCCCCCACTTAGGTTCGTTGCCCCTTTTAAAAATTGACCCAGACACAGAAATTGGGGGTTCAGCGCTTCCGCGCACTTTTAATAATACAAACCAAAATACAAAAACAAAAACAAACACCTAGCTCCTTCGGAGCACTAACTAAGACTCAGGAACACCCTGACTATAAAGTGGGATGGCTAAGCCGTTTCCCCACAACACAACACACACAGTATTGCCACCCTTGACAACTGCTTGGAAGCAGAGCACACCTTCCTGCCTCCTTCTAGACAGCAGCCCTGAGCAGACTGACTGCACCTCTTATATACCCTGCACCTGGTCCTAATTTACAATCACTACCAGGTGCAGGGGATCATTAACAATAAAACACTTAACCAATTAAACAATCAAACAAATGTGCATTCTCACATGTTTTCATGCAGGGAGGATTAACCCCCTCCCTGCTGTGTTACAATATATATATATACATTCACACTGTACAGACCTGTTTTAAAGTCTAACTACATTTCAAAGAGTAAGTAGTAGGGTTCAGTAAAATATAGCGTTATACATCACAACCTCTGGTGTAGTCCTAAATCTGAAAGTACCGGAACGCCAATTAAAATATGGATTTTTCTCAAACAAATTATACAAATTATTTTTTTGTAGGTTGAACTTGAAGTAACATTTAATGTAATGTAATGTAAGTAATAATCTCGCATTTGACTTTTAGGCTACTCCCCCTTGGTCAGTGCTGCTAGATTGGTGTTTTTCCAGCCAAATTGCGCTTGTTTTAAAAGCATCTAGCGGGTAAATGTTGTCTTTGGTGGTTTGGTTATTTTTTGACTATTTTTATCATGCATGTTTTTTTCCTATTCCTTTCGATTTTGAGGTCATCACCAGTGCAGAGCTTCAATCACCACAATGCCCTGTATAGTATATCACGTCCTCTCCCTGTCTTTTTTCTGGAGCTCTGCATCCAATAAAATTATGAATCACACAAATGCTCCGTTTATTTTTTTATTTGTCACCAATTTAAGAACTGTATCAGTACAATTAGAATTGTTTTTGTTGGGGGCTCCCGAGTGGCGCATCCAGTAAAGGTGCTCCTCGCGGATTGCAGGATGTGCCCTGTAGCCTGGAGATCGCAGGTTCGAATCTAGGCTATGTCACAGCCGTCCGTGACCGGGAGTTCCTAGGGGGCGGCGCACAATTGGCTGAGCGCTGCCCGGGTAGGGAGGGCTTAGGTTGGCAGGGGAATCCACGGCTCACCGCACATCAGCGACCCCTGTGGCCGATAGGGTGCCTGTGGTTCTGCAGTGGAGCCGCCAGATCTGTGTTGTCCTCTGGCACTATAGGTCTGGTGGATCTGCAGTGCGAAAAATGATGGCTTGGTAGGAGCACATTTCGGAGGACGTGTGTTCCAGCCTCCGTTTCCCAAGTCGGCGGGGGGGTTGCGAGCGGTAAGCCGAGGATACAGATAATAATTGGGCATGCTACATGCAGACACAATAAAAGGGAAAGTTGCATTGGGAACATTAAACGATGAAGTATTGGGGAGAAATAAAATATGCTACACTTCAAGATAAATAACAATAAAGATGGAGTGTGAACAATGGCGTTTCACAAAAAATAGTGGGTGGACAGTGTCCACCTTTCCAAAAACTTGATTAGATGGCATCCACCCCTGAGTCTAACACTGGTATTTTATTCACATGTCATCACCTGGCGAATGCATTTCTCAACTTTTACTAAGGAGCATCCACAGTGTCTTTTATACAGTATACAAATGTATTTTATTTTATTTTAAATATTGAAAACAATATGTGGCATCTCAAATATTAAGCAGGGTCCAGCCATGGACAACACCACAGAGAGTTGCCTAAAAAAAAAAACTATTTTCTGTGCTCATGTATGTAAGGGCAACAAATACGTCAATACTGTAAACTGTGCTCAGCACAATAACCTTTTCCAAAAGACCACCATTTTGATGTAGGGCTATCCTGGTAGCTTGGCCATTTCAAACCACCTGTGCAAATTAAGTATGTAAAGCTAAGATTTTTTTTTGATTAAACATAAACAAGTTTTATGCCATATCAAATAAGCTGTATCCACAATGGAGAGATGTATTAAAACATTTGTCTATTTGCTTAACCTCACAAGCAAGGTATTTCTAATATTGAAAACTATATTACCAAGGAAACCTATTAGTATGGTCTTGAATGAGTGAGCAGTTCTCAACTGAGAACCGCATAGAATGGGCCAAACATATTCATTAGTGCTATCAAGCATATCCCATATCACTGGCTAAGCACTCCTTGCTGTTTATTCAGATGTAATAAAGTATTAGGGGAAATATAGTGTTAGTCTTGTGATTTTGCTGATATTGGTATTTGTCATATTGTAATATAGTATTAGTAATTCATGCCAGCTGACTTGTGTTAGTGAGGGAGGTACAGAAATTATACCCTGCGGTGTGAGGAAGTAGAGTAAAGGTTGACAATTTTTCTTCACAATTATGGTCAATTTTCTGGCTCCAGTCTCATCTGACTACAGTTCAGAGCAAAAAATCTTGGAGTCAATTCGATGTTGAGTTAGTTGTACAATGATATGACAATGTGGTCTTTATTTCAGGTGGCAAACACGACTCTTCTTAAACCAAGGCCAGCATTGCTTTACTTGTCCTGAGCTCTCTAATGACACACTGGGTCTGTTTGTTTTACAATATGTGGCTTGAGTTCCAAAACGGCATCAGGTGCCTACACTGATGAAGGCACTAACCGAAATGTGTGTCTACTTGACTTGGTTTCTTAGAATTAATCAGGGTTTTTTTTAAGTTATGGATGACATTTATCAGCACCTATGTGTAAAATAGTTAACTAAACATACAAACTGTCCTGGTTCTTTAAAGCAGCAGTAGCATGTCTGCTCTTTCCCTGACAGTACAGGTCTGTTTCCTGTCACACGCATGGTACAATTCATTACAATTGGTCCCTGACTGAATTGATCCCTCTCTGTGTAAGTCTAGTGGATAATGTAATGGTTCCTGGCACACTAATGTAGCTTGGCTCTTTTAGAGATGCGGTAGTGCATTCTCTCTGGCACCCCTTTTTTAAAAAAAAATTAAAAACATCTAAAAGGCAACTGTCAAACAATGTATTGTTGTAGTGAGGGGTGAGACAGGAGGGTGTTGGTAGCCCAGAAGCATTTAAAACTTGAAGTGTAAAATATAAGCAGGGTACACAAGCACCTGTCACCGTCTGTGTATAAACAAAACCTACCTGTTATTGTAACCTGTGCCTGTCTGTTACTGTGTCAGGAAAAGCATTCGCTGTGACTCCATGCCAGACAGGTGCTCATGATTCTCCCTTACATAAGTGTGTGAAAGGGTAGCTTTGCAGGCCCAGATGTTATTGGCAGGCAAAGAGACTCAGAGGCAAGGAAACTGCAGTTAAAGTGCTTCTGCACAGTTTAATAAACAAACAGAAAATAAAAATACAAAACAAAACACTACTGCTCACGAGCAAAAATAAAACAGGTTAAACAAAATGTTCACAATAAACAAGAACAAAATAACCAGCTCAAGGGCCAAAACAAAAGTTTAAACAAAAACAAAACTGTTCAGGCTGGGCAGAGCCTTCACTGAACTTGACCTTTGTCAAAAAATACAGCAACACAGCCCCAAACTGTTCACTCACCAACTCCCAGCCCCAAACTGTTCACTCACCAACTCCCAGCCCCAAACTGTTCACTCACCAACTCCCACCACCAAACAAAGGATTTTCTCTTTTTATACCATGTGGCTGGAGCCTAATTATCCATTACTCAATTAGCTCCAGCCACATTCTCACATGTATTTTGGCAGGGATAGGAAATTAACCACATCCCTGCCAACCACCACCAAATTACCACACAACAATATTATTATTTACAGGCAGGGCCCTGCCACAAAGTGACAAATGGACAAGACTTTGCTGTTCATGTTGCAGTTGAGGTGAAGGTATCTTGCAGGTCAGATGAAAAAACACAGGGTTTCATTGTCAAAGCAGAGGGGGATTCTCCACATGGTAAGCTGTGGAAGGTCGAGACCTGCTCTTCGTTGTATACATAATAATAATAATAATAATAATAATAATAATAATAATAATAATAATAATAGACCCAAGAAACAAAAGGTCGGTTTCATTTTAGTGACAATTTCGACCAAGCTAGAAGAAGTAACCTCAGCGAAATAGGACAAGTAAATACATGTAAAAACTGATGAGGCAGATGGCAAGACAGCATGTGAAACAGAACATGACAGTTGATGTATAATATTGTCAGTTTTACTTATGAATTTATTGATTTATTGTTCAAAAGAGGTGCCTGGGATTTGCAGAACTGTCTCTAATGAGGTTAGAATAAAAGAGCTGTCTGGCTGAATTTAAGGCATGTCTGTATGCCGATTTATGCTACCTCCATATTTGAAGATGAACAGTTAAACCAATGTGGCTCCACCTGTGTTCAAGCCTACACCCTGCTGTTTTCATGGAGCGTAGCTGATCATTGTACCATGGTGAACAATGCGTGTAGGAAACTACACGTGTTTTCTCAGGAGTTAAACTATCAAGAACTCTACATATGTTTGTGTTATAAGACTACACAGTATTTAACAATGTGAAATTTAACAGTAGGTTTAGCTCTGATTACTGGTAATTGTAGATCCAAGTTAAACAAAATGACCATATGATTGTCAGATCAAGGGATTGGAGATTAGTAACTGGCAGGCACATGGTGATAACCAAATCAAGGATATTACCTTGATTGTGAGTAGGGACATTTACATGTGTGTGAACCCACCACAATCCAAAAGAGCCAAAAACTCTCTTGACAGAGCACAGGACTGAGGGTCAACATGAATATTGAAATCACCTGTGAGCAGAATGCAATCGTACTTCGGACGGGAAAACGTCAACAGGTCCGACAGCTCATTCAGGAATGATTTATGTTGTTTAGGGGGCCGATAAAAAGGACCACCACCACAGGTACGGAAGAAACTAATTTGAAAGCTACACACTCAAATGAGATAAAAAAAAAAAGAAATAGCCACCACTCTGATATTGTAACCAAGTCGGTATACAACAGTCAATACCCCACCACAACCAGAGGCATGGGCTTTTTCAAGAAAACCGTCGCCAGAAGTTGCTAACTGGCTTAACCAAAACCTGTCATTGTGTTGATGCCAGGTTTCAGTCAAATATGAAGAAGGTTCTGGTCAGAGATAACTTCACTCAGAGGCAGAGACTTGTTTGCAAGAGAACGTGTATTGAATAAATCTACTTTAACAGACCTAGATGACATTAGTCCCAAAGCAAACTGTATTGAAGGTGCTGGTTAAACAAGAATGGCCGTTGTTGTGTCAACCTACAGTACACGTGCCCTGTAAACTGAAACACAGGTTGACAGGATGGTCAGAAGTAACACATGCAGTGTGCTGTTTCAATAGAGGACTCACATTCGTGGTATATTGTAGGTCAATTATCTTTTGCATTTCTAATCTTTGAGTCAGAGGCAGAGGACAAAAAATAACCTTAAGTCATTAATAACAACAATGGCAAGAACATAACAGAATATGATTGTGATGGGGTGCAGCCTATTTTGTGGTGGTTTTGTGTTTTTTTTTGTATTGCTTAGAGTGGATATGAGTGAGTTTGGGGTTTGGTTCAGTGAGTGAGTTTGTGTGTGTGTGTGTGAGAGTGAGTGAGTGAGAGTGAGTGAGTGAGTGTGAGTGTGAGTGGTTCTTTTTGTATAGTTCGGGTTTAAAGCCTGTTTTTGTGTTTGTCTTTTTGGTTGGCCATCGTGCCTTTTGTTTTGTGTATTTTGTTTAATTAAAAGTCTTTTATTTTCCCTACACATCCTGACTCTCTGAGTCTCCTTACCTTGGTCAGCCTGTCACAATGATATATACTGTAAATGAGTAAGCAAAGCTGTTTATATTAAAATCAATGGAAATACCCTGTGATAAAGGCAAGAAAGAACAATTTCAATTAAAAGCAAAATTAAAAACTCAAGTTGCTGCCCATGTAAGCTATTTAGCACATAAGTCATGAAAACAAATTGAAAATCCTTAGCTGATATATGTTTATTATGGTATAGTATGGGGTAACATTTACACAGGACAGATGTCGACTCTACTGTGATGGAAGATGCCGTATCGCAAACCTTATGCATATCTGTTTGGCCTTGCACTGTTCTCCTTAGGCTTTCAGCAAAAACTATAAAAACAAGAGATGAATGAATAAATGAATGAATTATTATTATTATTACTAAATGATGACAGATAAGTCAGCATTTATATGCCACCCACATTGAACTTATTAAGAAGAGGAGTTCAAAAAAATTACAGTAAATAATAAATTTAGCAACTTCAGGTTTTTTTTGCTTTGAAAATATAAATGAAAATAAGTAGCTTTGGGCAAGAAACATGACTGTCCTAAAAGAACCTTGGCCTGAAACATGGAAACACTCCAGCGTGTCAGGCAATATATCAGCCTTATGCCAAATGTCAGTTAACCAACATAAAACATTAAACAAGTTTTCCTAATAAAGTACAGACATAAACTTGTAGTCTTGAAAACTGTTCCTTCAATTAAATATACAAATGCACAATAGCTCTGTATGCCCCCTAAGCATGTGCTGTGGAAATCTGCGTGTTTAGGGTGCCTCCTACTTGAGCTATTTGTTTCATGTAGAGACAGTGGTTCATTTATGTTGTTCAGGCTGATCCTATCAAAAAGCTGTCTTAAGTGACTCGTAAAGACATCACACAATTTGAATTTTGCTCCCTGCTATTTCCAAGACGATGCCTGATTAGTGGTGTAAATCATTTTGTGGGTTTCATCTGAACGTAACTGTTTTCATAGGTGTGTGCATTCTAAAGATTGAAGTGCCATGTTTTGGGCTTTTAACCCATGTGTACCCCTCTTTAGCTGAACATCAGTTTCCCTCATTGACGTTTACAGTAGAAATGTTCATTTTCAACAAGGTATTTTTGTTCGAGCACACTGGGGTTCTTCATTGAAGCATTGTGACACTTGTTAATTGTGACATCTGTTAATTGTCCATGAATGATTAGATGGAAATGGATTGACATTTCTCTTACATTGACCTTGACTTTATCCGGACTGTGTATTGGCGGGCTTAACCTCTGGTTGCTATGGTGCTAGAAGCAAGGCCAATCAAAGTCAGATCTATGTAAGGGAGCTGACAGGGAAAGGCATCAGAAAGATCTCAACCTAAATCATTGGATACATATAAATCCACAGTACATTTTACCAGCTGTTGCTCCTATTGTAGTGTGGGTACTATTGTAGGCAGTTAATATATTCTTAAAAGCAATAAATCAAAGGACCTCCAAAAACTGTAGGGGATAAAGAGATACCTTTGTCAAGATCTCGTGGGACCTCTACAATAACAGTGTCCTATTATAATGTACAAATCCGTTTTCAATATCGCTCTCTGAAAACGATGGCCTATTTACACGTTACAACAAGCCAAAAATAGACCACATTCCAGACTGTTCAAAGTTCATAAATCGTGTTTGTTCAACATGAGCGAATGACTCAATACTGGGAATCTCTTCTTCGAAAGATGGCATTTATTAAGCATGCAACAAAATAAGTTTGAAAATCACACAAAACAGTTACACAATTAATGTCACATTAAAAGCATTACAATGAGAACTAAGGTTTAAAACAACAATTTACCAAAGAAATATTAGTACATACTGACACAACAAGGGGTCACACAATACCTGAACAGATATTTAAGAGTATTGTTACCTAGCTTGGAAAGCAGTCACTTTCAGCGTTCTGTTACCTTGTGTTTCTCCGAGTGTCAGGGCCCCCAACCTTGATGGATAAATACTGAGAGCTGAGGGCTCCAGGTGCAGTCTTGTAGTTTCTTTGAATCTGAGCAAGCAGGGATCAGCGGTCAGGGTATAGCGCAGGGGCTAATGCAGAGGAATAGAGCAGGGGCTAGAGCAGGGGGATAGAGCAGGGGCTAGAGCAGAGGAATAGAGCAGGGGCTAGAGCAGGGGGATAGAGCAGGGGCTAGAGCAGGGGGATAGAGCAGGGGCTAGAGCAGGGGGATAGAGCAGGGGCTAGAGCAGAGGAATAGAGCAGGGGCTAACGCAGAGGAATAGAGCAGGGGCTAGAGCAGGGGGATAGAGCAGGGGCTAGAGCAGGGGGATAGAGCAGGGGCTAGAGCAGGGGGATAGAGCAGGGGCTAGAGCAGGGGGATAGAGCAGGGGCTAGAGCAGGGGGATAGAGCAGGGGCTAGAGCAGGGGGATAGAGCAGGGGCTAACGCAGAGGAATAGAGCAGGGGCTAGAGCAGGGGGATAGAGCAGGGGCTAACGCAGAGGAATAGAGCAGGAGCATAGAGCAGGGGGCTAACGCAGAGGGATAGAGCAGGGCCAAAGAGCAGGGGCAAGGAGCTAATGTTTACAGTCGGCTTTTATACTTTTCAAACAAAGAGATTATTTGAATTTCCCGCTGCATGCTCCGATTGGCTATTTTGTAGCTTAATGGCCTTGAAACCTTGATTGATTGCTCCCCCCTTCCTCTGTCTGATTAGTTCATTATCATAATCTGGAAAGGGGAAACCTTTAAAACGTGCATAACTTTTGCTAAATAATTCAGATTTTATTCTGAATTCCCGTTATTTTTACCATAAGAAATTACATTTTTTTAGACACCAAATATGTCGGGTTGCGACTTTGGTTAGACATTGCAAACAGTTTAATTCTCTTAGGGATTTATTACATGGGTTATTCTATACTTGTTAGGCAATTTAAGAATAAAAACGCTTGCATCTTGTACTCATAGTGGTATTAAATCAATATGATGTTAAATTTGTCTTAAATCTCTAAATCTTTAAGCTATTTTTCTCTCTTTCAGACTCCTATGCTAAACCACCTTTCTCTCACCAGATAGGGTAATTAAATCGCAGAGACGGATTTGATTAGCCTTTTGTTTCCTGAGTGCCTGATGCATTCAAGGTGTTAGGTTGATCGTTATTGCTAGGCAAAGCTAGACAAATTGGATTAAAGTTCATTCAATGTTGATTCCTGTTCATATACAATATCATAAAAACATAAGAACATAAGAAAGTCCACGACATTTGCAATATATTTGTGATGACAGTGGGGCAGTGTGACAGGGTAGCGTCGTGGGCCCAGATGGTATTGGGCAGGCAGAGAGACTCAGAGACAAAGAAACTGCAGTTAAAGCGCTGCTGCGCAGTTTAATAACAAAAGGAAATCAAAACACTGCTCACAGAGCAAAAATAAAACGGTTAAACAAACACAAAACTGTTCAGGCTGGGCAGAGCCTTCACTGAACTTGCACCTTTAACAAAAATACAGCAACACACCACCAAACTATTCACTCAGCAACTCCCACCACCAAACAAAGGATTTTCTTTTTTTATAGCATGTGGCTGGAGCCTAATTATCAATTATTCAATTAGCTCCAGCCACATTCTCACATGTATTTTGGCAGGGATAGGAAATTAACCCCATCCCTGCCAACCACCACCAAATCACCACACAACAATATTTACAGGCAGGGCTCTGCCCTGCTACATATCCCCCCCCTTGTGCGCAGCACACATGGCCCCACGGCCACCTCCCCCCCCCCCCCCCCCCCTTTGAAAGCCATCCACCCTCCCTCAAGTCCCCTATTGTCCTTCCTCTCCCATCCTTGAGGGAGGGTCAGTCCATAGTCCGGCGCCTTCCTGGCGGGACCGAGACCCGGCGACAGGGGACCCAGGCGTAGTGGATGGGGCGTCAGGAGCGCAGGCAGGCGAGCAGTCGGCTGCAGCCCCAGGCAGAGGTGCGAGCCCAGGCGACTGTGGAGCGACGTCTGGGCAACCAGGGGGAGCGGAGCAGGAGACCAGGCGACCTCCTGTGCCTGGTGGTGCTGCGACCTGGGAGTCAGGCCCAGCGACCAGAGGCCCAGACATGCAGCCTGGGTGTCTGGGAGCCCAGGTTGAGGGAACCAACCCCCAGGTGCCGGGCTATGGCACAGGGGTGGTGGTCGGGGCTGTGGTGGAGGTGGTCTCCTCACCTCCCCCCCCTTCTTCGTAGCCGGTAGCTCCTCTTTGTGCGGCTCCGGCCACAGTATTCCCTGCTGCCATGAAGGGCTGGCAGCGACCCCAAGCAAAGCTAAGCCTGTAGTGACCACAGGCAACAGCGGCAGCGGACCCTCGGGAGGCGACGGCGGCAGCGGACCCTCGGGAGGCGACGGCGGCAGCGGACCCTCGGGAGGCGACGGCGGCAGCGGACCCTCGGGAGGCGACGGCGGCAGCAGCGGACCCTCGGGAGGCGACGGCGGCAGCAGCGGACCCTCGGGAGGCGACGGCGGCAGCAGCGGACCCTCGGGAGGCGACGGCGGCAGCAGCAGCGGACCCTCGGGAGGCGACGGCGGCGGGAGGGGAGCCCCTGGCCATGAAGGCGGCCGCAGGAGCTCCACTTCTCCCTCGTCCCCTGTATCCTGTGGGAAACAAAAGGCAGCCCCAGGCGATGCAGAACAGCCCTCCCCAGGCAAGGGCGACGGTGGGAGGGGAGCCCCTGGCCATGAAGGCGACAGCAGGAGCTCCACTTCTCCCAATGGTGGTGGAGGTAGAGGTAGCTCCTGCTCCTCTCCTCCTGACGGCCAAGGCGGCAGGGGCTCCTCCTCTTCTAGCGGCCAAGGCGGCAGGGGCTCCTCCCCTTCTGGCGGCAAAGGCGGCACCTCCCCTTCTGGCTGCACAGGCGGCTCCTCCCCTTCTGGCTGCGAAGGCGGCAGGGGCTCCTCCCCTTCTGGCTGCGAAGGCGGCAGGGGCTCCTCCCCTTCTGGCTGCGAAGGCGGCAGGGGCTCCTCCCCTTCTGGCTGCGAAGGCGGCAGGGGCTCCTCCCCTTCAGGCTGCGAAGGCGGCAGGGCTTCCTCCCCTTCAGGCTGCGAAGGCGGCAGGGCTTCCTCCCCTTCAGGCTGCGAAGGCGGCAGGGCTTCCTCCCCTTCTGGCTGCGAAGGCGGCAGGGCTTCCTCCCCTTCTGGCTGCGAAGGCGGCAGGGCTTCCTCCCCTTCTGGCTGCGAAGGCGGCAGGGCTTCCTCCCCTTCTGGCTGCGAAGGCGGCAGGGCTTCCTCCCCTTCTGGCTGCGAAGGCGGCAGGGCTTCCTCCCCTTCAGGCTGCGAAGGCGGCAGGGCTTCCTCCCCTTCAGGCTGCGAAGGCGGCAGGGCTTCCTCCCCTTCAGGCTGCGAAGGCGGCAGGGCTTCCTCCCCTTCAGGCTGCAGCAGTGGGACCAGCAGGCTCTCTCCCTCTGCTGGTGGATGCAGAGGCAGCAGGCATTCTTCTGGTGGGAGGGGGCAGTTAGCTGGGAAATGGCCCCACTCCCCACAGATGCAGCAACAATACTTTACACCCATGCTGTGGAGGAGGGCTTCCCAGCCATCCTCCTCCTGTGGCTGTGGCTCTGGTTCCACCTCTTCTTCCTGAGGTGGGGAGTGGTAGTAATCGGGCGACACGTGCCCAACCTCTCCAACTTCAAAACACCACTGCAGTCCCGCTCCGAGTCTCTAGGGGGCGCTATCCCGCTTCTGACACCATATGTGACAGGGTAGCGTCGTGGGCCCAGATGGTATTGGGCAGGCAGAGAGACTCAGAGACAAAGAAACTGCAGTTAAAGCGCTGCTGCGCAGTTTAATAACAAAAGGAAATCAAAACACTGCTCACAGAGCAAAAATAAAACAGTTAAACAAACACAAAACTGTTCAGGCTGGGCAGAGCCTTCACTGAACTTGCACCTTTAACAAAAATACAGCAACACACCACCAAACTATTCACTCAGCAACTCCCACCACCAAACAAAGGATTTTCTTTTTTTATAGCATGTGGCTGGAGCCTAATTATCAATTATTCAATTAGCTCCAGCCACATTCTCACATGTATTTTGGCAGGGATAGGAAATTAACCCCATCCCTGCCAACCACCACCAAATCACCACACAACAATATTTACAGGCAGGGCTCTGCCCTGCTACAGGCAGTTTACAAGCAAAAACTGAAACGCGTGACAACAGATCTCTCGCGCTTTTTTGGTCATGACAGTTCTGCTTCCACGTTCACATGAGAGTTTATTTTAGAGAGAGAATTTAGTCGTCCAAATGCAAACGACCTCATTAATAATAAAATAATGGGAGGGTTTATTGAAATATCACCAAACGCGCTGAAAAGAGATGCTGCGCGATAAAGGATATTGTTCAAATAATGCATAGGGGTTTACGTGAGGCTTTACGTGCAGAGATGAAGAGAAGGTTACCCCCCCATCTGTCTAGAATGCAAAAGTCTTGCAGTTAAAATGGTTCATGCTGCCAAGAAGAAAATAATAATAGTTATTACTATTATTGTTGAGAATTAGTTGTTCTAGAAATGGTAGAAGTAGCATGTGTACAAAAACCGACAGCACTCACCAATTCCCATTACTGCTTTTCTTATGCTTCTTAGGCTACTGATGTCCTTTCACACACCCATATATATTAGTATTAGCTGAAAGTGTAACTGTTAGTGTGCTAAACAAAATGATTATGCGTTCAATAATCACAAATATGCGTTAATGTGGAACAAATATATTAAAAACAACTCATGATGTGTTGGTTTCAAACACAGGTACTTTGTTAAAATATTAAAATTAATTATGCAGAAAATGTGGAAACCTACACAAACGCAGTTAATATAATAAATGCATAATGTGTGTGTATTTGCTAATTAGTTATAAGGGTATATAAAATCATAGGCCTACTTACAACGTACTTGCGACAAAAATTGATGGATGGAGAAGATGCAGACAAACCCTGGCTAGATTAAGTCTTGTATGGGAAGAACTCCTTCAGTCCCATGCAATGGGTTTGCAGGAAAGGAATCGTATTGTGCGCAGAAATTCGGCGTGCAACGCAACAACATCTTGATGCTGTTGATCAGCGTGGTCCAGCCTTTCCAAAAGGTGGCTGTATTGCCGATCCTGCCTGGCAGCGGTGCGTGCAATCAGACGGTACATCCTTCTGTACTCCAGGCACATCAGACGATGCTCCGGCATCAGCAGCTACAGCAGTATGACAGTCTGGCTCGCAGTGGTGAGGTGTGGTGACGTCACGGACCAGGAAGTAATTGAAACCAAACAGTGGATGGGCGGGTGAAGCTGAATGCAATTGCATCCAGCGTATTTAATTAATCAAAAAAACAAAAACAAAAGATTTAAACAATGAACAAAACACAAAACAAAAAGGCGCGATGGCCAAACAAACAGAAACAAGTATATTTTTTAAATATAGCAATTGTTCTTTTTCCTCGCTCTTTCTCTCCGCTCTCCCGTACTCTCCTCTCTATACTCAACCCTGAGTGCAGAGAGCTGCAGGTCTATATACTCTGGCCGAGGGATTAACTAGTTGTTAATTATCTTATTACCCCTCGGCCAGAGTCTGCACGCGTTTGGTAAGGATGCATGACTGTCAGTTAGTTAAATAATCAGTAGCTGATCAGCCATGCATCCTCACTGGGTTTTTAAATATAATAATAAAAGATGTGGCGCTTTTATCCGCGCCGCAAACAAAAATACAAATAATAATAAATAGGGGCGGGACACTCCGCCACACATGCCCCCCCTTGTGCGCAGCACACATGGCCTTTTCGGCCACCTCCCCCCTTATTCCCTAAAGTCCCGGTTAGAAGTCCCGACGCAGGAACAGGGGCAGCAACGGGCCAAAGGTGGCGGCCACGGTGGGATGTCCTCCTCCCACCCAAACAACTGTAGCTTCCCAGTGGACCACGCACTCCGGTTCCTCTGGCCAGAAAAATTTTGGGGGTGGTCTCCAGATCTGCCCCCCCTTCTTCATGGCCGGCAGCTCCCCTCCGTGGGGCTCCGGCCACCCTTTCTCCTGCAGCGAAATTGCTGCGGGGGAAGCTGGTCTCCTGACCTCCCCCCCTTCTTCATGGCTGGCAGCTGCCCTGGTAGCGACCCCAGGCAAAACAGGACCCTCGGGAGGCGAAGGTAGCAGCTGCAGACCTTTGGCAGGCAACGGTAGCAGCAGCGGACCCTCGGGGGGCGACGGCAGCAGCAGCAGCGGACCCTCGGGAGGCGACGGCAGCAGCAGCAGCGGACCCTCGGGAGGCGACGGCAGCAGCAGCAGCGGACCCTCGGGAGGCGACGGCAGCAGCAGCGGACCCTCGGGAGGCGACGGCAGCAGCAGCGGACCCTCGGGAGGCGACGGCAGCAGCAGCAGCGGACCCTCAGGAGGCGACGGCAGCAGCAGCAGCAGCGGACCCTCGGGAGGCGACGGCAGCAGCAGCAGCGGACCCTCGGGAGGCGAACTCGGGAGGGGAGCCTCTGGCCATGGAGGCGGCAGCGGGAGCTCCACTTCTCTCTCGTTCCCTGTAACTGGTGGCTCTCCACGCGATGCGGAGCAACAGGCAGCCCCAGGCGATGCGGAGCAACAGGCAGCCCCAGGCGATGCGGAGCAACAGGCAGCCCCAGGCGATGCGGAGCAACAGGCAGCCCCAGGCGATGCGGAGCAACAGGCATCCTTGGGCGGTGCGGAGCAACAGGCATCCTTGGGCGGTGCGAAGCAGGCATCCTTGGGCGGTGCGAAGCAGGGCAAGAGCAGTCCTTCCCATGACGGTGGATGTGGAACCAGCAGGTATTCACCCTCTGCTGGTGGAGGTGGGAGGGGAAAGCAATCCTCCCACGGCGGCTGAGGTGGAACCAGCAGGCATTCACCCTCTGCTGGTGGAGCTGGGAGCGGCAAGCAGTCCTCCCACGGTGGTTGAGGCGGAACCAGCAGGCATTCACCCTCTGCTGGTGGAGGTGGGAGGGGCAAGCAATCCTCCCACAGCGGTTGAGGTGGAACCAGCAGGCATTCACCCTCTGCTGGTGGAGCTGGGAGCGGCAAGCAGTCCTCCCACGGCGGCTGAGGCGGAACCAGCAGGCATTCACCCTCTGCTGGTGGAGGTGGGAGGGGCAAGCAGTCCTCCCACGGCGGTTGAGGCAGAACCAGCAGGCATTCACCCTCTGCTGGTGGAGGTGGCGGAGGCAGAGGCAGCTCTTGCTGCTCTGCTCCTGGTGGTGGTGGAGACAGAAACAGCTCCTGCTGCTCTGCTCCTGGTGGTGGTGGAGACAGAGGCAGCTCCTGCTGCTCTGCACCTGGTGGTGGTGGAGACAGAGGCAGCTCCTGCTGCTCTGCACCTGGTGGTGGTGGAGACAGAGGCAGCTCCTGCTGCTCTGCTCCTGGTGGTGGTGGAGACAGAGGCAGCTCCTGCTGCTCTGCTCCTGGTGGTGGTGGAGACAGAGGCAGCTCCTGCTGCTCTGCTCCTGGTGGTGGTGGAGACAGAGGCAGCTCCTGCTGCTCTGCTCCTAGTGCTGGAGACGGCAGCAATGGCTCCTCTCCCTCTGGCGTTGGAGACGGCAGCGATGGCTCCTCTCCCTCTGGCGCTGGAGAAGGCAGCGATGGCTCCTCTCCCTCTGGCGCTGGAGAAGGCAGTGATGGCTCCTCTCCCTCTGGCGCTGGAGAAGGCAGCGATGGCTCCTCTCCCTCTGGCGCTGGAGAAGGCAGCGATGACTCTTCTCCCTCTGGCGCTGGAACGAGAGAGAAGTGGAGCTCCCGCTGCCGCCTCCATGGCCAGAGGCTCCCCTCCCGAGTTCGCCTCCCGAGGGTCCGCTGCTGCTGCCGTCGCCTCCCGATGGTCCGCTGCTGCTGCTGCCGTCGCCTCCTGAGGGTCCGCT
The DNA here is from genome assembly GCF_902713425.1 of Acipenser ruthenus. Classification (NCBI taxonomy): domain Eukaryota; kingdom Metazoa; phylum Chordata; class Actinopteri; order Acipenseriformes; family Acipenseridae; genus Acipenser; species Acipenser ruthenus. The sequence goes on along the minus strand of NC_081191.1, from coordinate 79,069,857 downwards.
GCTGCTGCTGCTGTCGCCTCCCGAGGGTCCGCTGCTGCTGCTGCCGTCGCCTCCTGAGGGTCCGCTGCTGCTGCCGTCGCCCCCCGAGGGTCCGCTGCTGCTACCGTTGCCTGCCGAAGGTCTGCAGCTGCTACCTTCGCCTCCCGAGGGTCCTGTTTTGCCATGCGGCAGGAAATACTGTGGCTGGTTCCTCTCCCTCTGACGCTGGAGAAGGCAGCGATGGCTCCTCTCCCTCTGGCGCTGGAGAAGGCAGCGATGACTCTTCTCCCTCTGGCGCTGGAAACAGCAGCGGGGCCCCAACCATATCTGCAGCCAGGTAGTTGAGCACCATGGCTGCGATGTCTGGGAGGGATGCTGGGTGGCGTTTCTGTTCTCAGGCCTCCCAGCGCTCCCCATCTCTTGCCCACAGGAGGTTGATCACAGTAGGGAGGGCGTCCACGATATCCCTCTCAGGCCCTGCCAGCCAGTCCCAGATCCCCTCTGAGGAGAGTGGACCAGTCCGCCTCGGAGGATGCAGAGGCAGCTCCTGCTCCTTTCCCTCGGACGGTGGTGGTGGAGGTAAAACCAGCAGGTATTCTTCCCCTGCTAGTGGAGCCATTGGCTGTGGACACTCGGCCTCCCCCCTCTTGGGCTGTGGATGGACCGACCCCTCATCCTCCGGTTCCTGCTCTGGGCCATCATCCTCCCACATGGGCGCAGGATGTTCAGGCTCCTCCCTCACCTGCCATGGAGGGGGTTGGTCGGGTGCTACATGCCCAACCTCACCAACGGCGAAGCACCATTCCTCACCCCTCAGACAGATGAGGCAGGCGTCCAGCACAGCAGAGACCCGGCGGGACTTGCGACCAGCCCCGCGCTGTTGCACCTGCTGCTGCTGTTTCCTCCTTCTTCCCATTATTTAATTTGAAAAAAAAAAACGAACAAACAAAAAAAAAACGCACTTTTCTGTCCTGGTCCGGCTCTTGGAGGCGTTGTTTGTCCCACGCAGGACACCATATGTGACAGTCTGGCTCGCAGTGGTGAGGTGTGGTGACGTCACGGACCAGGAAGTAACTGAAACCAAACAGTGGATGGGCGGGTGAAGCTGAGTGCAATTGCATCCAACGTATTTAATTAATCAAATAAACAAAAACAAAAGATTTAAACAATGAACAAAACACAAAACAAAAAGGCGCGATGGCCAAACAAACAGAAACAAGTATATTTTTTAAATATAGCAATTGTTCTTTTTCCTCGCTCTCTCTCTCCGCTCTTCCGTACTCTCCTCTCTATACTCAACCCCGAGTGCAGAGAGCTGCAGGTTTATATACTCTGGCCGAGGGATTAACTAGTTGTTAATTATCTTATTACCCCTCGGCCAGAGTCTGCACGCGTTTGGTAAGGATGCATGACTGTCAGTTAGTTAAATAATCAGTAGCTGATCAGCCATGCATCCTCACTGGGTTTTTAAATATAATAATAAAAGACGCGGCGCTTTTATCCGCACCGCAAACAAAAATAAAACATATAAAACAGAAGCTGTGAAACAATTCACAACTGGTCTTCTTTAAATTAAAGTTGTTTTGAAAATGCTAGCTGTTGTGGTTGGGGATATCAAGCTGAGACGGTGGTGTGTTTATGCAATATGTTATTGTATTCACAAATTATTCTTAGGCTTCACAGGTAAAACACAGACTGTGAAACAATTCACATTGAATCCTTTAAATTAAAGTTGGTTTGAGCGCTGTAGCTGCTGTGGTTGAAGGGATAAAGCCATTTTACGCGTGTCAGGTAGGCTGTGTGCGTATATGCGGTATGTTATTGTTTTTCACAATTTATTTGTTTGAATCACATGTAAAGGAGAGCTTGTGAAACAATTCACAATTGGTCTTCTTCACATTAAAGTTGGTTTGGACGCTCTAGCTACTGTGGTTGGGGAGATAAAGCCCTTTTACGCGTGGCTGAGGCTAAGTGTGCATATGTGCGGTATGTTATTATTTTCCAGAAATTATTCTTAGGATTCACATGTAAAACAGAGACTGTGAAACAATTCACAATTGGTCAATCTGGTGTTGAGTGCTGTCAGAAGGGGTGGAAGCTTGAAACATACTGCGGGAAAAAAGCTACTTTATTCTTAGCATTATTATTATGATAATAATGCTGGTCATAGTTTTCATGCATCGTTCATAATACACTGAAATGAATAAATAATGGTATATATCAACATCTCTATATGCAATTTATATATAATTTAGCCGCGAACCTCATCAGGAGAAGCAGATTGATGATAATGGATAGATGGATATTTAACTGATTTGTTTTAGTAAGACTGGGATAAGGAAAATCTTACTTACGCTACAGAGGAGGACAGAAAGACCGTATCCCAGAGAAGAGCGTTCTTTTACATAGGGGAAGAGTGGAGGAGGTATCGTGTTATTTCATGAAAGTCTATCGTTAAGTATTTTGCACGACTGTGGAGTGTGTTGCTATGGGACTAATGAGGCCAATTAGCATGCACTTTACTGTGCTTTACCAAAATGTAATGACACTTGAGTCACACACTTTTTTTTGCCGTGCACTTTTGGAACGAGCACAATCATGCGTCATTTGCACGTGACACGTCATGAATGCACTATAGTAGCGCGATTAAAACTTGTATGTAAACACCGCCAATGTCTATGTAACCTACAGTAGAGAACAAATGTGACATTATGTATTTCTATGGCAAAATTAAAAAGTAAAGTGAAAAATGAAATAACTGACATGTGTTAGTTGATTTTATGGTAAATTACAGTTAAAAAAACAAAACACTACTGTGGTTGTAAATCTAGTAATAATTAAATTGTTCAATATTTAGAAAAACTCCTTTGAAGTGGGAGGTCTTGTCATCTTCTGGCTGGGTCAAAACTACCATCTGCAATTAGAGGCTGACTTCCAATATAGAAAAAGGAAGAAATTAAAAAAATGGTATCAAGAGTTTGCTTTTCTGTTCCATAGGTCTCTCTGTCTAGAAGAAATGTGTTGGGCACTTTTGATAACTTGGCATTTTTTTCACATTTCCAATGTGTTTTTGTTTCAGATCCAAATTAACGTCTCAAGTATAAAAATCAATCAAATATATTAAGAATATAAGAATGTATAAACATTTATAAATACAATCTTTTTTTATTTCAATTTACTTTCATTATGATCCCTAACCTATCAATTTGGTGCACACAATGTAGCCACATTGCCTGTATTTTCCTGCCAGAATCTATTTAATTTATGTTGGTTGGCTTTCAGTCAGCTCTCACAAGCAGAAATTCTACACTGCAAAAATGATCAATATTTATTTTATAAATCAAAATCAAGGCAAGTTCCGTGCTTTAATTCTGAAATAGAGGGGAAACACTAGCTGTAAAGATTATGTCCCGAGGAGTCAGTGCCAAATGGAAGTATATAAATCATATCTAATTAAAGACCTCCTCTGAACTTTTTATTACCATGTTGGCGCTTGATTTGATATCGCCTTCCAGTTTCAATAGTCCTGAACCCGTTTGCCTGCACTAATATATCAAAGAATTGCTGATCTACTACAAATGCTTAGTAAGGGTTTTAATAATATTTTCTTTTGCTTTAGTAGATTTACAATGAAAACATTGACCAAAATGGTATATCAGAATTCACTGGGCAAGAAATTAATTGGTTCATTTCAGCACAGAACATAGGATCACTCTTATAGCCAAATCCATTACAGACAGAGAGTACTTTATTTCATTTCCACTAAAAGTTGTCAAATTGATCCAAATGGTCTTTTTTCATTGTATTATAATATTGTTATCTGATAACAATGATAGTATTGCAGGCTTGAGAAACCTTATTCAGACAGTTTAGGTTCACTTCAAAATGCATCACAAAATCTGAATTAATAATTTTAGGTAGAAATAGAGTTTAAATTAACATGTACAAATCAAGACTATTTCTACTGTTATCTGATGAAGGGAACTAAGCGGTCTTGAACATTTGAGCTTAAACATTGATCCATTTAAGAACATAAGAACATAAGAAAGGTTACAAACGAGAGGAGGTCATTAGGCCCATATAGCTCATTTGGTTGTTAGTAGCTTATTGATCCCAGAATCTCATGAAGCAGCTTCTTGAAGGATCCGGGTGTTGGCTTCAACAGCATTACTGGGGAGTTGGTTCCAGACCCTCACAATTCTTTGTGTAAAAAAAATGCCTCCTATTTTTTATTCTGAATGCCCCTTTATCTAATCTCCATTTGTGACCCCTGGTCCTTGTTTCTTTTTTCAGGTCAAAAAAGTCCCCTGGGTCAACATTGTCAATACCTTTTAGAATTTTGAATGCTTGAATCAGATCACCGCGTAGTCTTCTTTGTTCAAGACTGAACAGATTCAATTCTTTTAGCCTGTCTGCATACGACATGCCTTTTAAACCCGGAATAATTCTGGTTGCTCTTCTTTGCACTCTTTCTAGAGCAGCAATATCCTTTTTGTAACGAGGTGACCAGAACTGAACACAGTATTCTAGATGAGGTCTTACTAATGCATTGTAAAGTTTTAACATTACTTCCCTTGATTTAAATTCAACACTTTCCACTATATATCTGAGCATTTTGTTGGCCTTTTTTATAGCTTCCCATTATTGTCTAGATGAAGACATAAAATAAACTCCTAGATCTTTTTCATTGATTCCTTCAATTTCAGTATCTCCTATATGGTATTTATAATGGGCATTTGTATTGCCTGCATGCAGTACCTTACACTTTTCTATATTAAATGTCATTTGCCATGTGTCTGCCCAGTTCTGAATGCTGTCTAGATCATTTTGAACGGCCTTTGCTGCTGCAACGGTGTTTGCTACAACTCCTATTTTTGTGTCATCTGCAAATTTAACAAGTTTGCTTACTATACCAGAATCCAATTAATTAATGTAAATTAGTAAGATAGGAGTACCTAATATTGATCCCTGTGGTACTCCACTGGTTTAAGCTATAACTTGCTTAAGTTTAATGTTTGAGGTGATTAAAATACACATTCAGTTACATCATCCAGTTTGGAATGGTTATCTCAAAGGTGACTACGCTAATCATCGCTATAAAAATTACATTAAAACGTGTTTTGTTCTTCTCTTTCTTGAATAATCTTTTGCTTTCCATTCATGTGTGCATGAATATAGACATTTTAACTTTACCCTTGCTGTCTGTTGTAGACTCCATAGTTGTGGTAATGATGGATTATTTTTCAATTTAGACTAGATCTATTTCATGCACTACTAAAATCAAAAACAGTCGTGGATTGTGACAAAACTACAGCTGAGTAATCTGATTAGTTAAAAAGATTGTTATTTCATAAGTGTTACAGTAAGGTGTTACTGCAGTAGGAACAACAGAAAGGAAACACCTGTGAACAATTAACATTGTATTCATAGAATAGCTTTTTTAGTAACATTAGTCAACACGGAAGAATACATTTGAGTCATGGAAATACTTGCTCAACTCTTAAACTTTCATTGCTCAGGTTTTGGTTTCAATATTTTCAATATGTTATATATCAAAAGCAATTAAAGTGCCTGTGTCAAGTAAAGCTGTTGAAGACAATGCATGAAAACTGTATAAAAACAGAAAAATACCAAGTTCTATAAGCAATCATAAGAAAAACAGTTGAGCCAGGCCAAAGAAAATGGTGAAAATGATTTGCACGTGTTTTTATTTCCTCATAATTTGCTGCAGACAGCATAGTCCTCCTGGAATCAGAAATATATATCTATAATCAGCATTGTTCGAAAAAAAAGTTGAAAGTGTTACAGAACCCCCTGCAAAGTTTACAAGGAACGCTTTATGTTACATTTGCTGTGCCCTGTGTTGTCTGTATCGCAGCATTATATACAGGCATTTAAACATAGCTCCAACTTTGATTTGGCCTTGCTTCTTGCACATTAGCAACCAGAGGTTAAGCGCGCCAATTCACATTCCGGATATAGTCAGGATCAATGTAAGAGAAATGTGAATCTGTTTCCAACATTTATTTGGAAGAGTTCAACAGGAGAAGATAAAAAAAAAACTCCTCTAAAGATCAGTGCATCCAGACCACACTCCCTGCTGCTGGTTTTCTGTGCCACAATACACCACTAATTTCAAGTAGAACATTGGCATTGTTGCAAGAGGGAGGTGGATAAAGAAAAGGACTTGTAACCAGAAGGTCCCCGGTTCAAATCCCACCTCAGCCACTGATGCATTGTGTGACCCTGAGCAAGTCACTTCACCTCCTTGTGCTCCGTCTTTTGGGTGAGATGTAATTGTAAGTGACCCGCAGCTGATGCATAGTTCACACACCCGAGTCTCTGTAAGTCACCTTGGATAAAGGCGTCTGCTAAATAAACCAATAATAATACAACGGTAACGCTTTATTTTGAGTGGCATAAATAACTATTTAATTATTCAATTAACCATTTGCTGAAGTTTAGTTATATGTCAATAAACAGTCAATAGATATGCCCTGCATGTCTATCATTAGACTGCCTTTTGAGCTCATTTCATATGTATGTTGAGTATGTTTCTTGAGAATTGGTAGTTTCCTGCTTCAGTAAAAAAATACTAAAAAAAAAACATACAAAGACTGGTATGTAAAGCCACTAATACCCTATTCACACGATCATCACAATTTGAAAAGTGATTGTGAATGACAATTATGTTGTTTAAATGTGTAGGTATTATTTAGGTAGTGTGGATAGCTTGTAGAATATCGGTAATACTATATACCAGTCTTTTTTTTACTGGAGCAGAAAACTAATGACAGGTACATGCATGCATGGCACATATATATTGACCGTTTATTAACATTTAACTAAACTTCATTGAATGGTTAATTGCATATTAATTAAATATTTATACATGCCACTCAAAATAAAGCATTACCAATTAACAGTTAAACATATATAAGTCATTCCCTAGATGATAGACCGCCAAATTTATGCACCAAGCCAAATAATCTGTTATACAATGACATTAGAAATGCTTGCAGCAATGGAGAAGCCATATTAATGGGGAATTTCAACTTCCCCCATATAAAACCCAGTGGGGAGCACGACAGACAAAATTGAAATGGTGGAAATGACAAATGTCTGCTTCCTAACGCAATTTGTCAAGGCACCGACTAGAGGGGAGGCATGCCTTGATTTAGCCTTTTCAAATAACGAAGACAGAAAAACTAAAACAGCAGGTCAGAGAACCATTGGCAAACTCAGACCACAACATGGTCTCATTTGAAGTGCTAAAAAGCTATGGTTTACAATTTGCTAAAACCAATTCCAAAAAGTTTTTCCAATATTATAACAGCAAGAGAACATTCAAAGAGGAGGTTAAATGTCTAAGAGATACAAATGGCAAAATCATAGACAAATAGAAAAAAATAGCAAATATATTAAATAATTACTTTTCACAAGTTTTTACAAAGGAGGATAGGGGCAACATGTCCCACTTGTCGACCTGTTCCTATTCAGTTTTAAATAACTTTAGCATAACAGAGGCAGAAGTGTTAAAGGGACTAGGAGCTCTTAAAATAAACAAATCCCCTGGGTCGGACGAGATCCTCCCAATGGTACTTAAAGAAATGAAAGAAGTTATTTACAAACCGCTAACCAAGATCATGCAACAGTCTCTTGACACAGGGGTTGTACCGACAGACTGGAGAATTGCAAACGTAATACAGGTCCACAAAAAGGGAGACAAAACCAAACAAGGGAACTACAGACCAATAAGCCTGACTTCTATTATATGGAAACTTATGGAAACTATAATAAGATCCAAAATGGAAAATTATCTATATGGTAACAGTATCCTGGGAGACAGTCAGCATGGTTTTAGGAAAGAGAGATCGTGTCTAACTAACCTGCTTGATTTGTTTGAGAATCTAACATCGACAATGGATAACTGCAAAGCACATGACATTTAAAAGATTTCCAGAAAGCTTTTGACAAAGTCCTGCATAAAAGATTAATTCTCAAACTGAACGCAGTAGGGATTCAAGGAAATGCATGCACATGGATTAGGGAGTGGTTAACATGTAGAAAACAGAAAGTACTGATTAGAGGAGAAACCTCAAAATGGAGCGAGGTAACCAGTGGAGTACCACAGGGATCTGTATTAAGTCCTCTGCTATTCCTAATCTACATTAATGACTTAGATTCTGGTATAGTAAGCAAACTTGGGCAGACACATGGCAAATTACATTTAATAGAGAACAGTGTAAGGTACTGCACGCAGGCAATAAAAATGTGCATTATAAATATCATATGGGAGATACTTAAATTGAAGAAGGAATCTATGAAAAAGACGTAGGAGTTTATGTTGACTCAGAAATGTCTTGATTTAGACAATGTGGGGAAGCTATATAAAAAAAGAAAACAAGAAGATGCTCGGATATATAGTGAAAAGTGTTGAATTTAAATCAAGGGAAGTAATGTTAAAACTTTACAATGCATTAGTAAGACCTCATCTAGAATATTGTGTTCAATTCTGGTCACCGCGCTACAAAACGAATATAGCTGCTCCAGTAAGAGTGCAAAGAAGAGCGACCAGAATCATTCCGGGTTTAAAAGGCATGTCATATGCAGACATGTTTAAAGAACTGAATCTATTCAGTCTTGAACAAAGAAGACTACGCAGCGATCTGATTCAAGCATTCAAAATTTTAAAAGGTATTGACAATGTCGACCCAAGGGACTTTTTCAACCTGAAAATAGAAACAAGGACCAGGGGTCACAAACAGAGATTAAATAAAGGGGCATTCAGAACAGAAAATAGGAGGCCATATTTTACTCAGAGAATCGTGGGAATCTGGAACCAACTCCCCAGTAATGTTGTTGAAGCGGACACCCTGGGATCCTTCAAAAAGCTGCTTGATGAGATTCTGGGATCAATAAGCTAATAAAAACCAAACAAGCAAGATGGGCCGAATAGCCTCCTCTCATTTGTAAACTTTCTTATGTTCTTTCTTATGATTAACCTATGATGTGTGAATACAAATATGAAAACAATCTGCAAACAGAAATGCTGCAATATGGACAGCAAGGAATACAGCAAAGATAATGTGTTTCTTTTAAAGACTGCAGGGTGTTCTGTAACACTTTAAGACCAGCTTCAAACCTAAACAGTCTAGCTTAGTTCACAGACATTGGATTTACTAACTTTCATTTATTTGACCTTTATATTCTTCATCCCCAATTGTATTGTCTTCAGACACAGGTGCTCTCCCAGTTTTCCAAATGAGTAACTGTTTTAGTTTAAATGGTAAGTATTTTATACATAAACCATTTTACATTCATGCAGACACACAAAGGCCTGGTTGTGATGTTTTGATTCAGTATTGGATGGTTTCCCTGACAGCTTCATGCATAAATGGTCAATAAAAGCAAATCTCATTCACCACCCTTCACCAGTATCATAACACATGGTATCATGGTCTGATTCCATTACATGTACATGTTTAATGTTACTGGCTAAATGGGACCTGTATGCTCTGTTAATTGTTCATTTGTGGTATTCAACAGGCTGAAAATGATGCTTCCAGCAGGCTTAGAATATAATCAGAGATGTGTCCCATACCATTTCTCTGTAGATTACAGTGTGGTTGTAAATGTAACAGTTATTTCTGTGGTAATTGTAAAACAAGAACTTCATGCAGTCAGGCAGTTAGCATAAAGACAAATAATAAACTATGTCGTTTCTTAATTTACAGCATCAGGTCTTACTTTATTGACTACAACCAATTAGGCAGAATGTTTGTGGATACAGCTGCATTCTGCATGCTGAGTCTGTAGTGCTGAGGTGTAAAATAACTAGTGTAATATGAAGTGTAACCGCAAATAAAGATAATCTTCTGGTCACTTTTGGCATCATTGTACAACCAAATTAGCTGATTGTTTTATTTACTTGATATTCCTCCTGGAATTGACACAGTAGTAAGGATTTCTGACAGATCAGTTCTTATTACACAAACAAAGGGAATATTTAGGGGGACTACTTTTACTCTTCCTAAATCTTCTGCTGATGCCATTAGATGCCTTTGCTGCTGCCCATTGTGTCCTTAAAGCTATTCTCAAAAATAATACATTATCTTTCAGAGCCTGGGAATTGTTCTCCTCTGTACAGCATCGTTGCGAGGTTCCTTAGTACCTGGTCATGTACCCTGGGCAGAAGCCCATCTGTGACCAGCCGTAACACTTGAGGTTTGTTGGTGTTGGAAGGATACAGTATGCTGTTTGGAACAGAATTATATTATGATATATGAAGTTTCCATTTGTCAAACATCCTTACATTGCTTTTCCATGAGCTTTTCCCAATGTAACCATGCTCATTGACTTGTTTGTGACACTGCCAAAGTTATTTGTATCCAATTTCTCATATTTTAGACAACAGAAGATCAAAGGTAATCTAAGCTTGAAAACAAAGTGGAATCCTGATCAAACTGGAGATACTGAATGGTGTAATTTTGACTCTTCTTGTACAATAATTATAATTGTTTGACTTTTTTATTTTTTATTTGGTGCTGATCCATTTTCGTATATGCCTTTGTTATAAACTTAACCAGAACAAGGAACCTGTGGAAAGCATATTGCAGTATGCCTTAGTAAGCCAATTATATTGTCTAATCAACAAACATGAGTGTTCTGACAATGTAGTAGGAGACTTGACTCTGACAGTAGGTATAACATAGTAGTCTGCCTTATATAATTGCCCAGGGTTGCATCCAAAATAAATAAGTAACACGTTGTATTAACTTAATTGTGGCAATCCACTTTATAAAATTCAAATATCCAGCTAAGCAGCTGTTACTGATACTGTTCTCACAAGCTGAATAGTAGCTTTGCTCCTTGGCATTTTATATATATATATATATATATATATATATATATATATAGAGAGAGAGAGAGAGAGAGAGAGAGAGAGAGAGAGAGAGAGAGAGAGAGAGAGAGAGCACACTGTCAAAAGCTGCAAACTAAAAAATCTAAACTTTTTTATATTATTTTTCAAACTCCCATTTTTATCAGTCACAAAATGCAACCATTATACAACTGTATTAATTATAGGGAATATAAATAAAACAGTCCATTTTAATCAGTATGAACAATTGTACTTGGAATCTTTTCTGATAGAATTAAGAGGAACTTATACCATCCAATGTGTAACTTTGTACCATGTCAAATACAGTTTTCCTCGTGTGGTTTTAGAAACCACACAGCGCAATCCCCAAGTAACCAAGTTATTATTTTATAAAGTGCTTCTCTGATAGTTGAAAAGGGTTATGGTTTTTGTAACCCAAAACCCCTTGTTACTCTGCAACACAGAAGGTGTATGCCTTAAAATTATATATTTAAAATGGATCTGTAATCCAGTTGTGCTGAATGATTGAAGACATTTCCATTCCCATTTCATTGATGTTCTGTGAGATTACAGTGTCTGCCAGTTCACATCGCTTCAATGTGTAAATTTATTTATTATATATAGTTTTATAATGATCTCTCTCTCTCTCTCTCTCTCTCTCTCTCTCTCTCTATATATATATATATATATATATATGTATGCAATAAGGCCTGATGGGGTGTCCGTATACATCGAATATACAAAGGCTTTGGAGCGTTGTGAGGCACGAGACAAAGTCGAGTGTCTCCAACCCCTGAGAAGTCCGGATAATCGACGTATACAGACACCCTGAAGGGCCTTATTGCATTTATAATCCAGGTAAAAAAGTGGATTTAAAAAAAAAAAAAAAACTGAAATCATGTTTAGGGTAAAACACTTTTTTTCTTCTTTTTTATTAAATATCCTTACGCCAATAAAGTAGTCCCATTTATAATTTTGAACAACACACCAAGTTAAGATGAGTAAATTAATTTAAAACATGCAAAAGTAAGTACATCTTTATTTTTTATATTGTGCACATTGCCATTGAAAAGATACACCAGGGTGCGGAGCTGAGATGGCACTGAGTTATTTTTTTTTCCTGTCACCCAGTGCAGACACACTGTTTAAGCAGAACAGACATGAAGAATAAAAATAAATCCAACGTCTCGGATTTCAATAATTTGTTCAAGGTCTGTCAGAGAGGGGTGGATAATGTGTATAAGTGTCTTTTTGTGTTTTTCCTTACTGTTTGCAAACTGCTAAAAATACATTATTTAAGTGTCAAAGTTGGGTGAGTGAGTATAAAGACAGCTTTTTTTGTATTTATTTCTGTTTTGCTATCTTCCAGTTCATTTAATTTTTCTTCATCCAAATCGGCATGCCTACTTATTACTTTTGAGATGTTTTTGCAGGTAATTGGTCACTCAGTTTCATCGTTACTATGTACATCTGTAACTGTAAGCAAGATGGCATCCTATACTTTAAATTCGGTGAGGCAGTGGAGTGAATATGTTGTTTCACGTTCCATTGTCAGCCCTGGAATTTATTTATTTATATATGAATAGTCAATCTAAAAATACTTAACCAATTGCATAACATTTAGCAAAGACTTAAACTTAAAATCAATTCATATCACAATGAGAGAGACATACAAAGAAGGTCATTATATATATATATATATATATATATATATATATATATATATACACACACACACACACACACATACATACATACATATATACATATACACATACATATATACATATACACATACACACACAACAATTTAAATATATTAGGACATTAGGAAATAAAGTGACAAGATCAATAGTACAATATATTCTCTCAAAATGTAATCATGACAATGCACAATGTTAGTATGTCTACTTTAACATTCCAACCCCATTACCGTAAACATCAAATGCATTACCACCACTCGTATTGTGCAATATTATTTTCTACCATTATTAACATTTTTACCAAAATCATTCCCTCCTTCAGGATCAATTCAGACGTCAGCAAAATTATTAATCAGTCTTACCACTAGTTCATAAATAAGAATTCAGTTCTGACATCTCATTAAGACCATTGGGTTCAACCGAATTTAACATGTTTTATCCAAAAGGCCTCCATTCTTAATAGTTGCTTTACAATATTACCACCTCTTATGGATATTGTTACCTTTTCCATCCCTATACATTTAAGACTCGATGAAGAGCCACGATTTAGTGCTTTGTATTGACTCGCTATTGCATGGTCCATATTGTTATTCCTTATAGCAGCTTTATGTTCTGCAATTCTAATTTTAAGATTACATTTAGTTTGCCCCACATAAATGAGATCACAAGGGCATTTCAGCATATAAACAATATGTGTGGAATTACAATTAATGACACTTTTTATGGGAAAGCTATGTCCAGAATGCGTGTGCGTAAAGTATTTGATATTACATGTGTCAGAACAGGGGACACATCTACCACATCGATAATTCCCATGGATATCAATAGATATATTTAACCAATTTGTCTTTTAAATTTCTTCCCTTTCTAAACCAGATTTTTGCTAAAGATGTAACAAAGGGGTGGAGTTGAGGTTCACACGGCAATATTTTCAAATGTTTATGTATTATCTTTTTTGTCATTAGACAAAAGAAACACTGTCAGATGTTCCTACATTTGTGTTTTTAGTAGTTAGAAGCTCTTTGCGATTTTTAGTCTCAGTTATCTCTCTCTCTCTCTCTCTCTCTCTCTCTCTCTCTCTCTCTCTCTCTCTCTCTCTGTCTGTAGTGTTCTAGCGATCTTGTTATGGATAATGCATGCTACAACAAATGTGCAAATAAATGAAAAAAAAATAGCTTTTAAGCAACATTTTAAATACCAAAGTTGCACAGCAATACATACCATATGTACTTGTTTATAAGACTAGCACCCATGTATAGCCAAGTTAATTTGTTTAAGATTTAAAGTAATTTTCCTTAAGCATTGTACACCTTGTATTAAATTGTTTCTGTCTTCAGTAGATATTTTGAGTATGTTGTTACTTAAATAAACAGAACTCAACAGCCTATGCAAGATTAGCATGCACCCAGATGTTATTCATACACCCCCACAGTGTTACATTTTCATAAACTATTGCTAACTGATGTAAATACCAAGTTTTATCACATTTGGATAAACTGTTTTCCAGATATATGAAAAACATATATATGTACAACTGCCTCCACAATATGCTTGTCACCAAGCTTTAAGCAGTTTAAAACCCTACCATTTTTACTGGGCACAAGTACTATAGGCCAAAAAGTCAGTGGAAGGTAAATACTGAAGAATTTTTCATCAGACAAAAAGTGCACCTCTAAGTAGGTTATGGTATTTGGCACAGCAGTTTCAATACAACTTACCTTCTTGCTTGTCAATCTAAGTCAATCACAGATTCTTAAGATTTTTTTCATTAAAAAGTATAAGACTAAACAGACATGCCTGCTGTGAGCTCAAACTGAGCCACTGAAAGACATTGAAATAACATCTAGGCACCACAAAAAGTAATTTACCAAGATATACTGTACAAGTCTGTCACAAAGACGGCCAGAGTGGGTGGCGTCAGACCAGAAAGGAATTCAAACACAGACAGACGGTGGTGATGATGAGCTGAGTGCAATGGCTGCACTCAGCGTTTATTAACAAATAAAAGGTTTAAACAATGGAATACAAAACAGGACACGGCACTTGACGCCAAAATAAACAGACAGACAAAACGACTAAACACTTAACAAACGGTGCACGGAGACAAACAAACACGGTGAGTACAAAACACTTATAATTATGATTTAACACTATTTAGTTTCTCCTCTCTCTCTCACCCGTTCTCCTCTTCCGAACACCCAACCCTTAGTGCAAGAAACGTGCATCTATATATACTGTTGTGCTGGGATTCAATTACTAATTAATCACTCACTTGAATCCCAGCACGTGAATTCATTACGTGAAACCCCGTGTTCACATATTATATTTTAAATGCACGTGCGTGATGTGCAATCCCGTGCCTAAATACAAATATACACTATTTAAATACACGTGAAACACAGACCCGTTTATATCCCGTGTACCAATGACTATACACCAACATTTACACACGCAACATACACACAAAACACACAAATGCACACAGGGGCGGGGCGCATTGCCACATATACCCCCCCTTGTGCGCAGCACACATGGCCTCAACGGCCACCTCCCCCCTTAAAAACCCAGCAGTCCAGGACAAAGTCTCGGGCTGGGAAGGGAGGCTTCAGTGGGCCCATGGCTGGCCATGCTGTCAGCACCCCTGCCGGTAGTGGCACGGCTGACAGCCTGTTGGTCCCGTCCTGCAGCGAAAAAGCTGCGGGGGCAGGTGGTCCCCCGACCTCCCCCTTCTTCATAGCCGGCAGCTCCCTCCTGTGGGGCTCCGGCCACAAGAACTCCTGCAGCGAAACTGCTGCTGGGGAAAGTGGTCTCCAGACCTCCTCCCCCTTCTTCGTGGCCGGCAGCTCCCCTTTCTGGGGCTCCGGCCACCGTACTCCCTGCGGAGGTACGGGCAGCAGAGGCAGCTCCTGCTCCTCTGCTCCGGGCGGTGGTGGAGGCAGAGGCAGCTCCAGCTCCTCTGCTCCTGGCGGTGGTGGAGGCAGAGGCAGCTCCAGCTCCTCTGCTCCTGGAGGTGGTGGAGGCAGAGGCAGCTCCAGCTCCTCTGCTCCTTGCGGTGGTGGTGGCGGAGGCAGAGGCAGCTCCTGCTCCTCTGCTCCTTGCGGTGGTGGTGGCGGAGGCAGAGGCAGCTCCTGCTCCTCTGCTCCTGGAGGTGGTGGAGGCAGAGGCAGCTCCTGCTCCTCTGCTCCTGGAGGTGGTGGAGGTAGAGGCAGCTCCAGCTCCTCTGCTCCTGGCGGTGCTGGCTCCCTCTGCTGTGGCGGCTGGGCATGTGCACGCCGTGCTGCCTTCAGCAGCATAGCGAGAGGCTGCTGGGGGACACCAGCATCCTGCCCTTCTCCCCCCCAAAAATTTTCAGGGGGTTGAGCCTGTAACTCCTCCCCTTCTGGCTCTTGGGGCTGAACCAGCAGGCATTTTCCCTCTGCTGGTGGCTTGGGTCCCAGGGCTGTGGAAGCCCCGACTTGCCTCCCTTTGGGCTGTGGACGCACCGACTCCTCCCTTTTGGGCTGTGGACGCCCCGACTCCTCCCTGTTGGGCTGTGGACGCCCCGACTCCTCCCTGTTGGGCTGTGGACGCCCCGACTCCTCCCTGTTGGGCTGTGGACGCCCCAACTCCTCCCTGTTGGGCTGTGGACGCCCCGACTCCTCCCTGTTGGGCTGTGGACGCCCCGACTCCTCCCTGTTGGGCTGTGGACGTTCGGGCTCCCCCCACTCAGGCGTAGGACGTTCGGGCTCCTCCCACTCAGGCGTAGGACGTTCGGGCTCCTCCCACTCAGGCGTAGGACGTTCGGGCTCCTCCCACTCAGGCGTAGGACGTTCGGGCTCCTCCCACTCAGGCGTAGGACATTCGGGCTCCTCCCACTCAGGCGTAGGACATTCGGGCTCCTCCCACTCAGGCGTAGGACATTCGGGCTCCTTCCGCTTGGGCTCCTCCCATTTGGGCTGTGGATGCTCAGGCTCCTCCCATTTGGGCTGTGGAGGCAAAACCAGCAGGCATTCACCCTCTGCTGGTGGAGATGGGGACAGCAGGTACTCACCCTCTGCTGGTGGAGATGGGGACAGCAGGCATTCACCCTCTGCTGGTGGGCCTGCTACCTGGGCTGCTGTTCCTTTTATCGTTGCCTCCAGGTAGCTGAGGACAAACTCCACACCTTCCTCCAAGGTGTTTGGGGTGTGTTCCTCCTGATATGCCTCCCATCTCTCACAGTCCATCATCCACAGAGCCCGGACGACCATGGGCAGAGACTGGGCCTCCAGCCCAGCATTCTCCAGGAACCAGCCCCGCAGTTTGATGGCGTCTTCTGCCATTGACTCTCTTTTTTTCTTTTTTTTTTCCCCCAAAAACAATATTTGTAATCCTTTTTTTTTTTTTTTTCTTTTTTTTTTTTTAAACAAAACCCCTCCTGGTCTGACGCTTGGAGGCGCGGCTATCCCACTTCTGACACCACGTGTCACAAAGACGGCCAGAGTGGGTGGCGTCAGACCAGAAAGGAATTCAAACACAGACAGACGGTGGTGATGATGAGCTGAGTGCAATGGCTGCACTCAGCGTTTATTAACAAATAAAAGGTTTAAACAATGGAATACAAAACAGGACACGGCACTTGACGCCAAAATAAACAGACAGACAAAACGACTAAACACTTAACAAACGGTGCACGGAGACAAACAAACACGGTGAGTACAAAACACTTATAATTATGATTTAACACTATTTAGTTTCTCCTCTCTCTCTCACCCGTTCTCCTCTTCCGAACACCCAACCCTTAGTGCAAGAAACGTGCATCTATATATACTGTTGTGCTGGGATTCAATTACTAATTAATTACTCACTTGAATCCCAGCACGTGAATTCATTACGTGAAACCCCGTGTTCACATATTATATTTTAAATGCACGTGCGTGATGTGCAATCCCGTGCCTAAATACAAATATACACTATTTAAATACACGTGAAACACAGACCCGTTTATATCCCGTGTACCAATGACTATACACCAACATTTACACACGCAACATACACACAAAACACACAAATGCACACAGGGGCGGGGCGCATTGCCACAAAGTCCTATAAAGACCTGCTGTATATCAGCAACAACCTTGGGGAATACATTAGAACACGTGCTGCTGTAAGACTATACAGCAACGTTTAAACACATGCTAAGAGCTTGAAGACTGAAAAACTGTAAATCTTACACAGTACAGCAAGCTTAAATTGATAGTATTAAATGTCATGTATTTATTTACTTTAAATGAAGGGGGGAGGGGGTTTGGGATGATATTAAAATGATTCAGATAACAAACACTAAATTGTATGACCCCCAAAATCTTTAATAATAATAATAATAATAATAATAATAATAATAATAATAATAATAATAATAACAATAATAATAATAATAATAATAATAATAATAATAATAAACATTTCCAAATGACTGGGATCAGTTAGCTCTTAAAAGTCTCACAAGCAACCCAATACTGGGTTCCACACATCTGATTCTCCTTAACCACTGAACTTTTATTGCTCCTAATTATAAATTATAAAACCATGAAACAAAATGAATTTAAAAATGTATTGAAACACATTCTAAAACAAATGCAACACAAACCATAAAGAGGTAAATAGATTAACATCACAGTATTTAACTAACAAACCACTATTGTGACAGCATGGGGCTTTCTTCTGTGGTCACCCCAAGCAAAAAGGCGGCATTTTAAATAGGTCTGTTTTTTATGAAAATGCTTGCTATGTATTTGTCATAATGAAGAATAGTACATCTTTATTAAATCTTGGCCGAGACACCCTAATTAATGGAAGAAGATGGCCAAGAAGGCTTTTAAACTTTTTTTTTTCTGCAGGCTTCCAGTCGTGCCTATGTTTAATTAAATTTTCCTCTGGATATTTCAGTTGTATAATCTTCACATCCAGTCTTTTAACTGCTGCCAGGATATCAAGTTGCCTTGCTGGAAAGCAGAACAGTAGAAATGTATTTTCAAAGAATGAATTGACAAGGGCATTATAACCTGAAAATATTTTTTGCCCACTGGCTGTGCTGAGCTTTTTGATGTGTGCACTTGAAATGTACGGTATATGGTGTAATCTGGTTTGGTAAATATCAACTCAGGGTCACCCTTAGTCATATATTTCTAATACTCTGGCGCATTATTTCCTGCTATTGGTAACAGTGACTAATATATATACAGACGTGCTCAAATTTGTTGGTACCCTTACAGCTCATTGAAATAATGCTTCATTCCTCCTGAAAAGTGATGAAATTAAAAGCTATTTTATCATGTATACGTGCATGCCTTTGGTATTCATAGAATAAAGCAAAGAAGCTGTGAAAAGAGATGAATTATTGCTTATTCTACAAAGACATTCTAAAATGGCCTGGACACATTTGTTGGTACCCCTTAGAAAAGATAATAAATAAATGGATTATAGTGATATTTCAAACCAATTAGTTTCTTTAATTAGTATCACACATGTCTCCAATCTTGTAATCAGTCATTCAGCCTATTTAAATGGAGAAAAGTAGTCACTGTGCTGTTTGGTATCATTGTGTGCACCACTCTGAACATGGACCAGAGAAAGCAAAGGAGAGAGTTGTCTGAGGAGAACAGAAAGAAAATAATAGACGAGCATGGTAAAGGCTACAAGACCATCTCCAAGCAGCTTGATGTTCCTGTGACAACAGTTGCAAATATTATTAAGAAGTTTAATGTCCATGGAACTGTAGCCAACCTCCCTGGGCGCGGCCGCAAGAGGAAAATCGACCCCAGATTGAACAGAAGGATAGTGCGAAGGGTAGAAAAAGAACCAAGGATAACTGCCAAAGAGATACAAGCTGAACTCCAAGGTGAAGGTACGTCAGTTTCTGATCGCACCATCCGTCGCTTTTTGAGCGAAAGTGGGCTCCATGGAAGAAGACCCAGGAGGACTCCACTTTTGAAAGAAAAACATAAAAAAGCCAGACTGGAATTTGCTAAAATGCATATTGACAAGCCACAATCCTTCTGGGAGAATGTCCTTTGGACAGATGAGTCAAAACTGGAGCTTTTTGGCAAGTCACATCAGCTCTATGTTCACAGACGAAAAAATGAAGCTTTCAAAGAAAAGAACACCATACCTACAGTGAAACATGGAGGAGGCTCGGTTATGTTTTGGGGCTGCTTTGCTGCGCCTGGCACAGGGTGCCTTGAATCTGTGCAGGGCACAATGAAATCTCAAGACTATCAAGGCATTCTGGAGCGAAACGTACTGCCCAGTGTCAGAAAGCTCTGTCTCAGTCGCAGGTCATGGGTCCTCCAACAGGATAATGACCCAAAACACACAGCTAAAAGCACCCAAGAATGGATAAGAACAAAACATTGGAGTATTCTGAAGTGGCCTTCTATAAGTCCTGATCGGAATCCTATCGAACATCTATGGAAAGAGCTGAAACTTGCAGTCTGGAGAAGGCACCCATCAAACCTGAGACAGCTGGAGCAGTTTGCTCAGGAAGAGTGGGCCAAACTACCTGTTAACAGATGCAGAAGTCTCATTGAGAGCTACAGAAAATGTTTGATTGCAGTGATTGCCTCTAAAGGTTGTGCAACAAAATATTAGGTTAGCGGTCCCATCATTTTTGTCCATGCCATTTTCATTTGTTTTATTATTTACAATATTATGTTGAATAAAAAATCAAAAGCAAAGTCTGATTTCTATTAAATATGGAATAAACAATGGTGGATGCCAATTACTTTTGTCAGTTTCAAGTTATTTCAGAGAAAATTGTGCATTCTTCGTTTTTTGTGGAGGGGTACCAACAAATTTGAGCACGTCTGTATAGATATATATATATATATATATATATATATATATATATATATATATATATATATATATATATGGCAACACAATATATTTTTTCTTAGATCTGTTAGAACTTCCTAGCAGGGAAAAAAGTAGTGAAATATTAATAATAACAGAAATATTTAGTTTAGGATACAGTGGGTAAGTAGTGGTGGGGTGTAAATTACAACTGCAAGCCAAATTTAATCTTTTGCTGTGCTTAGTTCAACTATACAGTATATTCAGTAAAGCAGAGGGCTCTCCTCATTCAAGCAGCACAGGCTACATCATTAATTTGGAACCCTGCATCCATGTGCACTGATGCTATTCAGGAGGAAAGACCATTAATCAGCTTCTTGTCATGTTTCTTGCCTTCTTGGCAGCAGCATTCAAAGTTATTCATTCTTTCTGAATTGTAGTCTTCATATACTACACAGAGGTGATTAATCACACGGAACAGCAAAAATAACACCTTATTAAGCACAGCTATGGGTCAAGATTATTTAATGAATTAATAAAGTTGGAAAATTACGATAATTGGAATCTGCTGATGTACCAGATTTCGTTTTGGTGCATGCTATGTTGCTCATACTGCTCTGAATATTTTTCATCCATTTTACTGCCCCGCTGAGATTTGCTGTCAAAATGCTTGACAAAAAAGCACCTTACTCCATTTATTGGACAGTTTATTGTTGGTTAACTTTATTTTCCCCAGTAAATACAGATGTGTATGTTACATTTAATTAAAGAAAATGGTGTACTTTATCAAATATTTGAGATACAGAGACATATATACTGTGTGTGTATATATATATATATATATATATATATTTATTTATATATATATATATATATATATATATATATATATATATATATATATATATATATTAGCTCAAAGAACCAGCTGCCCAACGCTTCGATATGTTGTACATATCTTTCTCAAGGGAGCCTGTGTTTGAATTAAAACATTGGAGGTATTTATAGGTTTTTGACGGCATGACAACTACTTGTTATTAATTACATTCAAATCAATGATTTATTCTTACATGATGTAATGGTGTTCTATATATTGTAACATCATTTTTACTTCTATCTTTGAATCTGTATTAATTCTAATTAACACTACTTTATATAAACTTATATTTTTATTATATCATGCAATGCTGGCTCTGAGGATCAGTCTAGATTTGGCCTCCCCAGCGCATCAGCATGCACAACTTTTGAATGAATTTTGTTTATTTATTTAAATGTTATATATTTATTGAAGTTAATTAGTTCATTCTTTTCTGTTGAGTCCCGCTGGCATAATCGTGTTTAATCTATTTATCCATTTACTTTCTTTTATTCTTCTATATGTCGTATTGTCTAATTTGAGCTGTTCTAATACTACAAACTTTACATCATTTATGTCATGTCCCTGACTGGTGAAGTGCTGATCTATTGGTTCATTCATTTTTTTTATTTCTAATTAATGAAAGGTGGTTCTGAATTCTTTTATATAAAGTAGTTCCAGTCTCTCCAACATATTTGATTTCATCACATTTTTCACAGGCTATTCCATAAACAACATTGCTATTTTTACAGTAGGTATTAGTTTTTAGTGGATATGTGGTGTTCTTATGTTTAATTATATTTGTACTTTTGTCTATGTATTTACACACTTTACATTTACTGGTGCACATGTTCACAGAACCTATTTTGTCAATTATTCTTTTATGTTTACTGTGATCTAAAATATCACCTAACTTAGCTTCTCTTTTGAATGCTACAACTGGGGCCTTTAGAAATACTTTTTTTAAATTTTTCTGAATTATGTAGAATCCGCAAGTGTTTCCAAACTATCTTAGAAATATTGGGCAAAAGTTTAGAGTAAGTCATTACTAATGGGACTCTTTTGACCTTTTTATCTCTATTTTTATAATCTAGTAGATCATCTCTTTTTAGTTTATCCACTTTTCTTAACTCCATCTCTATAATTCTTTCTTTGTATCCTCTTTTTTTAAGATTTGTTTTTAATACATTTCTTTGTTTTACATAGTCACTTTCTTTAGAGCATATTCTTCGTATTCTTATTCCTAGACCCTTTGGGATTGCCCTTTTAGTGTGTATCGGATATGTGTGTGTGTGTGTAAGTTATGCTGTTAACAGATATAGTAAATATGCAGTAAACCTGAATTTATTTTAGCGATAATGGTCAGAAAACTGCCATTACTGCTGACCTTTTATGAAGGGAGGAATAGCAAGAGTCACATCGTTATCGCTCATGAATTATACATATAATGTAGTTATTATCATGACAATACCATACTATTGTTCAGACAGTTGCAGGAAACAAAGTTTAAACTAAAAATGACTTTTTCCAAGTACATTTTTCAACCCAATCAAAAAGCTGACACAGGTAAATAAATAATACACCAAATGTCTAGATAGAGGCTGGTTTTCAAAAAATCATGTTATTATAAAAATGTATATTTGGTGTGAATGTGTGGATTCACTGGACTCACGTCTTAGAGTAATATAAAGGGCATAGGCGTAATTTACACAGGGGACATGTCCCCCTCACATTGCAGGAATACTGAAACCTTTATTTCATAATAATTTATTGGTATAATCACTAGTCGGTATAGAAGTCAATGGAAAGAAAAACGGGATTGGATCAGGGATCACTGGCGCAGGATCATGAGATGGAGTTTTACTATGAGGATCTGTATCAGGCTTCACTGATCTGTAATGTTGATCCAATCCTGGAGCTGCACACACCTTAACTAGGGAAGCTGATCGATGAGAAGTGAACATACTGAACGTGGCCCGTAGTTTAAAGACCCCGGCTGACAAATTTGTATACAGCCTGAGATCACAGCAATGTTGGGGAAATGTTAAATAGATGGACAAAGACAGAGGAGGATGCACTACGTTGATGTATCCAAAACACAGAAAAATGGTTTAGGTTTATAACTCACCATAGCTTGTGTTATTTACTGATGTTATCACACTGAGGTTTCTGTCTACTTAGAGTTTAATCTTTCATTTGAAATTGAAACAGTAAACTTAGAACAGCAAAATTACCTTTGTGCCTTGTGCAAATAAACATAGATTGCAATCAAAACTAAATACATTACCAAAAACTTTTTACACAATTATTATACCAAATCAATCACCATATATTACTGATTCTAAATTATTTTGCGTGCTTAAGTACATTGCATCTCTATTTATCAATGTTCCAAAAACTCACTCTTGGTCACATTTTCCTAAACATTTTTGAACTAATAAATAAGCAATTACTGTAACACACATTATCGTATTCATCATAGTAAAGTGGAGTTCTTACCTGTAAACAGGAACACGTTTTAAAGTTTGAAACTCATTGTCTGGAGCTTGGTGTTATTTACATTATCGTCGCTACACTGTGGTTTGAGTATTTGGTGTTGTTTTTCAATACTACAGGTAAACTAGCCATGTCTGAAAACATCACCAGAAAAAAAAATAAAAAATAGGTGAAATGTGCACTATTATACCTGGAAAAGCAATGAATTAAGAAAAGTTGAATGTAGGGCAGCAGTGTGGAGTAGTAGGGCAGCAGTGTGGAGTAGTGGTTAGGGCTCTGGACTCTTGACCGGAGGGTTGTGGGTTCAATCCCCAGTGGGGGACACTGCTGTTGTACCCTTGAGCAAGGTACTTTACCTAGATTGCTCCAGTAAAAACCCAACTGTATAAATGGGTAATTGTATGTAAAATAATGTGATATCTGTATAATGTGAAATAATGTATAATGTGATATCTTGTAACAATTGTAAGTCACCCTGGATAAGGGCGTCTGCTAATAAATAAATAATAATAATAATAATAATAACACTATATAGAAACGCTACTTCTATCGTATATTCTGTTCCCAACGTCGTACTAGCCTGATATGACAATGTATTGGTATATAGAAACAAGCCCCTGATCCTGGATCCAGGCTCCGATCTGAGCAGAGCTTCAGTGCTCATCGAAGACTAAAGTCATAGCTTTGTAACTCCATGACTCAGAAGCGACTGAATAATATGGCTATTTGCCACACTCATAACAATGTATTGTTTTGAATGATTGCCGCAGTAATGTCTTTGGCTCTTTTAACTAGACATACAAGGGATGCAATGTTTTGTTATACTTGTTTGAAACATATTTTATTATTTCAGGTAGAATAATCTTCATCCATGTCCCAGCTATAGAAACTGTTGTGTCCCCCCTCCCCTCACCTCCCCTCCCCTCCACAAACACTTTTGAAACCGAAGTTACGTCACTGATACGAGGTAAAAAAAAAGGTTTGCCTATTTAAAATTACAGGAGAATAAAAAATACTTAACACATTATAATTGGGAACATAAATAGGGACAGGTTTGTGATTCCATTTGAATGTTTTGTGTGCCAGTATGCTGCAGTGGTGTGGGGCATTTTCTCCTTCTGCTTTATTGGTCAAACCGCCACAGCCCTTTTATAATGTTGTAGTTTTCTTTTGTCCTGTCATAAATGTCACGCAATTGACACCAATATTGGCGGGGGGGGGGGCACCTACAAGACAGGATAGTAAATAAGGCTTGCGCTCCAGGCAGTGGTCAGTATATTTTAAATTAGCCCCAGGTTAGGTGATCTGCACTCTCGCTAGCAAGCTGTTAACTAAGATACTCTATACAGTAGTAAACAGAGTATCTTTGCTATTACATTCCTGTGTCCCACTATCCATAAATAACACTTAAACTAGCTGATTAACACACTATTTCATTTACATACAGTACATTGATCTGGATTGATTAATCCCCAACAGTGCACTGACTTTAATAGGAGAGTTAAGTGCTGCCACCTGCTGCTAGACCCCTGGATCTTCACAAGACAATGTCACTTCCGGGGACTCTGGACAATACCCCAGTTCTCTTGGCTGGCAGAGAATAAGCCTTGATTGGACACAATTCTCTACAGAAAGACCCAGACCTTTACTATGAAACCATACCATGCTTCACTGCCTGTTAAAGTCCAGAGACAAGAACAGACATTTGATCATATTATAAACCCTTATTTTATTCATTAGGGAATTTAACAGTTAATAATCTGAAAACACAACCTTCTGATTTTTGAATCAGACCAGGCATTATCAGTGTTTGTTATTATTTTTGTAAATTCCACTAAAGTACTTTATTTAAAAATATGCAAGGCATTTAGTTATCATTATCTAGTGCTAATTAAATGCTTTGGAACCTGCAGCCTACTTAAAAACATGAAAGTCTGTTTCCCATGTTCTTGGCATGTCCAAAGCTCAAGGTAGGACCCTACCCTGGGTGCTGTTCTGGACTTTGATGTCAAAGCTTTAAGAAACAGGTTACAAATCTCACATTTCTGTTAGAACAAACAGTAGTTACACTGTTGAAGTTATCACCACATGATATTATATTTGCCTAGAGATCAAAAGTTCCACATGGGATGTAGAAATGCATAGAAGTAGTTATAAAATATGTTATTCTAATGTACACCACTTTTCTGGTAATACATATCTATATATTCTGAGATATGTATAAGATTACATTAAAAAAAAAGAAATATCACATTTCTTTTTCTATTAAAAATCCATATCTGCAGATTCAGCACTTTAAAAAGTATTTCACAGCTTACCTTTAACTGTCGGCTTCTCATGAGTAAAAGTTAACTCCTAGCAGCGCAGTGAAAAAATGAAATAAGGCCTGTCGGCTATGCGAAAATAGTGACGTATGTCAATTTTTAAATTTGTCAGAACTGTGGATTGGTGATATATTCAAATGCAATGGGATTATGTTATAAATGTTAGTAAATGCAGCACAAATTAAAGTATAAAACCTAAAAACTAAGTCAAGTAGAAAAAAATGAAATCTGATGTGTTTTTTTACACTACCCTATTTTCTTAACGCTTCTGTTTTTTTGTTGTTAATACTAACGGCCATGTGCGTCAATTTGACATTTTGAGGTATAAATATGTAAATAACTCTGCGTTTGTGAATCCCATGTGCATGTCCGTTCTTGACCTTTCCTAAATATATGTATTAGATATCCTAACAGCGTTTGAGTGGCAGATTTGCAAAAAATAACAATTTTATAAGCACCTCTTAGAAGCTCTTAGAAATTAGAAGCATTTGCCCTGGCAACGAGGGCAACAAGAATTTACCCACAACAATGGAGGTGCTACTGTTTCCCCACAGAAGCACTCTGCTGCAGAGTCACACAATAGAAATGGTAGCGTTATTATTATTATTATTATTATTATTATTATTATTATTATTATTATTATTATTATTATTATTATTTTTTATGTAGCTGATACTACATAATATCCAGGAGCGACTTGCAAGTTTAATGAGGAGGATGTGTCTGGTGGCATTCTTACAGAATTCTGCTATATGCATCTATAGCCTTGTATGTTTCCATTTAAATATGGTGTTTCTGCTATGCAAATGTTAGATATGATGTTTGAAAAAACTTTTGAGTTGTATCCAATAGTTTGTCTTTCATTTTCATATCGAAGCTGTTTAATTGACGTGCATGGCGGTTCTAGGTAGTCAGGAAATATGATGGTTCTAGTGTTAATCAAGCCTACCGAACAGGTAAACATACTGCAACATCTACATTCCTCAGATATCATAACCCCCCCCCACTGTGTCTGGCAACACAAATTGAACAACACTAGTTAATTCGGATCTATTTGGTATATTGTATATCTTTCCAAAGCTAGTTTGTATACCTGTACATGACCTACATTGTTCATTACATGATATAATTAAAACAAGTTTGTAAAACAAAGCTTAAATACACTGTGGCAGGGCAGAAGCCCTGAATGTGTAAATATGTAAGTGTGTGTTAGATATGGCAGGGCTGGAAATTAAGATTCCAGCCCTGGTTGTCTTGGGTGTGTTTGTGGTGGTGGTTGGCAGGAATAGGGTTAATTCCTATCCCTGCCAAATACATGTGCAGAATGTAGCCAGGTGTTGATTGAATTATTAGTTCTCAATCAACCCTAGCCACATGGTATATAAGGGAGCCTGGGAGAGAGACACATGGGCCTGAAATGTTTGTTTAAAAAGAACTCACCGTGATAGCACTGCTTGGGTGAGGGTTTTGTGTTTTTCATTTTTGTGGTTCGTGATTGTTTTTGTTAAACCTTTTTATTTTGTGTTTATTAAAAATGCGCGGCAGCGCTTAAACTGCAGTTTTACTGTCTCCGAGTCTCTGTCCACCCAGCCATCCTGTCACATATGGTGTCTTCGTGGGATTGAAGCGCCTCCAAGAGACTCGGAGCAGGGCTGCAAGTATTTCTTTATATATATATATATTTTTTTTTGTGTGTGTGAGGGGAAAAAAAAAAAAAAAAAAAAAAAAAATTAAATAAAATGGACATCTCCTTGGCCTGGATTCTGGACCCCAGGACTCCCCTGTGGCTGGAAACGGAGGGAAGGAAATACCTGGGGGCCATCCACGTGGAGATGCTGGTGGATTTCGTCCACCTGACCTCAGAAGCCCAGCTCAAGGGGATCCGTGGGCACTATCCAGCACTTAAAGGGGCTTTGGATGCCATGGGCAGGGTGGTTGACCGGATCCATAGAGAGCGGTGGGAGGCGGAACAGTCCCAGTTGGCCCGGGCCGGTGCACCCATGTGCTCTATTTGCATGGAGTATGGGCATGCGGAGGCCAACTGCCATGACCGGGAAGAGGACACAGACACTGACCTAGAGTGGGAGGAGCTTGAGGTCCAGAGCGAGGCAGAAGAACTGCTGTCTCAGGAGGAAGAGCCATGGCCGTGCCTAGAACCGTTGCCACGGCAATTTACAGGGGGGGACGATCCCCTGATGGAGGAGCTAAGGCCTCACCCCCCCGAAATTTTTTTGGGGGGACGAGGGCAAGTAGTGGATTACCTTCAGCAGCCACCGGTAGTGCTGCTGAGAGAAGGGGAGGAGCCCCTGCCGCCTTCGCAGCCAGAAGGGGAGGAGCCCCTGCCGCCTTCGCAGCCAGAAGGGGAGGAGCCCCTGCCGCCTTCGCAGCCAGAAGGGGAGGAGCACCTGCTGCCTTCGCAGCCAGAAGGGGAGGAGCACCTGCTGCCTTCGCAGCCAGAAGGGGAGGAGCCCCTGCCGCCTTTGCCGTTAAGAGGAGAGGAGCAGGAGCTACCTCTACCACCACCACTGGGAGAAGTGGAGCTCCTGCTGCCGCCTTCATGGCCAGGGGCTTCCCTCCCGACGTCCGCCTCGCCTGGGGTTGCTTGTGTCTCCTTTGCTTCTCCTAGGGTCGCTGTCGGGGGTCCTGCTTCGCCTGGGGTCGCCGAGGGTCCGCTGCTGCAGCCGTCACCTGGGGTCGCCTGCTTGCCGTCGCCAGAGGGTCCTGTTCCATTGCCAACCTTGCCGGAGGGTCTTGCTTTGCTGTCAGCAGGGACCCACAAATGGACAGAGGGGACACTGGGGTTAAGGGGTAGGCCAGGGGTTAAACGGGCACCCCTTTATAACAGCCCAGAGAAGGGCATGGAGTTAATGTTGGGGCCAGCTGGCATCAGACGGCAGGGTAGGCAAGTAGGCAAACGCAACCCTGTCCGTCTGATGTTTGACAGAGGCCGGCTGAGCCCCAGCGTTCCCTCCCACCCACCCATCTGTTTGTGGGGAATAAGAGGGTGGTCGAATGGACCCTGGGGGTCCATTCTAAGGGGGAGGGTATGTGGCAGGGCAGAAGCCCTGAATGTGTAAATATGTAAGTGTGTGTTAGATATGGCAGGGCTGGAAATTAAGATTCCAGCCCTGGTTGTCTTGGGTGTGTTTGTGGTGGTGGTTGGCAGGAATAGGGTTAATTCCTATCCCTGCCAAATACATGTGCAGAATGTAGCCAGGTGTTGATTGAATTATTAGTTCTCAATCAACCCTGGCCACATGGTATATAAGGGAGCCTGGGAGAGAGACACATGGGCCTGAAATGTTTGTTTAAAAAGAACTCACCGTGATAGCACTGCTTGGGTGAGGGTTTTGTGTTTTTCATTTTTGTGGTTCGTGATTGTTTTTGTTAAACCTTTTTATTTTGTGTTTATTAAAAATGCGCGGCAGCGCTTAAACTGCAGTTTTACTGTCTCCGAGTCTCTGTCCACCCAGCCATCCTGTCACATACACATATTAACATATCTGTTGATTTAAACCATTTGTATCACTAATGCCACAACAGTTTCTTAAAAATGCATGCTTAGTTCACTTCTACTCTCCGGGTTCTAGTTTAAGGGCTTTTCCAAGTCTTTTAAAAGCTGCCAGAAATAACAGCATCACAGTCAGTACATTGAATGTCATACAGTACCTGTCTTGGCAGTCACCATTGCATACCTTGGGGTCAAATAAGGAATAAATAATCCCATCCAGTCATTCTGCATTGGAAGTAAATTGATAAAAGCCATGCTTCCACTGCATTGTTGGACATCTTTCTTATCATAATATTTATGAAGAGGTTTTAAAAATGATCTGTTCATGGATACCAAGACATTTAGGGTCATATTTACAAAGCCTCCATGCCAAGAACAAAAGAAAACTCTGATGTTAAAAAGTTTAAAATAAATACATGGCTAGAACCCGCTTGTCAATCATAGCGATGACACAAAGAGGTTGAGCGAGTGTGTGTTGTGTGGAACTCTTTGATTGGTTGAGAGGCAGGTCTTGGGGGGGATGGTCGATCCCATAAAAATGATGCTGTCCTATTCCTTTGGATAGCCCTTGCAAGATACAACACAGTGGAACCTCTGGCCGGAGAGCTGGAACAAACAAAGAGAACAACAGTGTACAGACTGAGTAAAAGAAAAGTCAGCCTGTGCCTGATAAAGCAGCAGCTGGCAGTAGAGAACAAGACAAGGCAGCGGAGACGGCTGAAAAAGGCAGCTACTCAAGTTGGTTTTGTTTACATACCCATACTAGAAAAGTACTGTCCCTGGAACATTAATTGTGTTACCTCGAGGGGGATCTGGGCAAGCCCATTAAAGTGGTGAGCGAAAAGGAGTTTTATTTACAGTGTTTTGTTTTCTGTTTTCATTTCTCCTTTGGATTATGGACTATTATTCCTGCACATACAGTACCTCAAGGGGATACCATTGCTGGTAGCAACCCTGAGGGTATCCCAGTTTACCATTGCTAGTACCCTGTTTTAAATCCTGTGCACCTGTGTGGCGTCTCAAAGACACTTTCTGACTCCCGTGTTATCAGTGAACCACACACACACCCTCTCACACGTGGTGTCAGACTGGGATTCACTGGCCCTGCCAAAACATGGCATCGCTAAGCAAGAGGCAGCAGAATGAACACTACCCAGTTTGCCGCAATGATGGACCCCCTACGCCAAAAGCTGATGGCGGCAGTGCAGGGAGGGGCGGAGGCTGCTGGCCCTGACAGGAGAATGCAGCAGCCAACAAAAATGATGGCGGAGGACTGTCCAGATGCCTACCTGTATGTGTTTGAAGCCATGGCTATCTCGGGCCAATGGCCCCAGGCACAGTAGGCTAGCAAGAACCCTGCCCCCCCCTCCCCTCCCCGCCCCCACAGCCATGATGGACTACCCTACTCTTAAGGCGGCCATCCTAAATTGGGTGGGGGCCACTGCGGAGGGATATCGAAAAGAAATTCTGGGAGGAAGTCTTTGCCGACGATGAACATCCCCAGGTGATTGCGCATCGACTCCGGGACTACATGGTGGGCTGGCTGAACCCGGATACAACTACCAAGGACAGGATGGTGGAGGTCATCGTCATCATCAAATTGCTACTCATTCGTCAAACTGTTTGAATCATAATTTTAATAATTTCTTTGGAGAGTCATGGCACCTCGTATCTGTCCTTCAGATGAGACGTAAAGCAAACATTGTAAGTGATTCTGCAGCTGCAGTTTTTGATGCATTGTTCACCCCCCTAGTTCCTCATCCCTAGTCTGTAAGTTGCTTTGGATAAAAGCGTCTGCTAAATGACTAAATAATAATAATAATAATAATAATAATAATAATAATAATAATAATAATAATAATAATAACTACACATTTCTCCCACAACTGCATTAACAAATGTGTATAGATGCAGTATAACATTGTAATATATTCTGGATTTTGAGAACGAGATGGACATTTTAATTTGTTCAGATGATACCTTTATGCTACATTTGCTGCCAAAAAGACGCACTGATTCTTTAACCTAAACCAGGTTAAAGCCTCTATAAACACTGACTTCAGATGTGCACCATATGTAAAAATCCTTTTAAACAAACAACCTGTAATGGTAGTGGTCACACATCTAAAGACAACATTCTCCTGAAAAATCAGGTATATACAATAAAATAAGCGTTTGGCCTTGAAAGAGTAGCTACAGCAACAGAAATACAGGAACAAAATATTTGGCTGCTTAGAAACATAAGACCCAGAGAAACTATAGACTGGCAGAATTCTTTCACCTGTGAAAATGCCACCATCTTTCTCCACTGCTGTAAACAGTAATTTATTGTGTATTTTCTTAGAACTATACGGTCTGACTGTTAAAAATATAAACTACAGAGCTACTGAATGAATTAATTGCTAGAAGTCTAACCAGTCCATAACCTCTCTGATCATAAAGTGTTCCTATGGGAATAGCAAACACACAATGTCTTCTTTCTACTTCCTATTACACCCCTGGTAACCAGAAAGGCATGGGATTACGGTTCTAGCATTGGTATCACTATTATCAGGAGAGTCCCGGTAAACGGCTGAATTTTAAAATTAGCAGTCATTTTTTTTTTTTTTTTTTTTTACCAGTAGCAGCCATGATCATCTTCCCCTCACTGCAAATGACTTTGTTGCAATTATGTTTTTTTTTTTAATCAGCTGCACTAGATGGTTTGACATTTCATTCCAGGGTCAGTCGGAAGTCAGCCATCCATTTACAAATGAGCCTCACCTACAATTTGCCCATGCATATAAGTAAGGCTTGACACGCCTTAAAGTGCGTGGCTAATGAGCGGCGGAACACAGTGCATGGCAGAGCGCCATTTGGGGGTGCTAACATGGCCTTAACTTGCCAAAAGTGTCATGAAACAGACGGGGCAATTTTAAGGCCTGCGTAAACTATCAGAACAATAATGAATGTTTACTTTGAAGTGCAATTTATTTTACTTAAAGAGCAACTGTAGTTTCAGGTATGAAATTCCAGTTATCTAAAAACAAATGTAGTCTTGTTGTTTAGATTCACTTTCTATAATTTTTCATGTCTTTTTCATTTATCACATCCTGGTAACTTTGTAAAAAAAGTGTAAAGCACTTAAACAGGCATTTCTTGTACTTATAAGCTGTAGCATAGCTGTACCATCTCTTTAGTGCATTTCTTTGATATGTTAAAAAAAAACATATGTAAAATGGCAGAGTGATGGCTAAAGACTGTGGTATTTAGATTTGCCAGTGTTTAGTTTAATTGAACAGATCCTCACAGAGATGGCTAATGGTTGCAATAGTATACATCGTTCAAGAAACTACTTAAAATAATCATTAATCAGAATATTTTTTTCTATGATTTCTACCTTTCCAATAGTTAGATATTCTAAGAGTAATTACCTTTTGTTTTGCCAGAAATAGAAAACAGGGTGCATTTACAGTATGTACAGTATACAGTGTGATGGAGCACGCAAAAGTAGAATGCTTCTGGTCATAAACTCTGGACTTATTAAATGGTAATTACTGGAAACTAAGCTAATTAAGTGGAAATATACATTTTAATGGGTGGATGTTAATAGGATTTACTATGGCAGCAAAACAGGGTATGGTAATTACTGTATCAACGATAGCTTTTAAACACAGAGCTTAATTGGAGCTATTAAGGAACAATGATCCGAGGCAAATGTGACCTGAGGACTTTTATAAACTTATATTTGAATAAACTGCCATTTTATTATAGCTCCATGACAGGAACAAAATAGATGGACCGTTAGTTTATGATAGCGAGATCAGGCCATTCTCTCAGCCTGATATTCTAGTTACAGTATATGACAAGTTGAACCTCTCTGACATTCACTTTCATTGGGATTCCAAATCTCAATGAAATACAACACAGTACCAGTGTAGTGTTATTTTCAGGTATGCAGTAAAAAGTGATACACAGCGCACTGCGCTTGCTTGCGCATGCCTAAACAACTTCCGCTAAGAAAGTGGGGAAGCGGCCATTGAAATCTGGTACGTTATACTGTTTTCGGTCTTTTAGATGTTTTTTAATTGAATTGATAATATTTTCCAGTCTTTTACATCAGTGTTAATGCAAATTATCATATTTTTCCATCATTAAGAAAATACTATGGTCTTTTACATCTTTTTAATGTAATTTATCATATTTTTCCACCATTAAGAAAATAATAAGCAAATATCTATCATATGCAATACATTGGGTCATTTTTTTACTTGTGCAACTTTGTGGTGGACTTATGATGTATAATTAATGGTAAATGTACCTCTGTTTGACAATCGGAAAACATCCATCAGATCACAATTGATTGCATCTGCAGCAAAATCTAACATCATACCACTTTCAATGTGAAGATGTATCACTTTCTGACATTACACATGTCAAGTTTTGGTACACATACCACATTCTGACAATGTACCACTTTCTAACACTACATCGGTACGGTTACAATTTAACAAACATCACAGCTGATTCAGCACAATGCTGCTTGCATTCTGTTTCCTCGTACTGTTTCTTGCTATTGGCCACCATTAACGTCAGTATAATCACTACATGTTGATTGACCGCACATTTCACTATGTGTCAGTGCTCATTGGTTGATCAACGAGAGAAAACTTTACAGTTGTAATAATATTCAACCTAAGAGGGTTCATTACACGAGCCCAGCTACTGTAGCGCTGCTCCCACTTGATAAAAGTATGACATTCACAGGGGAGGTGAAGAGTACAGTAATGTAAAATACTGTAAGGAAAATAAAATGAATATCTTTCACGGTAGGCAGTCAAATAGACAATTTCGGTCAAATTTGTTATATCGTGAATTTTCAGGGGCATTTCTTACAACGGAGAGTACAGACTCCTAACCTTCCTGAACAACGCAGGAACAGAGGGAGAGTATTTAGGGTCTACATTACCCTTTCTGATCTCCCTGAGGATGAAATTATAGCTCAGTACTGGCTATTTCATTATGTACGCAGTGTCTCATTCATGTTGGGCCAGTTACTACATTCGGGATGGGGTCAAATTTGTGCCGTGGCAGAGCGTTACTTTACACTCTGCCAATTTAGAGCTGCGGTGGTCGATCGATCTTGATACATGTCCCCCATAGTCTTTAACCCAGGATTTGCACATCACAGGAGAGTAGAAATTAGTAAACTATGTATCCCTTACATAAAGTGGGTAAACGCTATATTGCCCAAATTAAAAGTGGGTAAACGCCGTTTACCTGCATATATCCTCGACTACATCACTGCTTGTCACAGTCTGATTGGGTTGTGACTGTGTGAAGCAGGAAGAAGTATTGAATAAACAGAAACGTAACACACAAGAAAGAGTGCAGGTGAATGCACAATTCTCTATAACTATGGAATTGCTCTATTTTGATAGATATTGTTTATCATATAAAATTTCAAGTAATGCGATTTTAATATGATGCTCTACGGATAGAATTGCCACCACAATTGAACAATTCAACACATTTATTGAAGCCGCTCACACCCACTAATTAAAAATTGATTAATTTATGGTTTAGAGGCTAGTTAAAAAAACCTAACATGTCAGTCCCGGAATTATGGGGCTAGTTGACAAACCCAACTGTAATAAACGAAAACCTTAGAGAAACTGCGCCATTACAGGTGCAAATACAATTCAGATGAGTAGTTTTCCCAGAAAAAAAAAATAGACTTTCAGATTAATATGCAGTATGTCTTGTCTGTTCTGAAGACATTTACATTGGGAATGCTGGAGTGAACAACCTAAAAAAGCACATTGAAACCTCCAAGCACGTAGGTCGGGCGACAGCCTCTAAAACACAGCAGTCTAATAAATGTATTTTTTTTAACACAGCTAGTACAGTTATGTGTGTTGTAAAATTGTTCCATGATGTGGCCATTGAAATGTGTTGTTTGTAATGTTTAATGGTCATTTATTATTTTCAGATTGTCTACTTTAGTTAAGCATTTTGAGATGCAGTAATACAAGTTCTGTAAAAGACCTTTTAGCTCGTACAAATGCAATTTAAGCTGTTGTTAAAACAACTCATCATATTGGTTGTCTCTTAGCATTTAAATATTGTTTTTTTTTATCTGGAAAAATAGCAACTCGCGATTTGTACACCAGATCTTTACATTTTTAAGAGTTTGTCTCATGATCTCTGTAACGGTTTGGGTGGCAATACTGTATCATTCATATCAAGAGTGGGATAATACAGAGACATACTTTAACACACAAAACATTAAACAGTTCGATTTGGTCGTAGTTGTCTCAGTGCTGAAACACCCTTTTTATATCCACAAGGCTTCAGACAGGGACCAAGTGTCCTCCACTTCAACCATGTGCAGGCAAATGATCTGTCAACATAATGAGCTGACATTTTGGCATTTGTTTTATATTAGCGTGGGATGTAGAGGCCTGCAAACAATAACCTGTTGCCTGGTGTGGAAAGCGTGAGGACAGATGTTACACTGACAGGGGGAAATTAAGTTTGTCAGAGAATAACTCAGCAATGGAAAATATGGTATTTGAACAACTCCCATGCAGTTGCACTTTTGAGTGTTCATATTTGCATGTGAGCTGAGCCAGTAGGGTTTACAACTCCGAGGTACAAAAAACTGGGACACCAGAACCATAGGAGGCTGTGTGGTCCAGTGGTTAAAGAAAAGGGCTTGTAACCACGAGGTCCCCGGTTCAAATCCCACCTCAGCCACTGACTCATTGTGTGACCCTGAGCAAGTCACTTAACCTCCTTGTGCTCCGTCTTTCGGGTGAGATGTAATTGTAAGTGACTCTGCAGCTGATGCATAGTTCACACACCCTAGTCTCTGTAAGTCGTCTTGGATAAAGGCGTCTGCTAAATAAACAAATAAATAATAACATTGCGTGCAAAATAATACTATGATGTAACCACTGTCAAACAGCTCATGTGTATTATTAAGCAAGCTTCACCGCAATACTACATCTTACCCTATAAAGTGGATGTACTGGCTTGTTCCTAAAATAAATAAATGTACGATTCTGTGATAATAGAAAACAATTCATAATGTAAGACATGTAACTATTTCAGAGCAAATCCGTTCACTTTATTTGTAATGCTACACTATATCATATATTTATATACAGCTTGCTAAATCTTGTGTTTTTTATGAACACATTTTATAAAGCATTTTGTGATTTGTAGGGTCTTTTTGGTCTAACTCGTCCAGTTTATAGGTTACAAATTCAGTGTAAATACTGCAGCACACGTTAATGTAACTTAAAGTGAATACTGAACTTTGTCCAACCGCATAATTTACAGAAAAATAACAAAGAAGTGTGGCAATGTGCCCCACCCCTGTGTGTATTTTTGTGTTTTATTTTGTATGTTGCGTGTGTTAATGTTGGTGTATTGTAGTTGGTACACGGGATATAATGTGGGTAATGAGCACGAGTGTTTAAAATGTATAATTGTATTTAAGTGATATTGCCTGAAATGACTTCTCACATTAAACAGCAAATACTTGTTATTAATAGAACATGAAAATCTGGTTAAAAAAAGAGAATATGTCACATAAATGTATGTATGATTCTGTAATATGTGCATGAATTTGACTCGCCCCAGTTTCCATTTATATTTGTCATTCCTTTGTGCAGCGCGAAGAAGATCTTTCTGTCCTTATTTTAAATTCTATGCATGATAACTTCCCAAAGTTCAAACAGACTTAAGTTCTGACTTGACCAAAGCAACTGACAACCTGTTTCTTTTATCTGACCATATATCTTCCATGTGACTAAAGACACATTCTGTAAAAGCATTGCTGACAGGTACTGAGAAAACAAAAGAAACAACTTTAAGTAATTCAGTTGCTTGTGTTTCCTTGCGAAAAAAGAAAGCCCACTTTTTGTCTAGTGTCAGATCTGTAGGTATGGTTATGGTTACGTCTTTAAGTACAGCAAAATCAGTACTCAGTTGTAGCTTGTCCACCAGTGCTTCTATGTCACTCCATTGGTGATCACTTCCACTATCCAGACGCAAACAGCCTACCCTTGACAAAACTGGATCATTAAAATTGTAATTGGCTTCCAAGTATTCAATAGCTTTTCCAAAGAAGTTGCCAACAAGTTTTCTGAATTCAGCCTGCTCTCTGACACAAAGTCCTGCTAAAGCTTTGCTATGGTAGAACTTGTCCGAATGCCGCAAGACCAATTGACTTCGGAGACGATTCATCACTGAATCTACGTCGAGTACGGTAGTATTCTCACTTTCCAGCTTACAAATTGCTGAATCAAATTCTTCCATTAGGTTGTTCAAAAAGTACAAGAAACATTCGGAAAGAGTAACATTAGCTTCATTGTCATCTGCGCCATCTTCCCCATCTCTGCACATAAACTTCCAGATAATGCGTGGGCAGTCATTCTCAACAAGTGACAAAAAGTAAGATTTTAATGCAGGCCAACACTCTAAGATCCGTTGCACAGCAGGTAGCAGGGAAATGCCAACGTGTAGGTACGTGCCTCAGTATCTCCTTGTACTGTGTTGAAGTGAATGAAAAAAATTCCTTTAGGGTTTCAACCTTTTTTGCAGAGCATGAAAACTCGCTGTACACCTTGAGTACAAACATTCAACATCATGTCCTGCAGCGCTGAGAATTTTACAAGTCTCTAGCTAAACGTTCTTGGCTAAAAGGCACTAAAACATTCTGCACCAGAGCTTCACTCTGTTCTCCCACAGGATATTTTCATAGCAATCTTCAAATCGTTAAAAATCGTTGAACTAACCTTATTTCCACAGTCAGCAGAAAGGTAATTATGCCAGTGCTGCACTCCATTGTAGACAGCTGTTAGTTTTGCTACAGCAATTTTTTCATCTCCGTAGAATCTCTCTTTAACATAAAGGCAGCAATTGCCACGCTTTGACTGAACATTTTTCTGGTGATTTTTGGTCTTTTCATGATTACCAAGTGCCCATTTGCATTTGTGTTTCACTAAAATTTTTGCAAGGCATAAAACGTAGGTAGCTGAATATGGATCTCCTTGAACAGGCCGTAACCAGCCTCTGAATGTTTCTATTTTTCCCCATTCGTGATTGTAAGTAAACCGCTTACACTTCTTTTTTTTAATTTAGTAAATCACCAATTATTTTATTATTTCATCCCAATTTGGCATATCCAATTATTTTTAGGCTCAGCTCACCGCTACCACCCCTGCGCTGACTCGGGAGCGGTGCTTAATGAACACACGCTCTCCTCCGAAGCGTGTGCCGTCATCCAACCGCTTTCTTTCACACTGCAGACTCACCATGCAGCTACCTCAGAGCTACAGCGTCTGGGCAGCTTACAAGCAATCCCGCAGGCACCCGGCCAGACTACAGGGGTTGCTGGTGCGCGGTGAGCCAAGGGCATCCTGACCGACCTAAGCCCTACCCCCCCCCGGACGGTGCTCGGCCCTCGGCCAATTGTGCGCCGCCCCCTGGGGGCTCCCGTCTACGGTCGGCAATAGAATAGCCTGGACTCGAACCGGCGACCTCCAGGCTATAGGGCGCATCCTGCACTCCACTCGGAGTGCCTTTACCAGATTTGCCACTCGGGAGCCCCTAGACTTTTGCAGGCTGGGAAATTGTTTTGTCGTCAGTTTCTCCACCCATTCCACTTTTCTACTAGCTAGCTGCTAATTAATCTGTAAACTGTCAAAATTCTGCTATGGTCAACAATACAATAACGAACTATGATGCAAGTTGTAAGATGCAAGGTGATGCTTTAGTGTAACCGTGTTCGTCACAGTTAATTGGTTATAGGTTTACACGGACATTCAAGTTGGTGCGCACGCACATAGCAACTCGGAGTCGCTGAAATATCACAGGAAGCCTAATAGTTCACAATACCAGAAAAGGAGAGAAAAACGTTTCTATCAGAGGCTTCTACTGTATAGGGAACTGACAAAAACAGGGACTTTTAACGTCCCGGGAAGACTTACAGATTCACCAGAACAGCTGCCTCAAAAAGAGAACAATCCTGGCAAAACCAGAACACATGGCAACCCTAGCTGAGTGACCTGACCTCTATGTTAATCTTCTTTCTCTTTCTCATTCTCCATCTGCTATGTCTATTTATATCAGCCCTGCCCAGCCCTACACCCACTGCATTTGACCAATGGCTGCCACTTGTTACGTATTTTATGGAATCGTTCCTTAAGTACTAAAATGCAGTTTCAGGTAAGAACCGAACACGATTTTTTCCCATATTTTGCCTGGGGTGTTTTTCTTTTTCTTTTTTTTTTTTTTGATGATGAACAGGAGTTTCCCCGCTGTTCATTAACTCTGCTGGGTTTCATAGTTGTAGTTCAGATTCAATTTCACATTTTACTTGTTACAACGTCTCTGAGATGAGATTTGCCACCCTTATGCCTGCATCACCAACCATGCCACAATCAATTTCAATGGGAATCAAGCCTTGTGATTAAAAAAATAAATAAAAATGTGTGTGTTTTAAGAAAGGACTGATGGGACAAAACTTCAGTATGACATCGTGGTGCTTAACTCCACCAAAGAAGTGCAGACGAATGCAAAGATACAGTGAAGAATGTGGAAAATAATTCTCCTGGTTGGGTGGAACTGAAGATACATTTAAACAAAGATTTTTCAATCGCGCACTGAGGAAACTGATGTGATATGCATATATGCAAATATTAAATCTAAAGCCACTTTTCAGTCACTTAAGACATTTTTGGTTCCTGAAGATTCAAGTGAAGGAGATAAGGTAGATAGACAGCATTTTAAATCTTTTTTTTTCTAAAATTATGCGTGTATGTAAATGCAGTATATGGTGTACAGTTTTTAATTCAATTGTGATAAACTATTGTGTACATGTATGATATGAGATCATCAAAAACTACTGAGCTTTTGATCTATTGGTAAAAAACAACTTTATATACAAACTGTAATATAATGAATTAATATTATATAATGAGATAACATACAAACAGGATAGATGTGCTAGTGATTGTACTAGAAATATGTTTAAAGAATTTCTGTGCTATTGCTTATCTGGATAAGTGGTATGACATGTATGACAAGTTTTCAACATTCAAAAAAATTCTACATGAGCTCGAGAAAGGAGATGCTTAATTTTGCAAGGGCCCTGACAAGCAAGGAATCAAAATGGATCAGTATCTTTACTTAATGCATTACTATAAAAGTTACAATTATATATATATATATATAACCAATCAAACTTACTGTACTTACTTTTTGCTTTTCCTCATTTAAATGATGTATTCAAATATAGATCAAAATATTTAAACAAAGCACTACTTATTTTATCATGTTGACTGTGCAATAATATACAAAAATGCTAATTTAGCAGTGTAACATTTCATCCAAGGTACATGGTTACTTAGAGTAGAGAACACACAGCAAAGGTTATGATACAAATAGAACTTCCCCACTTAATAATATACTCATCAGGGCCAGTTATTTTGTGCCCACGTCATCTCTTACTGTTTATAGAAGGTATCTAATTTCTGCTGCTTCTTTGAATTTCACACTTGAACCTTTGTGGAAAAGATCTGGGTATAAGAGCAGCTTTGTCTTGATAATACGGTATTGCAGAGCCCCAATGTTTATGCCAAACCGTAAAATAATGGCCCATAACCAAAAGCGGTTCATAGCAACATAGCCTTCACCTGTTTTTTTTATTAAGCCTGTCATATTAAATAACAGTAAAGGCCAATAATCTTCTGTAGATCCGCAGTTTAAAGCATCCCCGCCTTCCTTTAATGGTTAATGCTTCAGGGTGGAAACTAATAAGGGTTTAGCAACATTCCTGTTGCAAATATATAATAGAAATAAACTGAATAAAAATAGCCCTAATATTCTCCACAAGTTGATGAATGTCAGTTTTATTTTCCCTAAGGCATCTTAGGACACTAGCAAGTACAGTAGGTTATATATGTACAGTATTATTAGTGGTGTACTGAATATGTATTGACATACTGGTTTTAGATCAGTTAGCTGCCTAACTGTACTGTTACTGGTTATTAAAAATGGCATAATTACAATCTGGCATAACCTTTGGATTTGTCATCTAGAGCAGGGGTTCTCAAACTTTTTTTGCTGGGCCCCCCTTTGGAAATGTTTCAGGCTTTGATGACCTCCGCCCCCCCTACCCCGTTATCATATGAAATTTCTGTACATACTACATAGGAACGCTAAATGAAGCATGGACATGCAGTCATTACGTCTGCAGTCACTGGCGCCTGTGCCTTTCTAAAAGTGTGTGTAGGGTGTGGGGCAAGATCCACGGGTGAGGGGTTTGGTGGGTATCAATGGTTTTCAGAAAAAAATATACATGTATATATTTTTTTTAGCTAATATAAAATGCACTTTTATTTCCACCAAACATCTCAACTGTAAAATAAATAACCGGATTACAAAATGAAACCATGTCATAATATTATACCCACCTGGAAGTGTTTACATCAACAGCGAGCCTGTGTCACTTGTGTTTCTGCTTCAAAATGGTTGTTCTGTGCGAATTAAGATTTAATTTTTCCATCAGAAATGGAACGAAGCATTGAAAACTTGCATATATTATCGGTACTGTCTACTTGTAGACTCCTCTGATTTGTAAATAACGCCTGATTCTTTAAGTTCCACTTTCAAAGTCTCTTCTTCAGGAGTATGTAGAAACACGTGTTACTGAAAAATTTGCGTCTAACCTTTCACAGCCAGCAGGAAGTTCTGGGAGCTGGAAGTACAGTACTTGAAAACAGTTCGCCAAGGATTCTAGCAATAATAATAACATTTTCCAAGGATTGTGGCAAGTTGAGAAACTGTGTCACACACAAAAAAACCTGAACATTTCAAAAAGTTTTTTTGACCAGCGCTACCATTTTATACTCAACTATATACACAAACAAACAAACAAACAAACATCTGGACACTTAGTAAACACGACAGGAAGTCTGGCTTCATATTACACCATTTCCTGTTAAGGTATATGCACTGTAATGTAATGCTAAGGATATTAAGTAGGGCTTTTGCTTATTTTGATCTATTTTCAAATTTTTTATGCAAATAGGTTTTTTTTCGGGGCTTTTGCTTTGTATATACTGTATGAAATTGTTGTTTTCGGCTACTTTCCAAAATGTTTGGACGTTTTTTTTCTGTTACACTAGTAGTAACTTGACAGTACCATACCAGCCAAGTCTCCCAATTTCATCGGAAGACTCCTGGCGTTAGAGCTTGATCTCCTGCCTCCCGATCACTCCCAAGAAACTCCCAATTATTTAGATTGCAACTCTTAACATAAACTTTACTTTTATTTTTATTTTATTTAAAAGGGGTTATATATCGGGGTTTCCCAATCCTGGTCCTGGGGACCCACTGTGTCTACTGGTTTTCATTCCAACTGAGTTCTCAATTACTTAATAAGACCTTTTTTACTTGTTTTTAGCTCTTAAACAGTTGCAGAGTTCAAGTTAGCTATAATGTTTTCATCATTTATTGTATTTGTGTGTGGACGGATGAAAGCCGTCCAACATTATTGTTTATTGTTTGAGACTGGCGAAGTGTAACTGGTGGGGATGGGGTTAAATCTCCATCCTAATAAAGCCCGTGGGAATGTGGCTGGAGCCTTAATAAGGTAATTGTTTAATGGGTAATTAAGGCTCCAGCCACAGTACAAAAGACCCACTCCGGACTCTGACAAACGCTGCTTTGGTCAGTCAGTTAGCATCGGGACTAGTGAAAATAAATACCAGAGACCGTGGAGTTTTACAAAGCAACAAAATATGAAATTGATGTTTGGATCAGATGGCACGGAAGTATTCCATGAAAGCTGGCTCCCGACAGTGACCTGTTCAGGTTTTTTACAATGTATTGAACCTAGCAGCCATCAACTCCTGGGTACTTTACAAAGAATGCACAGGGCCGAATTTACCAAGGAGAGAATATATTTTACAGTTAGCACAGGAACTTTGCAAGAAGCATTTGGAACAGAGAGAAACCCACAGCTAAAGCTGGCAACCCCGCTCAGAGCCGTAAGAGACGCCAATGTCAGGTTGGCAAGTGCGATAAAAATAAAACTTCGAACAGCTGTGCCCTGTGCAGAAAGGTGGCGTGGAAAAGCGCATTATCTGTGTTGATTGTAAACAGCCTTAGAATCATGGTAAAAGAATACCATTTTGTCGCTGTGCGCGTCTGTAAAATGTTTTCTTCTAAGTTTATTTAGCTTTTGCTCATCTGATAATAAACTGATTGCTGTTGAAAAGTTAAAAATGTATTGCTATCGTTTCAGTTTTATAAATATGTCTGTTGTAAACTGATGTCTGTTCAGATGTTTATTTACTTACATTTTCTTGTTTTGATTTGTAAAATAAATGTTCATATGTGTGTGTGTGTGTGTGTGTGTGTGTATATATATATTGTAAGACAGCAGGGAGGGGGTTAAAGCCTCCATGCAGTAAAACAGGTGCGGAATGCACATTTGTTTAATTTAATTGTTTGGTTGTATTGTTTAATTGTTTTGCTTTATTGTTAATCAGTTTTTGTTAATTGTTTTAGTGTTTAATTATCCCCTGCACCTGGGTGGTAATTGTAAATTAGGACCAGGTGCAGGGTATATAAGGAGAGCAGTCAGTCTGCTCAAGGCTGGAGTGTGGGAAGCCTGCTTGTGAGGGTGTGCAAGTGTACAAAGAGAAAGGTATTGTGCATAAACCTGCATCTGTTTTTGTTTATTCTGTTTGGCAGGTAAACGGCTTAGCCGTCCTGCGAGTTAGTCAGGGACCTGCCTGTTTAGTTAGTGCTCAAAGAGAAGCTAGGTGTTTGTTTTGTTTATTTTGTTTTGTGATTTATTAAAAATTAGCGCGTCAGCACGAGAAAATCAATTTCTGTGTCCTGGGTTGATTTTTAAAGGGGCAACAAACCTGTGAGTGGTGCAAGTTTATCACAA
This sequence comes from Acipenser ruthenus, assembly GCF_902713425.1. Lineage (NCBI taxonomy): Eukaryota > Metazoa > Chordata > Actinopteri > Acipenseriformes > Acipenseridae > Acipenser > Acipenser ruthenus. The sequence goes on along the minus strand of NC_081191.1, from coordinate 79,025,338 downwards.
TATATAAATACAGTATATATAAATACACACATGCTTTGGTTTTTCAGATGTTTATGTAAAGTACTCAATAAAATAAAAAAAAAACTATTACATCTGACTGTTTCTCCGTTCGTTATTCTATTTACAATGTTTTGAATACAGCTGTCAGAAAAAGTGCTGCAGAGCTTCTAGGTTTGAGTATATCTCCGGTCCTTCTAGTGTTAATGACTGCATAAAACATATTGAGACAGCACTGCATTTTTTTGCAAAATCTCAGAACATTAGTCAGAAACTGACTTAATTTGCAATAAGTAAGCATAATCATTTCTCTGGAAGGCTGTGTGGTCCAGTGGTTAAAGAAAAGGGCTTGTAACCAGGAGGTCCCCGGTTAAAATCCCAGGTCATTCACTGACTCACTGTGTGACCCTGAGCAAGTCACTTAGCCTCCTTGTGCTCCATCTTTTGGGTAAGACGTAGTAAGTGACTCTGCAGCTGATGCATAGTTCACACACCCTAGTCTCTGTAAGTTGCCTTGGATAAAGGCATCAGCTAAATAAACAAATAATCTTAAAAGATAACACATGCAGAGGGCTTATTTACTGCATTTCTAGTGGAACAAAATGCCCTGTTAGCTGTTGCAGATCATTCAAACAAGCTTTTCAAGCGCATGTTTCCAGACTCAAAAATTGCACAAAAATTTGGGTGTGATTGAACAAAAATAAGCCACATTGTTAAAAATGCTGTTTCCCCATGCTCAATGGAGTACGTTTTGGAATGTATAAAATCGCAGCCTTTTGCATTGGCAGTAGATGCCAGTAGTGACGAATCGCAGAAAGAATTAGTTGAACTAGTGAGGTTTTTTGACCAAAAAAAGGCAAAGTGCAAGTATCCTTTCTTGATATGCTGGTGTGTAATACAGGCACTGCAGAAGCTACTTTCAAAACGATAAGGGAAACATTTTCGAGCAATAACATACCCTGGGAGAATCTGATAATGCATCAATTATGCTTGGTTGCCACAATTCGGTTTTCAACAGAATAAAAAAAGCAAAACCCTTAGGCATGGAAATTGGGCTGTGCCTGTCATATGGCACACATTTGTGCACAGGACGCTTGTCGGTGTCTGTTGAAAACGTAACAATAGCTGTTTTTCATTACTTTGATAAAAGCTGCAAGAGGAAGGAAGAGTTAAAGCAGTTTCAAGAATTCTGCAATGTTGAATCGTGGAAGATATTGAAAGCATGTAAGCACACGATGGTTACGTTCAGGAAGACACTGGACAGATTACTTTAACAGTGGCTAGCTTTGAAGTCTTACTTTAGTTCTCAAGACCAAAAGAATGACAGAGTGAGAATGTTGACCAACTCGTTCTCCTGCCCACAATCACATCTTTACTGCTTGTTTTTGCAGAGTGTAATTCCCATCTTTGATAAATTCAATCTTCTGATGCAATCTGAGGCACCAATGATACATGAACTTCACCCAGCAATTCTAAATCTAGAGTGGGATTTACTGGCAAGGTTTGTTGAACCTGAAATGGTAAGAGAAGCAAGCGATCTTGTAAACGTGCTGTATAAGTATTCTGAAAACCAGAAAACATACCAGGACACCCACGCTGGATTTTATGCCAAGCACATTTATGTACTCGGAGGAGCTGCAAGATAACATGGAATGTGACCAGTATCTATCACCATTTTACAGAGATGTGCGAAATTTTTACTGTAAAGCTGTCGGTTCTGTTTTCAAAAAGTTGCCAGTCAATGACGAAACGCTAAAACTGCTGACTGTCATGAAATCGTGATAAGCACTGCTTTGATGACCTTTCCCTCTTGGAAATGTTTCCATCCCTCAAAAAAGACAGACATAGTAAAGCTAGAAGATGAGTTCATCAGCTACCAGATTCTAGACACCAGTGCTTTCTATACAGTAGTTGCAGACACCATATGCAATAGGCACTAATTTGGAGAAACATTCCTAATCTAAACATATTTTATTAGCAACACCAGCTGTGCATGTCATCTGATCTCATAAATCCCCAAAACAGAGCAACCTTTCAAAATGAACCTGGATCTGTCATATTTTACATTCTTTCCTCTATATATATATATATATATATATATATATATATATATTAGGGCTGTCAAGCGATTAATCTCACAATTGAAAAAATGAATCTTAGTTAATCTCGGTTTTAATCGCATATTAAATTGATACAATTACTACATCTAATTTAAATTAGTTTTATTACTGATGCTATTATTATTATTATTATTATTATTTTATTATTATTATTATTATTATTATTATTATTATCCTTGACTGTAAATAAAATTGTTTAAAATGTATTTATTTAACCAGTAAATTTACCCATTGAGACCGTACTTGGGGCAATATTTTAGAAATTACAAATACAACCAACACAATAAAATGTGCGGTTCAAGCTTGATCAGCAGCATACAGAGATCAGAAACCAGAATAAATAGGATATCTATTATTAAATGTGATTGTGGACTGATTTTTAAAAAAAAATTTAAAATAAATTATAAATATGTAGCTACAGCAGTTTTGATTTTTTTGATTTGTGGGCTTGCAGCGATCCTAAATTTCTGTCGAAACTGGTGGGTTTAATTTGTTGTTGTATTGTTGTTGTCTGTAGCAGAAGAGCTGCTGGTCTATTTTGAGAAGTGAAGGCATGTTCAGCACGCAGCAGACGAGATGTACTGTCAGCATGATTTTCAAAAAGGGCAAATTAAAACTAGGTCACAAAATTATTTTTAAAGCCTGATTAATGTAACCACGTCACTTGATTACATTTTAAAAGCGTCAGCAAGTGAATACGCGACTCATTTAATCTAAACCCCTTGAAAGCCATATACTTACTGACCCAAATTAGTTTTTATAAATCCCTTTGCAACCTGGTTCTTATTTCGCCCCTTTTGTAAATCATGCTGTAAGTGTGATACTGGAACTCACTTTAACAGTAGAAAAGTAAACGTTTTTCTGTCCAATGAGCCGTCAGAACGTTTAAAATAAATAAATAAATAAATAAATAAATAAATAAACCTCCCACTCATTTTTAGTGCTTTGCTCCATTAAGCGGTTCAGTGACTAACTTTCTATTTAAACAATAACTGCACTCAGACACTCAATACAATGTTGGGATTGAAGTACGGTGTGCTGAAAGGCTCAAGACACAGCAATGCGATTAACGCGCGTTAAAATAATTAATCTCTAAAAACATTTACGCGTTAATCGCAGAAGTTAACTGCGATTAATTGACATCCCTATATATATATATATATATATATATATATATATATATATATATATATATATGTGCTCCGTCTTTCGGGTGAGACGTAATTGTAAGTGACTCTGCAGCTGATGCATAGTTCACACACCCTAGTCTCTGTAAGTCACCTGGGATAAAGGCGTCTGCTAAATAAACAAATAACATATATATATATATATATATATATATATATATATATATATATATAGTAGTCTCCGCGTATAGGAACACCGCCTAAGGGAACACCCTTGTGGTGAAACAGATTTTTCCCATTGGAAATGCTCCGCCTAAAGGAACAGGAACCTTTTTGGCATCGATAGGGATTCATTCACAACGGATACGGTACTGTTTTGTAACCTGATAACTCATCATCATCAAATTTAAATTAAAATGGTTTATTCAATGGGCTCACAAGTGGCACATCTGGTAAAGGCACTCTGAGTGGAGTGCAGGATGCGCCCTATAGCCTCGAGGTCGCCGGTTTGAGTCCAGGCTATTCTATTGCCGACCGTAGACAGGAGCCCCCAGGGCGTGGCGCACAATTGGCCGAGGGACGAGCACTGCCCGGGGGGTGGGGGAGAGGGCTTAGGTCGGCCAGGATGCCCTTGGCTCACCACGCACCAGCAACCCCTGTAGTCTGGCCGGGCTCCTGTGGGCTTGCCTGTAAGCTGCCCAGAGCTGCGTTGTCCTCTGACGCTGTAGCTCTGAGGTGGCTGCACGGTGAGTCTGCAGTGTGAAAAAAAGCGGTCGGCAGTCGGCACACGCTTCGGCAGCATCTCCCGAGTCAGTGTGGGGCTGGTAGCAGTGAGCTGAGCCTAAAAATATTTGGATATGCCAAATTGGGAGAAAATAATAAAATAATTGGTGATTACTAAAAAAAGGCATACTGATTGGTTTATTAAATCTTTCCAGAACCGCCATCATATCATTTCCACGAGTGGACCTCATCGCTACAAAATGGCATGTAAACATGTGGCGAAATGCGCTGCTGTTTCTCTTGCTACAAAAAGATGGAAATTCTTGAAAAAAACCTGAATCATACACAGGACACCGAGCAATTTGATGTTTCCCATTCTGGTGAGTTGCTTCACCATTCAGTTAAGTAATGTGCATGTCTTGTATATTGCTGCTGCATTTTTTAATGTGTGTAGTGGTGTTGTGTTAATTTAGTTTGGCAGTTAGATAGTTTATTAAAGTTAGTTTGTCTGTTACTTTATTATTATAGTTTATTAACATACACTTGCCTATTGCTTTTCTTTTATTCAGTTCATTTCATATGTTGATGCACGTGCATCATGACAAGTAATAGATATATATTTTTTTATTTATTGATTCATATTGAGTCTGGTGCTAACTCCGTCTTGGAGAACACTTCGGCTATAAGAACACTTTGCTTGCTTCCCGATCTTTAAAATGTTGTACACAGTGCCTTCATACATATTTTGATCATCCATTAAATCTGACGTAGCAACACTGCCCTCTATAGGAAAATGAATCATTTAATAGATATAAGGCACAGAACATAACACTACAGTAAAACAAAGTGAATCAATCAAATACTTGAAATAAACAAAACAAATAAAAAAAAAGATAAAGCTCAAATGTTCTGTCAATTGGATTTCAAGTGTTGTGTGTTAACAAAATCCCTAAAACTCATAAACCAGCTCTATTACAGGCCTCTTTTCACAGGATTTGTATTGTACTTAATACAGGGGATAATAAATGACCTTTGAGAGCAGGTCCCCCTATTAATCTCGCAGTTAATTTGGGCTGATCTGCTGTCACAGTGCGATGGTCACTGAAATTGTCAATGAGGCATTTTTCTTGTCTCAGCATTGTAATGTAATGGCAACTGCTTCCTGGCAGCAACAACACTGGTTTTACTGAAACTAAACAAACAGAAAACAGCTTTTACAATGCCATAAAAGTGTTAAATTACTATATTATACCTTTCCCACAGTTGCTTGACCTTCTAATGTTTAATTATTTAAATGTACAAAGCATGTGTAGAACCTGGAAAATTGGCAGCCACATTGGTAATTTTATATTATGCACCATGGGTGACTTGCATATTAAGGAAGGAAAATGTTTTTCTAGTTCTGTATCTGGGAACACCTTGATGCGTACATACAGTGGACCCATACAGTGCATAATGTTTAACTCTATTTAAGGGACTAAGCTGGAAAAGAAGGAATCCATGTTAAACAGCAAAAAGTCTGTGAAAATCAGTGTTTGTTTTTTTGTTACTGTTGCACTGCTTATACTACAAAGCTGATGTTTGTTTTTGTGTTACTGTTGCACTGCTTATACTACAAAGCTGATGTTTGTTTTAGTGTTACAGTTGCGCTGCTTATACTACAAAGCTGATGTTTTTTTTTTTTTTTACTTTCCACAATAAAGCTTGCATGCAATAAAAGGACAATACAGTGATATGTACTGTATATATAAGAACATTACTGACATTTCTATAGAGAATTGTGGTGCAGAGAAATGTCGATGAACAAGAAGGAAATACATATAAAACATCACTACCAAAACGACTAAACTAGACTAGACTACAGAGCATCAGTTTACAGTAGCTGTTCATGCTATCGAAAAATTAAGGTTTTTTCAAACTGTGAGTTTTTGTCAAAAAATGCAACAAAATGCAAGAAGCAGACGTATTCCATATGCAGGATGAAGGACTACTTTTTTCTACACTGAAGGCATATTTTTGGTAGAATTATATCTTTTCACTGATGCATCTAACTGACAGTTTAGGGGTCTGTAAGGATTGCCCATTAGAGATAACTGACCTCCCCCTTGACACCATTCTATAGATCCATGTGAATTCTAACTGATGGTGGCTGCAGCTGTATGGGGCGACACATATTCGGCTTCATTGTGCTAGTGAATCCACTGTTGCTATAAAAAAGTGTGCTCCATCCTGCCTTAGTGAGTGCTAAATAAGTGTATTATTTATTATCTTGGGATAACTACACTACTGAGTTATCAGAATAGTTGTGCAACACAGATTTTCTGAAAATGTTCAAATAATGTACACCACCAGAAGTGTTGCCTTATCCAAGGATGGTTTTCAAATAAGTATAGAATACTATACTATGGAATAATAGTAAGGAATACTAGTTTTATGTAAATGTTTATAATTCAAACTTGGAGTAAAGGCTAAGACCATCAAAATCATAATTTTCCACATCACTAGTTGAAATACATATTTGATGCACCAATATGACTGTTTTAGTTTTATTTTGTATTTACAATAGTGTATTTTTTCTTGCAGATTGTGGAAATGTGTCTTTTGGGATTCTGGTATGGAAAGTGAAAGAAGCTCCTGCCCTTGTTTATCTTGGCATGTGCTCAAGAGTATCTTTGAAATCTTTTTTTTTTTTTTTCTTTTCTTCGGGTAGGTACAGTTTAGTTTCCCCATCCATTCTAAAGCTATTGGTTATAAAAGAGCTGTATTCTGTGTTACAATGAGCACATTCAACCTTTTAATTAGAAAAACCATATTTCTAACCACTATGGGGTATGGTCCAGGCATTTTATGATGCTCCCTTCCTGATTATAAAAGAAAAAGCAAGTGCAGAAAAAAACGGCATGCCCCTGGGATCTTTCTAAATTCAGCTACACATAGAAAAATAAAGTGTGCTTTCTTAAGTTTTAGAAGACTACTCCAAGCCAGTGGTGTAAGGGCTTGGACCAGGGTCTGTTTTTTTCCCTAGACCCTGTCTGTCACAGTTATAATCTGAACAAAACACCCACACATACTGTATATGCTTTTTTATTAATGGTCTTAAATCCTTGTGCTTTTTTTTAACCTAATTTTTCATTTTTTTGCTAACTCATACTTCTGTGTCAACTGTGAGTTAGAACTGTAAACATATTTTTCGTTGCTGCTATACTGTAGCTAGTTAGCATGGTAAATAAGTATATAAGCAGAAACAGCAATAGAGAATGATAGAGAACACATATATAATAGGATATTAATCAGGTAAGTATTAAATATTATGAAAATGTAGATTACAAGAATCATTTTATATTAACATTGTGAAAATGAAACTTTTCATAGTCTACCTTTTCCTTCGAGAAGGCATTGCGGATGCATTATCCCGCATAGCAATTGGTTTGTTGTCCTGAATTACATTCTCCGTATTTCATTCCATCATAGCTGTTGTTGACCAAAAGTACCATGGCTAATATTCCTAATGTTTGCACCATAAACACACATGTCACTGCTTCGGGCACCTTCCAGGACCCAGATGTGACAAATGTGCCTTGCTGATGGCCGATTCAGTATGTCTTCTATCACTGACTTGCTGCAAGATCATTTCACATTTCCACATCTGCTCTATACCACTTGCAATGTTTTTGTGTATTGGCCCTAATTTGTGCAAACAATATCATTACAGTGGTACATGTAATTGATCAAAATATGGCATGTAGTTCCAGGCAGTGTTTACATAATAAAAACTTGAATATTGTGAAGCCATCTGATGAGAAATAAGATCTAAGATACATTACTTACTGTTGCATACAGAATAATGAGGTAATGTTAGAAATTGGTGTATTTTATTACAATAAATAAATAAATACATAAACAGAAGATTTAAAGTTTCAAGTAAAAAAAAATCTGTAGTGGTAATACTGTACTTTACACCATTTATCCAAAAGCCTTTTGTGGTCTTTTTCTGGCAGGGTTGATCATCTGTAACCAGGGGCACCTCAGGATTAGACAGCTGTTAATGAAAAGGTACATTTACTGATTTGCTTTAATTACCAAACAGCCACAGGGTTTATGGAAGGACATCATGAAAACTGAGAGCAGAACCCTGAACCACCAGAGGCAAAACACAACTAACATGTTTCCCTACATTACACAATGGGGACTTGGCACAGCACTCAGGAGGCTGTGTAACAGATGTTATCAGTGTCATCCTCATTCAACATCCAGTAACCTATTCTTCACCTGCTTTCACTACAATTGTTCCAGCCGATTGGATGGCGACAGGGTTCATGCAAATTGTGAACACCAATCCTATCCTCTCATATGTGCTATAGTGTTGTCACCCAAAACAAAGCACAAATGAAAATTAAACAAAATATCGTAGCACGGAACTGTCATGAGTCCCATTCAATTACCAGTAAAATGGCGCGACTATTATTATTATTATTATTTATTTATTTCTTAGCAGACGCCCTTAGCCAGGGAGACTTACAATCGAAAGCAAATACATTTCAATTATCAGAGTACAAGTAATAATGCAATTAAGAGCAAGATAAATACAGCATGTTAGTGATGACAAATTAGTTAAAGAACAGGACTTGGTTCTAGATACTCCAATTATCCCATATCCCGTCTAAGGGTAACCCACTCTAATGCAATAAATGTATTTCTTTTCAAAAGGGCAATTGCCAAGATTTTTTCAAAAGAAATTACAATGTGAGCAGATGTAAAACCTCAGCAATGATGTGTAGCGTTTTACAGTAATCAGGTTTATTACATTATGGGCGTGCCTTTCAAACGCAAACATGGCAGAGATAGTATCCAAGGGCATAAAAAAGTATCAGTGATTAAATGCTGCCCAACTCATAATTTATGATATGTAAGTCACATTGCCAATCTATGTTAATGCTAATAACAGAAATGACCAAATATTAACAGTTTGGACACCAAGGTACAATATGTACCGCTTTTTATAAAACCAGTAACAAACTACTAAAAGGGAGTAATGCCTTCATCATTATGTTTTTTGACATTAATATATTTTTTTCTTTCACAACAAAACAAGGCTAATTACACTTTGGTATAAAACCTTGATATATCTGGGCAAAAGTTTTGTTTTTTTTTTTTTCATAAGAATTTGTGTCATATGTATGACATATGAAGACTGAAAAGTTTTTTTTTTTTTAATAAGCAAGAATCCTCCATACTTAGAGCATAGAGACAATGAAATTCAGTACCAAATAAGTCTGACCTCTATTCTATTATTTTCTTATTCTGCAGATTGCTATGTAAAATGTCTTTATTGATAATTTATGCAGCACTTCAGACTTCAGTAGAAGTTAATATGAAATGTTAGACCTCACAGACATGAAGTAAATTGGTCTTGCTTTGTACTTCTGCGGATAACTTATTGTGATGTTTATGCACTCTTCACATCAGAGAGACGAGTCTGTCTTTTTGACAGGCACTAAGTCTTCCTCTGGGAAATAATTCCCCAGATTTAAGAATTATTACCAAGTGATTGCTTTTATCCAGTTCTATTTTAAGCACGGGTTATTATGACAAGTGAAGAACCTTTCAGATTATTGAAATCACAGCCCAATCTCTCTGCCTGTTTACTAAAAGACAACTTCTTGAACTAATCCCATTTGACACGAACCTGTATTTTTCAGCAGCTATGGCCAACTATTTTGCATCACCTAGAAATTTAGGATTGAGACAATAATAATAATAATAATAATAATAATAATAATAATAATAATAATAATAATAATAATAATAAACAAAAACTATATGAACATAATTTAAACAAATGTGACTTCACCATTCCTGAAATATCACATTTGTTGCCTGTAAGTGTGAGAACCATCAGGAGGAGAATGACACACTATGGACTGTCTGTTAAGGAAACCTACAGTGACATATCTGATGAAGATCTTTGACATCTGGTCACTGACTTCATTACATAATATCCTGATTCGGGTTACAAGAAGGTGAATGGCTTTCTAAAGAGTGTGGGAGTCAGGTAAGATATTTCTTTTAATTATGCTTATAAAAACCTAATTTATCCATGACGCAACATTGACGTTTAAATCTTCTTTACAGTGGACACCTGACAAACAATACTCAAGTCACATAGTAACCTACTGTAAGTACAGTATATGTAGCACATAATTTTTTCTAAACACATTTTTACTACAATTAGCACACATTATGCAGGCCCAAAAGGACATATGTTTTTACAAATCTGATTGTTTTCCATTAGGTATGTGTACGTAGACATAAAGATATTTTCCCACACTTCTGTAATCTGCTTTCATATTTCTTCATGCTTTATTTTATGTATGTATTTACTCTGTACTTTTTAATGTTCACTGTTGTCTGTGGCTAAATTTATTACAGTGAAGTTGTTACATTGTAATGTTTTATAGTAGATTGTATTTTGCTGCTTGATAAACCTTGGAAAAAGGTGTCTGCTAAATGTCTGCAACAACAACAATAATCTTAATAATAATCATAATAATAATCATAATAATAATCCTAAATTACACTTAAAATGTGTTCAATGGAACATTGGGTCTGTACTGTCAAAAACATACTTTCCAAGTATGGAAATATTTAATAGAAGTAAAATAGCATGGTTTGACGCACTGCGGGATGAGGCCTCCACCAACACTATACTGTTTATTTATTGATGTATTTTTTAATAGGGTACAGCAATGCAGAATGAGAGAAACTATGAGGACTGTCGATCCAATTGGGACACCTTTGCGAGGACTTGGCATGAACGTTGTCCAACGAAAAGCCTACAGTGTTGCTTCTCCTTTGTCACTCTGACATATGGGAATCATAAGTTAATTCAGTAAGTACACAAATACAAACCATACTTTAAATTTGAACACAAAGTACCAATACATTAAAAATGTATTTACAAGCATAAGGCAATGTATATTACTAATAGTGTGTAGTAAATCACAGCATCACCTTGTATTTCAATGAAGTTCAACATTGCATTCACTGTAGAACAAGATATTACTATTAGTAAAATGTATTGTGATAGTTTGTGTTAAATGATAATAATAATAATATCTTCCAGTGTTTTGGATGAGATGTTAAACTGATGCCCTGACTCTCTGTGGCCATTAAAGATCCCATGGCACAGTTAGAAAAGAGTAGTATTCTTCCACTCCCTTCATCCAATTGTACCGATTTCCTAATAATTGTAAATGTGGATAAAAGCGTGATAAGAAGTGTATAATAATAATAATAATAATAATAATAATAATAATAATAATAATAATAATAGCACATTTTAAAAACAGGAAACACAGGCAAAGTAGGAACTACTGTACAAAGAAGCAAATATCTTGTTCTGTGTTAACATTGTATCTTATTTTGCCTATAGATGGATAGTCATTCATGGCGGCATTGATGGCTACAGTAGAAAAATAGTGTACCTGAAAGCCAGCAACAACAGAGCTTCAACAGTTTTTGAAAGTTTTGTTAGAGCTGTACATCAGTTTGGCTTACCATCACGAGTCCGAAGTGACAAAGGCCTTGAAAACATTGAAGTGGCTCGATTTATGTTGGAGCATCCTCGTCATGGACCAGGTGCTTTTCCCTCATAAGTTTAATTTTATTTTGTTGGGTAAATCATTACAGAACAGTAACGGAAAAATAAAGTGCATTGATTCAGTTAAATTAATTGAATTTACATATGGTTTAGTGTCTTGTATTTAATAATACAATAGTACTTCATAATTAAAATAAATGACAAAATAATTGTATACTCAGGCAGAATTTAGAATCCTACATATGTAAATATATACAGTGCCTTGCGAAAGTATTCGGCCCCCTTGAACTTTGCGACCTTTTGCCACATTTCAGGCTTCAAACATAAAGATATGAAACTGTAATTTTTTGTGAAGAATCAACAACAAGTGGGACACAATCATGAAGTGGAACGAAATTTATTGGATATTTCAAACTTTTTTAACAAATAAAAAACTGAAAAATTGGGCGTGCAAAATTATTCAGCCCCCTTAAGTTAATACTTTGTAGCGCCACCTTTTGCTGCGATTACAGATGTAAGTCGCTTGGGGTATGTCTCTATCAGTTTTGCACATCGAGAGACTGAAATTTTTGCCCATTCCTCCTTGCAAAACAGCTCGAGCTCAGTGAGGTTGGATGGAGAGCATTTGTGAACAGCAGTTTTCAGTTCTTTCCACAGATTCTCGATTGGATTCAGGTCTGGACTTTGACTTGGCCATTCTAACACCTGGATATGTTTATTTGTGAACCATTCCATTGTAGATTTTGCTTTATGTTTTGGATCATTGTCTTGTTGGAAGACAAATCTCCGTCCCAGTCTCAGGTCTTTTGCAGACTCCATCAGGTTTTCTTCCAGAATGGTCCTGTATTTGGCTCCATCCATCTTCCCATCAATTTTAACCATCTTCCCTGTCCCTGCTGAAGAAAAGCAGGCCCAAACCATGATGCTGCCACCACCATGTTTGACAGTGGGGATGGTGTGTTCAGGGTGATGAGCTGTGTTGCTTTTACGCCAAACATAACGTTTTGCATTGTTGCCAAAAAGTTCGATTTTGGTTTCATCTGACCAGAGCACCTTCTTCCACATGTTTGGTGTGTCTCCCAGGTGGCTTGTGGCAAACTGTAAACGACACTTTTTATGGATATCTTTAAGAAATGGCTTTCTTCTTGCCACTCTTCCATAAAGGCCAGATTTGTGCAGTATACGACTGATTGTTGTCCTATGGACAGAGTCTCCCACCTCAGCTGTAGATCTCTGCAGTTCATCCAGAGTGATCATGGGCCTCTTGGCTGCATCTCTGATCAGTCTTCTCCTTGTATGAGCTAAAAGTTTAGAGGGACGGCCAGGTCTTGGTAGATTTGCAGTGGTCTGATACTCCTTCCATTTCAATATTATCGCTTGCACAGTGCTCCTTGGGATGTTTAAAGCTTGGGAAATCTTTTTGTATCCAAATCCGGCTTTAAGCTTCTCCACAACAGTATCTCGGACCTGCCTGGTGTGTTCCTTGTTCTTCATGATGCTCTCTGCGCTTTAAACGGACCTCTGAGACTATCACAGTGCAGGTGCATTTATACGGAGACTTGATTACACACAGGTGGATTCTATTTATCATCATTAGTCATTTAGGTCAACATTGGATCATTCAGAGATCCTCACTGAACTTCTGGAGAGAGTTTGCTGCACTGAAAGTAAAGGGGCTGAATAATTTTGCACGCCCAATTTTTCAGTTTTTTATTTGTTAAAAAAGTTTGAAATATCCAATAAATTTCGTTCCACTTCATGATTGTGTCCCACTTGTTGTTGATTCTTCACAAAAAATTACAGTTTCATATCTTTATGTTTGAAGCCTGAAATGTGGCAAAAGGTCGCAAAGTTCAAGGGGGCCGAATACTTTCGCAAGGCACTGTATATATATTTTTTGCCAACGTTAAAACACACATTTTAAACTGTTTTTATTTCTAATTTTTTGTAGACAGAGGAAGCCATATCACACGTCGAAGTGTGCACAACCAGTGCATTGAGAGGCTATGGCGCGATGTGTGGTACACAGTTACTAGCAATTATTATGTTGCCTTACAGTATTTGCAGGCAATACAGGCACTTGACCCAGATGATGAAATTCACATGATTTGTTCTCAACACGTGATAATTCCAAGACTGAACATGCACCTTGATATGTTTTGCCGGGGGTGGGACCGACATCCTCTATACTCAGAGCACATGAAATCCACACAACAGCTATGGATTCAGGGGCTACTGTCAAACTACAGCAGCAAAAATCCCATTTCCTCTGAAACTCTGATATGGTACTTTCTTTTCTTCAGTGATACAAATAAAGGTTACATTATATGTCTAATTTACATTTTAAATTGATTGTCTCCCTGTTTTACCCATATGGATTTTGATAACTACAGAATTGATTGGGAAAGACCTGGAGCTTGCCGTGAATCAGAGAGCACAGTTGAAGTACCAGAGTCCCCAGTTTCACTGCAGGACATGCTGGTTCCTCTCCTTCAAGTCAACATTGACCGTTTGAGGACAAGCAGCTGTTTTGGACTTGATCTTTATTTAGAAGCATTATGTGTAGCAAACAACAGAAATGCCTAAATGTAGGTTTTAAGACCTTTACGTACCACAACTGCTCCTTTTCATTGTCAATATCCTGAAAAAGCTGAATGTTTCAAACATGCATTATACAGTGCATTCAGGTTTTAGCAAGGGTTCTCCTCTGATCACATCTGCAAGTGTTAACATGAATATAACAATAGTTTTATAATAAAAATAATAATTTTTCCCCTTTTTTTTTTTAAAACCCAGTTTGTAAAGGCCAATTTCTAGTCAACTTGGAGGATCACACAACTTCCCCCACAACCCCAGGAGAGAAAGCAGTATTTTCCACTCTGCCGGTCTGGAGCCCGCATCCCGCAGCCCGCAGCTTTCATTTCGTTCGGAGGAGTTGATATACAGCTAAGGGAATGCTGATGCCACAAACCTGCAGGCTCCTGAGAGGCCAAAGAAATCCCGGCTGACCCCTCCCAACCCTGGTGGAACTTAACCAATTGTGAGCTGCACTCTGGGGAAATCCAGGCCAAATCTGGCAATGGTGTAGGCAAGAATGGAGACAAGTCTCTCACTGGCCTATCTTGGTGCACCTTGCACTCCAGGCAGAGTGCCTTTACCCACTACGCCTTTTATTTAAAGGCTTGCAACATTTCAGCACTGAATAAATGTTAATATTGACTAAGATTGAACTATTACATTGTAATGTTTTTATAGTAAAATGAACTGTAGTGCTTGATAAATCGCTTAAGTCGCTGTGGATAAAAGGCATCTGCTAAATGTCTGCAACTACAGGTAAGAATTCTTAACCAAAGGTGACTCACTTGTTAAATTTAAGTGTACAAAGAATTATAGATAACAAAAATGGCAAACTTACAAATTCTAGTAGCACTTGGGCATGCATAACATTGTTCTTAGGATCGAACGTACTTGTGCCCTTTCACTACAGGTAAGGTAAGCAAAGGAATGTTTTATGTCCATCCAAAGCCTGGGGAATTTTTAATTCCAAAGGCCATGTCATCCCTGAAGGACTCGTATGAATGCCTGCATGGTACCCTTAATATGTTGGAACATGTGTTTGCAAGCGGAAACCGTGAACCATCATGCAACAATTCAACGGTTGGAGCAGGGTTGAAGCCCAATGCTGGTACACTGTCACTTCCTGTGGCAAAGACAAGGATGTCCTCCTGGGTAACTCCACAAATCCCCACGATAAAAAAAAAAAAAACACATAAAATAGAGAAATCATTTTTGTAACTGCTATTGAGGTTTTTTCACATTATGTCACTGCTGTTGGGTCTCCATTTTGAAGGGCAGAAAGCACTGTATGTCAATGGCAGAATAATGTTATTAATATATTTAAAAATATTAAGCTAAAAGACTTGTCACAGATTATTTCGAAATATGTATACACAAACTGGTTTACGCTCTACAGATTTAACTGATGCTTCATATTTTTTTTAATCCTTATATAAAGTTATTATAATATCCGTTTTATGAGCAAGTCCAATTAACTACATATAAACGTTTATATAGAAGTACTGTAACTAACTGCATGGAACTTCATATTAGTTTTGTATTTTTAAACAAAGTACTGAAAATGTAACATTGGCCTGAAAATGTTTTTTTTTTTTTTTTTAAATTTAGTCGTCGCCAATTATTTTTACCCCGGTTTTCACCCCAATTTAGTAGCATGCCCAATTATTATCTGTATCCCCGGCTCACCGCTCGCAACCCCCCCGCCGACTCAGGAAACGGAGGCTGAAACACGCGTCCTCCGAAACGTGCTCCTTCCAAGCCGTCATTTTTCGCACTGCAGATCCACAGCAATGCTACTAGACCTATAGTGCCGAAGGACAACACAGATCTGGCGGCTCCGCTGCAGAGCCACAGGCGCCCTATCGGCCACAGGGGTCGCTGATGCGCGGTGAGCCGTGGATTCCCCTGCCGACCTAAGCCCTCCCTACCCGGGCAGCGCTCAGCCAATTGTGCGCCGCCCCCTAGGAACACTCGGTCACGGTCAGCTGTGACATAGCCTGGATTCGAACCAGCGATCTCCAGGCTATAGGGCACATCCTGCGAGGAGCGCCTTTACTGGATGCGCCACTCGGGAGCCCCCCCGGCCTGAAAATGTAACATTGGCGTAAGGGCAGCAGTGTGGAGTAGTGGTTAGGGCTCTGGACTCTTGACCGGAGGGTTGTGGGTTCAATCCCCAGTGGGGGACACTGCTGTTGTACCCTTGAGCAAGGTACTTTACCTAGATTGCTCCAGTAAAAACCCTACTGTATAAATGGGTAATTGTATGTAAAAATAATGTGATATCTGTATAATGTGAAATAATGTATAATGTGACATCTTGTAACAATTGTAAGTCGCCCTGGATAAGGGCGTCTGCTCAGAAATAAATAATAATAATAATAATAATAAATAATTAATTTTTCTATATGTCAGGCAATCAATAATAATAATAATAATAATAATAAAACACAAGCATTTTATTCATTATACAGTTGTTTGTTGACATACACCTGCTAAGAGTGACATTTCCCAACCCGTTCACGATTGTTGTAAATTGCATATAAGCAACAACTTCTTAAATGTATACTACTATATTGAGATGCTAGTTCTATGTGATACACAACATCTTATTGAAATTGCATTAAAAATAAAACTTACTCTACATCCAAGAGATAATCCATCCAATGACATACTGCTTCATTTTCTCTCTCAAACTTGTTACTCCCACAGTCAGATCGCTGCTCTTTGAATAACTCCTCAAGCACATCAGCAGTCAGCTTCTCTGTCGATTGACAGAAAATAGGTTTAAAGGTTTCAGGGTGGGCCTTCACAGAATCCATTACACTGAGAGAACAGAGTGCTTCTTGCAACATGTGCAAAATATTTGAATAATGAATGTACTGAATTAGGGATACAGCAGATACTTAAAAAAAAGATTTACATAACCCAATGTAATGTTTGTTTTCATAGCATATTAAATATTCTCTTCAATAATAACTTAGATTTTTTTTTAAATATATAAAACAAACCACAGGCTTTCTTCAATACATTAATTATTTAATTAAGTAGCCCAGAGGGGGGTAGCGGGAATGTGATACTGTATGAATTAGTATAAATATGCAGCTTGGTGCTAGTCACAACATATAATAAGTGATATTTCTTCAGAAGAATATAGGGACAAAGTAGATTCAGCTTGGTTTGGTTTTCAATTGAATACATATCTGCATGCTACATAATAACATAGAACCCTTTTATTAAACTTAACTAAGAACATATTTAATATTCTAAAGAAAATGAATATAAATCTAGGCTGTGGATTTAAAAGGCTGAGTCTGCGCTTTGCCTGGCTGAGTTTAGGAATGGAATGAGTCGACTAACTTTTTTGTAACTATGGAGCATCAACTTTAGGTGTGTACTGTTCTTTGTAATATTAGATTTTTTGTAAAAAGCATACCTTTCAAACGGTGTTCTTGTTCGCTGAAGTACATACCAGTTGATCATGTCTTGCCCCAAAGCATTTTTATTTTAAAATGTGATGTTTTTCAGACAACCAGCCTACTTGTTTTAAATACATGCAAACATCCACTAAAAAAAGGAATGAAACTGAAGAAGCCAAATAATGAGATGCATTCTGAGAAGCTAGGCAAGAATGAGAGTCTACACATGATTTCATGAAAACCTTTTTTCAAGTTTAAGCAATTCTTCAAATAATGTACTTTGAAACATTAAGTGTTTTGTTTAAAAAAGGCCATAGGGGTGCTCCTTGACCAGCCAACAGCTTAAACACAAATATTTTGGGGCGCAGATGCAAATTTCATACAGACGCAAACAACAAAAACATACATTGAACTTAACTATCAATCAAAAGTCAATTACTGCATTTCATTTCCAGTGTATTATATTCCCAGATACATACAGTTTAAAAATAAAAGCCTATAAAAACAGTTTTTATCAGCTAAGTACATCTCGGAAGCTAAGCTGTATGGAAATGAAATGCAGCAATTGACTGATTCATGAATAGGAAAGTGCAATGTGTCTTTTTGTTGTTTAAAAACAAGGCTTAAAAAACAAACAAAAAAAACCCTTGTACTTTCCTTCACTATCCAATTGTCTACATATGCTACACTTTCCTACCTCTGACGGCTGACATTTTATATCAGGTTCTGTTATATCCTCAGTTACAGCATACATGTTGTCTGTACCTAACGCTACAGGGGTGAAGACATGTGGAGATGGTCCTCCATGTACTATGCTCAAACTGTCCTGCATAGAAATAGCTGTTGTCTTTCAAAGCTACCAGAAAGAAAAATGGAAATATTACTTATGAAGCAAATGTATTTTGAAGGATTGCATGTTATAGTTGACTATGGAGTAACGTAATGCCCATGATTTCGATGGAAAGGGTAGTTAATAACAGCATTTTCATATAATTGCATTTGTTATGTATAGTATATTTGTTTCTGTCATGCAAACAACATTCTACCAAAGCAGCTTCTGAAAAACACTTCTCAAAGTAAATTTTCTGAAATAGTGCCAGTTAATTACATTTGCTTTGCATCATGCGCAGCTCCAGAGAAACAATTGTATCTAATGTCATCACACATCCTTCTGTTTTCTTTTCAAGAATAAATACTGTGAACATTTGGCACACCATATCTACTACAGGATTTTTATAATTTATTTTTCAGCACATTCAATTTAATTGATTTATACACTTACGCTCTGCATGGCATGAGAGAGTACGTTGATTTTCTGGGCCATCAAACAAGCACTGGTCGGAAAAACTCCCTCATTGGCCCTCCCAAATCCACTGCTCCTTCCAAAACACCAGCATCATCTGTGAATTTCACATCCACTCTTCTGTTGGTTGAAAAGTTTGGCCTCTGCATGGCTCTTACAGCTCTTGAAGCGAATGACTTCTTGCTCATTGATTCCAACTCTCAGAGAATGTGGGATATCTACCACACTTGGTATCTTCCAAGAGAGGGTGAGTATTAAAATTGCTAAATTTTTGCATGTGGATGGTCAATTGGAGCTAGGGAGGTTTGCATGTTGTTAAACAAACCACTGAAAGAACTGGGTGAACACGTCCCAGTACCAGTCTGTACCAGTCTGTGATCCTGAGCCAGCAGTGGCTGTGCTTTCTGACTCTCTCCTCAATATCCTTGCAGCTTCTTGAAGAAGTCAAGCAGCCTCAACATTGGCACTCTCAGCACTACAAAAGGAACATAACTGAAATCATATAGCCACATAAATTAAAATAAAATTAAGTAATTTAACAGATGCTTTTATACAAAGCTATTTACAGATGGCCAACGCAATACCCCACCCAGGAATTGAACCCACAACCTTTTGGGTATAAGTATAGAATCCTAACCACTACTCTACACTGCCACGCTGATAAAATGTTCATATAAAAACTTTGCAGCACTTGTTTGACATCCTCTCAAGAATTAGAACTGCCCTGCTTACAGCCCTGTGCTACTCCAAGTATTGATCAGCTTTAAAATAAATAAAAAATTAACTCTAAATACCAGCTGGTTTGTTGGATCCTGTACATCTAGCAAGTAATTCATGATCATGATTATGCACATGGCATTCTGTGGCGGTAGCCCTCCAGAGTCGCCCCCACGTGGTTGAGGATGGCTGCCTTCAGCGTGGGGTAATCGACCATCGCCGTGGGATCCAAGGTTCTGGCAGCCGCTTGCGTCTCCCCCGTCAATTGTGGCAGGAGATAGCCAGCCCACTGAGCCTAAGGCCACCCAGCAGAGGTCACCATAGCATCGAACACTTCCAAATAGGCTTCGGGCCGATCTTCTGCTGTCATCTTTGTTGGCCCCTCAGGGTCTGGCACCTCCCTGCACGGCCGCCGTCAGGGTTTGGAGCAGGAGGTCCATCATAGCCGCAGACTGTACGGCATCCATGTTCTGCAGTGCCAGTGAATCCCACTACTGACACCATGTGTGGGAGGGTGTGGGAATTCACTGGACACAAGACAGAACTTTAGTTGAAAACGGCGCTTGACGCACTGATTTATTTCTGCCACAAGGTGGCACTGTAGCACTGTTTCCAGAGCACAACCCAATACCAGCAATGGTAAAAGGTTGGCCGTTCAATCGTGGTGCACACACAGGTGCGCAAAATAATATATTAACGGCACAATACATATTTATGAATGAAACTAATAATATGTTAATGAGAAAATTGGTTTCTAAGGGCGTGTTATTTTAACGTCACAATGAGTGATGTTTTTTGATGGTAAATGGCGTTTATGCATCACCCGATGAAATACTGTCATGTTAAACATTATTACTGGCACGGTAAAGGAGACGGTTCATTTTATGCATATGGAACAATGTCTTTAAAAGGTGGGCAAAAAAGACAAAATATTCCTCAATATTCTATCTACAGTTTAGTTGTTTTTCAGGTAAGCACTTACATACTTTCGGCTAAATACCTAAACATGTTGCTGTATAATGCATAACTCAATTTTAAATATGACAGCACAGTTTTTTTTTATGTATTTATTTATTTTGCATTAATAGCATGTTTAATCGTGAAATATCTTGAAATACCCATTTTAGACCCTGACATTAACAATCTTTTTCCTCGAAAAAAATACAGCCCTGATTATGTAAAGGCATAAACGCAAGTGGTACTGTATATGGAAGTTGAAAAACACATTTCAGTCTTGTGCCATTCTCTTGGGTTTTATCATTCTTTATCACACCTTTTCATAATTTGGGAATCAAAAAGGTTAAACCTATATATTATTTTTAGTATTAGGCTCTATTAATTTAGAAACATTCTGGTCCTGACTGATTTAAGACATTTAAGAGTTAGAGTTGATAAAGCTCTCATTTTTTATTTATTTTTTATTTTTATTGAAGCTGGTTACTGTTTAACATCCCCACCCAAGTTTCAGTTTGTTTAGTAAATCGATCTAATGACAGGCAACCCTGCTGCCAACGTGCTGGTCTAGTTGTATTGTGTACCATATGGTAACGTTGTCACTACTTAGAAATACCAGAAAGGGATTCAATTTAGTAGGAAATCATAGTTTAAAGTTTAAACTTAAGAGGAATGACAGCAGAAGAAAAGAAACGTATTCACTTTCATAAAGGTAAGATTAAAAAATGTTTTTGAACAAATAAGTTGCTGCCTATTAGACGACTGTACTAGTATACAAGTCAAATTGTTTTTTTTTTTAAATACCTCTGCATTGTCTCTAGTTTATAGCGATTGCTGTTATTGCCCACAAAATTATTCTTTTACGGATATGCAACTGACGTGATATGTCTGACTACCTTTGTGACACCATCACGTGTAGAAAGTTCAGCATATTTTAGTGTACACACACACACCCACAGACCACAGCTCTTTGTGACTGTCCAAAGTGTTGTTTGAACCTTGCTTAAAAAATGCATGCATGTCCTTACAGTTTGTATTATGCTTACTAATAAGTTGTAAGATGAAGTATTAAGTCAGACAATTTGTAGACATTTTTTAGATTTAGTGTATTTTATCAGCAGTCGTTTATTTTGTGCAATTTAATTGGATAGCAGACAATAATTATGTGTTATACCTTAACCTGCCTCAACTTGCTGCTGTGTTAACATATGAAACATAGTATAATTGTTTGCCTCTAGGTCATGCTAAACCATTAAAAAATATTAACAATTTGGAATAAAATACAGAAGAAACATATGCAATTTTATTAAATCAAACAGCATTTTGACTGTTAAACCTTTGAATTTATTAGCTTTTTTTAATAAACATCCTTTCTAGCATTTTTTCTACATGCATTGTTTTTTTATATACCTTATTCTTGATTATCCACAGAGCCTCTAGGTAATGATAATATAAATATATTCTAAAGCAAGCTCCTTATATTGTTATCTACATTATTAAAAGTGACATTTTCAACTAAATGTTTTGACTGAAACCAGTTACATATTCTAAAAGCTGTATTCAGTTCTACTAGCATTCAGCACTTACATTCAGACAGAACCAGTGGTATCATCAGAAGTCTCTATTAAACTAGTTCAAGTGTATAGCATCTCACCTTGACTGTATCCATATCCATGCAAGGAAAGTCAGTTTCCTGCTGTTCACATTTAACAAAACAAATCTTTCAAAGTTCTTGTTTATTGAAATATGAACACAACGTTTCATAAATTAGCCTTCTGTGCATGTTTATTTTACATCTAAAGACCGGGCGTTTTAGTTGCAACTAACTCAAGTATAGTGTCTATCGAAAACCTTTATCATTTTAAAAAACAAACTCTGTCTCTTAATGTTATGTATCACATCTTGGGACTTTGATATAATAGGAAAAAAAATGAATATGACATTTTGAAGGAGTGTAACAGTTGTGCTTTGAAGACTCCTGTATACATTTGTATAACTGCACTCCACCCTTGTACTGTACATGGTAAGTATATGTTGGTGTTTTACTTTTTTTTTTATTAAACCACTTTTATTATGTTTTGTAATTTTTATTTCCTGGTTTGAAATAGCACCACATTTGGATATAGGTTTCTTATAATAAAAGAGATAGCATATCAGTATTGCTAAACATCCATTGCTTTTGGAGTAATAAATGATGGCAGGATCCCAGAATCTTCCTCTATGTTGAGTAACTCAAGGTTAATGTTTGCTTTCTGAACTAGAAGTTTTAAACTCTAGGTGGATATACAATTTGTTGCATACATGGGGTCTTCTCTCTACATTTACATGTAACCTTATATAAAATAGCCCAGTTCATTTTGGGTTCAGAAAAAACATAGCTCTTTTAAGAACCCATCTCATTCCACTTATCTCTTTGCAAAATATTATTGCATGCGCTAAATGCATTTGTAACACATTGATCATTAATCTGTGAAATCAACATATGAAGGTCAAAATTTAAATAGCTTAAAAGTTAAAGTGGTTAAAATGGGTTTAAGTGCTTAAATTATGTCAACTATATAACCCTTTCTTCCAGTATGCATAGCTGTAACAGTGTCATGAACTATTAATATCTATTGTTAGAATTAACTTTTATATATATTTATATATATATAGTGCATAAATGTGGCAAACAGTCACTATGTGTTTGTAGGCAGTTAGAATTAGCAGCATCAACAGCATTTTAGATCCTTATGTTGGCAGAGATGTGTTTGCGGTTCCAGGTATCACCAGGTACAAAGGTCTTTTATTCTGTCATTAAGGAACATAACCAAATAAACAAGCTGCAATATGATCCCTTTATTGGAGTTCGCTCATGGGGTTTTAAGTTTATTGCTCTGGCTAATGGCTTGAAGATTGGTTGCACAGAGCTAGGCCATGTGTAAAAGTGATAAGGTATAGTCAGGAAGTACAGTAGTACCATTGCAACACATAAACAAAATGATGTTCAATATTTTCAGCATTCTTGCATGTTGCCTATCATTAACCTACACACTGTAGACACATTAACAGACATACAGCTACAGACTTTGTATGGGGTTTAGACACGTATGGCATTATTTAAAAAAGAAAAAAAAAACAAAAAAACTAATTATTCAAATTTCAAATATAAATCGATTTTTACTATTACCGGTATTTTTATATATTTCCATTTGAATTAAATAAATAAATAGGATATATTTTTAAAAAATCTCAGCTAATTTGATATGTTGTTTACTTTTGAAAGTATTTTGAGGAATACAATCAAAAGGCTCATCTTTTTTAACTTCACTTTGGTCTAGGTTTTACCATCCCCCTACTACAAATCGCTGCAGTTTCTCTATTGACATTGACTTTTATTTTGTCTTACTGTAAGCATGAATCATAATACCTCCAGATATGCACAGAGTACTAAATAATGGAGATGTCATTCTAGTTCCCATATTGATAATCCTACTCCAACAATGCCCCTCCAATATATATATGTTTCCATGACAGCACACCCTACTGGTCTGGGAGACCTTACTGGTGAAATATGGTAACATAAAAGATTGATCAGAAATTTAACCCATGCAGTTAGGGATTAATGCAGTTTTCTGCTTTCTGGGTTTGTGATAAGGGATCCCATCTTCAGCCTCTCTTTGCAGCTGTATGGAAGCCCTGAACTGCACAGTGAAAACAAAAAAATTAAAAATGAAGGAGAAGCTATCTCATACATACAAGATACTGTCATAGAAATGAGAAACTTATCTCGTCCATACAAGATAATCTCTGTCATTTATTTTATTTATTTGCTTACTGTGTAGTTCTGGGCTTTCATACAGCTTTGCCCAACTACGACAACCTATGTAGGGAGGAAAGCTGGACAAAGGTAATAATTTCCAAAAAGATATGTGTTGTATCAAATAAATTATCAACAATCAATCACTTTTGAGTTCAATATTTCCAGCATTGTCATTCTGTTTTACTAATAAGCTTTTTTTATCTTTTTTTTTTGCCAATTATTTCCAGAAAAAAAAACATGTGCTTCTCATCTCCCTTGTTTCTTAAGAAATGCTTGATAATCTTCTAATTTAAATCTGATATATGTCTCAGTTGTTTCTCCAAACCACTGTAGGAGAAACAACCTGAGATTCTGCTTTTTTTTTGCCAATTATTTCCAGAAAAAAAACATGTGCTTCTCATCTCCCTTGTTTCTTAAGAAATGCTTGATAATCTTCTAATTTAAATCTGATATATGTCTCAGTTGTTTCTCCAAACCACTGTAGGAGAAACAACCTGTGATTCTGCTCACACTCCATGTGGCATTGCTTCTACTACTAAAGGTGAGCCACTGGGATGTCCCTTTGTATTAAGCAATATTCCAGACACAGAGGCTACGTACACACACAGGCTAAATGCGGTTGTGAGTTCACCTTTTGCTCTAAATACGGTTTGTATACACACACAGTTTGGTTGCAAAAGGCAGCGACAACCGCACTAGTTAATCCTGTTTGGAACAAGTATTGAGTGCGGTTATTAATTCAGTTTGGTTAGTTAATGTGCCCTAACTGTGTGTGTATTACAAATAACACAACCGCAGTTGGTGCTCAGTGGATTTCTGTGCAACTAATGATGTCATTGTTTATCAGACATTTCTGTGTGATAAACATGGCTATATATATATATATATATATATAGTAAAGTCATAACAATAAATAGTGCATACATATAATATACTTTTTTTATTTAATCATAGTACAGTTATATAATATTTTGTTGTACGAATATATATATATATATATATATATATATATATATATATATATATATATATATATATACACTGCGGTGGTTTTGCAGAAAAGAGCACAGCTGTGCTTGACGAGCTCTCGATCGACTACGTACAGTACTTTCTTTCAAAAGCATAAACAAAAACACAGCCTCCATGTTGTCACACAAAAACTTAACGATCGGCATGTAATGATGGACCGAGTTCAGTGGTTTGTTTATACAACAAACAACCGCAGCGAGTGCCGTTTGTAAAACGGTTGTCGAGCCAACTGCAGTGTGTGTGTACGTAGGTAGAGTGTTTGGATAATTGGATAGGGCAACAATAAAGTGTCCCAAACTGAAGACTGCTGCTTGAAACTAAGTCACATATGTATTGTTTATACTTTTTATAAAATTGCGCATTATTTTATATACCTTAGTCTGTGTATATCTTGAAATTCCAAACCTGAGGAAGAATCTAAAAATATTTTCTAAACATTTACAAAAATAAAAATGTATTTTGCTACCAGCCAGTTGTACTTGTCAGACTGTG
Organism: Acipenser ruthenus; assembly: GCF_902713425.1. Lineage (NCBI taxonomy): Eukaryota > Metazoa > Chordata > Actinopteri > Acipenseriformes > Acipenseridae > Acipenser > Acipenser ruthenus. The sequence goes on along the minus strand of NC_081191.1, from coordinate 78,999,481 downwards.
TCACAATGTTAACTAGTGAACTGGGTCAGTTTATTTGTCTGCCGTTTACGAATTGTGAGTTAAGAACAGATTATTCTTGGTCTTAGAGCAGAGCATGTGCTGTCCATTTTCTTCGGTCTGCTTGGTTGTGTCTCACTTTACACATCAGTGACATTCCTATGCTGACAACGTGTTTGACACTTGCCATCAGAGCTGATATTTCCTAGACAGAATACCTAATTTTAACATTATTATCAAATCCAAACTTTATCATTCACTTGTATAAAATACACTACTTAAGTACTTCTTGGTGAGAATTAGATGAGCCAGTCCAAGCAGGTCTTAGTATTTAGTAAAAGTGTAATTGCACTTGTCTCAGTTAAAAAAACCTGGTACATTACAAATATGCTCAAAGGACAAAGGAAGTTCACACGCTCTCTATTTTTCTCTGGCTGTACAAAATAACTAACACATTCACACATTCAGCCATTCAAACTGAACTATGTTCTTCTCCAGTTGTGATGAAATGGTTAGGACATTCTTTAGCACAAGTTATACAATAGTATCTGAATTTTATATTTACAGAAATCTAAAATAAAAAGATGTAATCCTATGGAGGGGGGTATAACATACTTACAACTATTCTTAACAAACATCATTAGAAGTGTTCAAATCAATCAACAATAACACCACAACTGGATATCTAAGCATGTGCACAACTGCTACAAATAACCTGTTGAATCTGTGTTTTATTACTTCTTAAGTAAAATGTCTTGCTGTTACTAGTAACAGGCTATAACCATGTATTGGAATCCCCTTATTGCTGTCACTAGGCAATTGCACAATAATCAATAATAGATTTGATCCAGGCAATCACCATTATCTTTCATACCTTGTTTATAGCATACATTTATGTTGACTTTATAGTGCTCTGTCACAGCACTTCATGACCATAAATGGTGGAGTATTCTTTCATCGTTTCTTAAAGTCATTAGCTGTGTGGTGTCGAGGACCGTACAGGGTTCTCCTTATCTGTTTTCTGTTGCTTAGTTTCGTTTTCCCTGATGATGCTTTGATGAAAGAAAAGTTATTATTCAACGCTGGAGATGCATATCACCAGTGACAGTGCTTTAGGTGTGCCTGTACCTGCATCTGTACATAAATTATACTTTTGTTATTGGGAGCATCAGAACCTTTCTGTCAGCCCGTATGTATGTATATCACACATTTATTTTCCCAGTTATGATGAAACTTATCTGGGACATTCTTTGGCAGAAATTGTTGAGAGTATCAGAAACTTACTATATTTAAAGATACCTGTTGAGATGCCTGAGTTTGACAAGTTGGGGGAAACTGGGGCATTCAAACATTGATTACATGATTACATGCCTATGCTTCAACCCATGTTTGATCTGGAGAGAGAGATGCTGTAGATAGAGCTGAAGTCATTGATATCTCAAACCATTGTGTCTTTCACCCAGAAACTAAAAAAGTCACATGACCACATTATGGTTGTATTAGATAACAAGTCAAAATGAACAGCACCGTTAGGTTTTGCCCAAAGAAATATAAAGTCGACATCTCAAAGGATTTATGAGGTTTTAGCAGTTAAAAAAGGAGCTCAGAAAACAAATTATAGTTAGAACATAAGAGTTTACAAATGAGAGGAGGCCATTATTATTATTATTATTTTGTTTATTTAGCAGACGCCTTTATCCAAGGCGACTTACAGAGACTAGGGTGCGTGAACTATGCATCAGCTGCAGAGTCACTTACAATTACGTCTCACCCGAAAGACGGAGCACAAGGAGGTTAAGTGACTTACTCAGGGTCACACAATGAGTCAGTGGCTGAGGGGGGATTTGAACCGGGGGACCTCCTGGTTACAAGCCCTTTTCTTTAACCACTGGCACACACAGCCTCCTATATCCATCTTGCTTGTTTGGTTGTTCGTAGCTTATTGATCCCAGAATCTCATCAAGCAGCTTCTTGAAGGATCCCAGGGTGTCACAGTTGTTGCCATTACTGTGGCATCGTGTTTAACCTTTTGGTTGCTATAGTCATAGGTGCACCGCAGCTAAAATGTTGGGGGGCACATGTCCTGTATGTAGAACATTTTTCATAGGACTATGGGGGCCCCAGTGTACCCTGGGTGTACCCTGGGAGTAAAAATATCATTCTGTAAATGAATTACCTCAATAAAATACATTATATTATAAGTTATATTATAATATCTTTAAAAAAAAACACCTATATTTTAATATTGTCAAGAAACACAATACTTTTTATGGTGCTAGAACCACAAGCAGGAGGAAAATAGAATAAAGAAAACAGAACAGTTCAATTCGGATAAAGGAACATTGGTGTTTCTTTAGCAGGATCAGGCCATATTAGCTTTTTTTTGCTGGTATTATACACCTACACAGTAAATTCAGAATTTCCCATACAGCACTATGGGCGCTAGAGTTTTGTATGAATTCTACTGCTATCTCGATTATTAAGAAGGGCCAGTCTTTCTTGGTGAACATGGAGAATGGCAAAATGATTCAGCCTCTCTTGCACCATGGTGTTGCGCAGGTAGCTCTTCAAACCACGAAGGCAGGAGAAAGTCATTTCTGCTTCTGCATTGTTGCAGGGAACTGTAAGCAGCAGTTGGAAGAGTTTTTCTATTTCATTGAACATGTTTCTTACTACAATGTCTAAAGATAACAGCTTATTTGCTGTTATCTTCCACCTAATTGTGCAACCATCCTTGTTGCTGTAACATAGCTAGCTGAACAATTGTTTCTGGATATTGGTTAACTGTATCCACAATGTCCTGTTGGTCATAACATTTCTTCAGTGCATCAACAGTGGTAACAATGAACAGAAAACAGACCTGTGCTCGGTAGTATTCTTCTGCTGTGTAATGGCTTGGTGGTCTTCACTGACAAGGCAGTTGTGGTGGTTCAATGTCAAGCTCTGCACACATTTGTAAGGTTTCATTGTACAATGTAGAACATTTCTCATCAGTCCTAAGCACTGACACATTTTCTGTCATAATTTCCAAGGTGGAAATAATGCCAGGTAAACAACTTAGTCTTGACTGCACTGCCCGATTTAGAGTTTCCAAAAGAAGCAAGACTTCTAGAGCCATCTTAACACCAATTACAAACTCCCTGACAATGGCTGTATTCACACTGGGTCTGTTTCAAACAGACTCGGTGCGATTAGTTTTGTTTGAAACAATGTATCAATTTTCTTGCTGTTTACACTTACCTGCAAACACAGGGACGTTTTTTTTATGTCCTTCAATGCACTGATGCCGTAGCAACTCTGAAGCTGTTAAAATAACAGTATATAATTTAGTTTAAAAATTAAACATCGGGTGTATTTATTGCAAATCATAATATTTCATTATTTTTTTTATATGGTCATATAGTAAAAAAATGTTAAATGTACAAAAAGCAAGATTAAATAAATAGATCAGCTGTTACCATTTAAACATGTGATATACACATAATCAGAATAATTAAACAAATAATCCATAAGATTGTTTATTTTATTTTTGAATAGCGCTAACACAACCTAATAAATTATTCTGCTATTAACTTGCTAAGCACACTGAAGCAAAACCGGGACAATTACATTTTACTGTTTCTGACCGGCACAAAATATTATGGCTGAAAACTGTGACAAGCCCAGTTTTACTGGAATGTCTGGTGACCCTAATAGTTCCCAGAGACATTTGGTTTCTTGCTCTTCTTGTTTCTTCCGAATATGAACTAAACTATGTGCAAAATGTTTACTTCCAAGTCAGGTTACCTTGTATAGTTAGTTTCCCATGTGCAAAGTCCAGCAGTTGTTCACACTGAGGTTTAGCAATTTGCCAACCATACCAAGCCCACCTCTTTAGGTAGACTCGGTACCGCTTGTTTCCCAAGCGGACTTTGTTGTTCACACTTCATATCAAACGTTCCAAATCCTTCCGAGCGCGGACCAAACCCTCTAAACAGACCCAGTGTGAACACAGCCAAAGACTTATTATTAACCCGCAGGCTCTAATTCAGGGGTGTCAAACTTGTTCCATTTGGCGGGCCTGATCCGATACCCTAGCGCTTGGCGCGGGCCAGGTGAAAGTTATAAAAATACAAAGATGAACCCAAAACCTCAAAGTTATTGTATTTAACAAAAATGATCATGCATAGCATATTTACATTCCCCTAAATAGCACACGTGTGCAAACATGCCTCCAACGAATTCCTTCGCATGAGCAACACAAATAGCTAATTTTCAAATTATTTTTTCCTTTCCCCTACTGCTGTCAGGTCATACTTCACATCTCTCACTCAGTGTTATGTCACGTTGCGCATCCGTTTGTAAAGTGTAAAAGCTGTGTGCATTGCCAACTCAGAAGAGTTCAAGATTGAACCGTCACGCATTCTCTGATTATTTCAATACTTAACAATGGCCTACCACCATATCCCCGCTCTGTGGATTCAAAAGCAAAACCCAAAACATGTCACTTTACTCCTGTTGTTGTTGAACATGTTAGCTTGACGACTCAATGATATTTATTTAGAATAAAATATTATTTTAAGTAAATGCTTTTTTAAAACTCATGTTATCTCAAATCATCAACACATCCTCTCTTCCACACTCAGGTCATGGTTCCTGATCTAATTTTGAATTTACAGAGGTAATGGAACCCAGAGCAGAATCTGTGGATCTCAAACAAGCAGAAGAAGTTGCATCCTTGAGCCATCTTTCAATGGGGCTTTCCACTTAAAATAAATGGACAACAATACATTCCTAAATACAAAGACATTCTATTCTGCTTGATAGAAGATCCTCAGAGTTGACAAGCAAACAAAAAATTCTTCATAATTAGCTTAAAAATAAAATTGACCTTACTTACAGGACTATTTTCATAATATCTGTATTGGTATTAGTCTTTCACCATGTTTCCTTGTCATTAAAAAACACAATACGATTACGTATAAAGTAGCCTTCTTGTCACACACTTGAGTGCTGTCAGTTAATATCAAGAAACTACATCGCTGCATGAAGTATTGCTGTAACAAACTGACATACTTTATATATTCAGCATTTTGGATGCCAATATTTTGTAATGCATTTGCTAGTACAAACTGACTGTGTGCTATATATGGGTAACCGCGGTGTTACAGTATTTGACAATTCATGAAAAAACAGCTGTGCTTTTTAGATATTTTGGTATGTTTTATAATAGAGCTCCTGGTGTGCAGGAAAAAGAATGACACGCTTATTAAAGTTTCTTCGTACTGTCAAAAGTAACATATTCAGCAATATGTAACATAAACAGCATGGAATAAAGCATCCCATACTGTTTATGTTACATATTGCTGAATATGTTATTTTCCTGGAATGGGGTTTGAAACAACCTTGTGATGAGATTTTATTGCCTGATATGCTTTGCCCCAGTGTGTAAAGTAGGTAAAGATTGTAGCTCGATACTGAAGGGAACAGATTTAATAGTGAATGAGATAAGATAGGGATTGTTGTTTTGCCATGTAAGTATTGGTGATATAAGATTTTAGAATTTAAGAGAACAAGGGTTCTATGAATTTCCTCTTTGTAAATACATCAATAAGCCTTGTTTCACTTGAATATATTTTAAAGATGTATAGATTAAAGACTGTAGAATAACGATTAAAGACGGCTTGAAAACCATAAAGGAATGGGCCAGTTAAACCATGGGTTATGCTTATTCCGGGTGACAGGTAGTAAAGGCATAGGCTACACACTTTAATATTGGTATTGGGACAGCAGCCTTGGAATAGAACTGGGTTTGGGGCTTATTATCCCCCTTTATACACCACTCAGACCCCTTAATTATTAAATATCTTGGTATCACCAAATAGAAAGTGGCCTCCTCTTAAATAAAAGCTACATATTTTAATAAGAAGGCCATCTCATGTTGGCCACAATTTGCATGTTTACTAGTTAGCAGAAATGTGGCCATGTTTTCATTTTATGTAAGATGTGCTTTTTTGATTTGTACAAAATTACACTAAAAATGCATAATTATTAAAGGAATTAACAAACATATAATTAGACATGAACTTGAGTGTAAATTCAACACACTGTGGTGGTGAACAACAGTTACAAGTCAGTATTACAGTGCTATGACATCACTAACACCCTAACATCACAACAGAAACAAGCAAACTTTAATCAGAAAGAAGAAACAATTTGTGGAGCTCCTCCCATTCTATCACAACAAATTCATACAGTCGGGGGAGAAATGTAACCCTTGGCTATTTTGTACAGAGGCTGTGTAAAAGAGTAACCTAAGAGTTCACATGATTCTGGAAAAGGGAGTGTTCAACAGCTACATATGTTACTTTCAAGGATGACTCTCTCTGAATCCCTCATGAACATGGATTTGGCAAATTACAGCGATGTTTTAGATCAAACTTATACCACATTGGAGTTTGAAAATGTACATGTGGTTTATGGAGGGGGTGAGTGTCAGATGCGGAAAATGTTCAGCAAATTCATGTTTTATTGTTATTACTATTTTCTTGAACAATTGAAAGAAAATTAAAGTAGTCATTACAAAAGATACATTAGGTATTTGAATAGACATTGCAGCTTGTACAACATTTCTCATTTTCATGCACTGTTGTTTTTTTTTTGCTTGTTGTGTTGCTGGATTAGTAGCTGGGTTCTAAAGAAAAGTTTACTCCTTGGTTTGTTCTTTGTGCCACAGTTAAGGAAAAAATAAACACACATATATATATATATATATATATATATAAACTCATGTTAGGAGAATTTGGCTCAAACTGAATCTTGTTGGAAGCTATCCTTGTTGTCCTATCAGTCAAAAGCTAATTTTTACCTGAGTACAATTATTGTTCTTCGTCCGATGTAAGGTCATTCTGTTTATTTAGTATCTGTATATTTGTCTTAAATAGGGCCTAGATAAATTCACAGAAGATTTGAACAAGATCTGCCCATTTGTAATTTAGTCCCACAGCCACAAGATGTCAGACTCAACCCAGGCTATGTAATTGGGAATAATTAAACAATCAGACCACCAGCACAGATTTTTGGCAAAAAACTATAACATGATTAATTCATACACCAAACGTTTTAAAGGGCTTGTGGCACTTCAGCATTAGTGCCTTCAAATTTACATCTCTGTCAAGCTGCTTTTTTTTCAAAGAATGTTCAGCAAATCATTTTTGTAAAAATGTTTCTATTATAAAGAATCTCCTATATACCATGGTGTAGAGGATTTAAACATTTAATTAAATTGGCTGAAAGGAAACAGCTTTTTAAAATTAAAAACATTATACAATCCATAGTTCTGCTGCATGTAATGTTGTCTTCTTTCATAGGTTTTAAATCATTAGTATTATTTTATTTATTACAATATTGATCCAGGATACACAACTGTGGTTCTACATCTCTCATACAGTGGTCCTGAACTAGAATCCAAAGAGGGTATTTTTTTGGGTGCTACTAAACTGAAAGAGGCTTATGGTCACTGAAAGACACGGTTTTCACAAACAGAAACGTGTGTAGGACAGGGTTTTTTTAAATGGAAAGATGTGAAGGCGAGGGTTTTCTGTGGAAAGGTGTGAAGCACAGGGTTTTCTCGGTATACAAGTGTGAAGGATAGTTTTTTTAATGGAAAAGAGTGAAGGAAAGGGTTTTTCAACATAAAGGTGTGCAGGAATTTTATATGGTTCATATACTGTAAATCCATAAATATTTATGTGCTTTTTATTATGCGTTTTTCGTGTATGAAAAAAAAACATAAACATTTTTGCCAAGAATATCTTAGTACTGTACATATAATTAAGTAATATACTATAACCAGTGCAAAAAGGTCTCCAACATTTCTGGAGCAAAATAGGTGTTATGGCTTTACATTATTCTGTTAAATATACTGATACAGCATAAGTAAATAAGTAAACATAAATAACAAAATGTTTTTGAAGTTCATACCACTTTTTTTTCTTTCTTTTGTTTTTGTTTTGTAATTATTTTTTGTTAGGTCACAGAATCACCGTTCAGTAGTTTTTTCATTCAGCCATTTTATCTTGTTGTTGGAGTGGAAAGGGGCAGGACTGACAGTGATGTGAACCAATCACATGACAGATGGAGACTATTGTCTGGTGGTGTAAGGATGTTTCCTCCTATGATGAGGGTCAGAATCACAGGCCAGAATGTCCAAGCACACACGAGAGAGAGAGAGAGAGAGAGAGAGAGAGAGAGAGAGAGAGAGAGAGAGAGAGAGAGAGAGAGAGAGAGAGAGAGAGAGAGAGAGAGAGAGAGAGAGAGAGAGAGAGAGAGAGAGAGAGACTACTATCTTATGCCTTATGTTTGGACTTTTCCGGTGATCTTTAAAATGCATTTCCTGCCCGAGCAATGTTTGCTAGATTTTTTTTGTATCTGGAAAAAAAATGTTCGTCTTTTAAAGTACAAATGCATTCATTGATAAAGATAGGAAGTAGAATGAAGTTTATTTACAACCTATCACTGTAATGTAGATGTGTAAACATTGGCTATGTTTATAATGGGGGAAAAGGGACTGGTACACCATTGGTGCACTTTTGTAACATTTTTGATGTACCGCTATTTTTAGGAGGGTTTACAATCTTGTCTTGATAAGTATGAAATTTGAGATTCAAGCTTGCATTTTCTGCATTGAAATGACGTTTATTGAAAAAATAGATAATGAAAAAAATATAGAAAGAGGTGTAAATTGAACCCAGAATTAAACAGCTGTTTTACCATTGTACCACCTGTGTTTTTTTAAGAATAGATTAAATCCCATATTATTTTATAAAAACCAACATCATACACCTCTGCTTTGGAGGAAGGTTGCAGGTGGGCTTTATAAAACGTGATGCAGAAATACCTTATGATGTACTGAATGGTACAGTACAATATTTAACAAGCCAAAACTGACTGGAACCCTTCTGGTTGTATTACTTAATATCACACACACAAAAAAAATTATGTGCATGACAACATACTGAATTATGGGAAGAGAATGTACAATTTTAGCTTGCTAAATGGTACGTTCAAATAAAGTTGTTTATTGCTAGTTTTATTTAAAAGTATTGTGTTCCTCCCAAAAAACTGGCCTTGCCCTGGCTTTGTAATAAATGAAAACATAAGTATTTGTTATGTTAACAACCAAAAAATATTAAAAACTAGATATGGGCATATAAACTTGTATACTGTTTTTATGTACCAGCATGCAAGAAAACAAAATGTCAAATGCATTTGCAATATTCCTAAATGACCTCATTTCTTTGATCTATCCATTCAGTATTTATTAGTTAGTTAAATTAAATTAACTTTGTCTTTTGACAGACCACTCAGCTGGTACTTAATTATCCCAAGAGGGAGGATTTATAGTGTAAACAACATTTTGCATCCATGTAAAGATGTGTGTTGTCAGTTCTATAATTGTCTAACACGCATCTCATTAGTCTGCTGGGGAGAAGGTGACAGCAGCTGGCAAGTATACAAAACAAGTCATTTAAGAACTCATTTGTGTTTGCTTACGAGATGAAAGCAAGCAGTTCTGTGATGTGCCTGTGTCAGTCTTCATTACTTCCACTAAAAAGATGCTGTGCCACTTCCATCTGTTAAATAACAGTCTTAGCTAAATTAAAACACTTTTATTACAGTTTGGCTATTATTATTATTTGTTTATTTAGCTGACGCCTTTATCCAAGGTGACTTACAGAGACTAGGGTGTGTGAACTATACATCAGTTGCAGAGTCACTTACAACGACGTTGCACCCAAAAGATGGAGGTTAAGTGACTTGCTCAGGGTCACACAATGAGTCAGTGGCTGAGGTGGGATTTGAACCATTGACCTTCTGGTTACAAGCCCTTTTCTTTAACCACTGGACCACACAGCCTCCTTTGGCTAAGATGAATTTGGTAAATTTCAAGGTATGCACAACCTACCATAGACTAACAATTTTTACATACAGGGCTTCTGATATTCGGTTTAAACCAATAAAAAAACGATAAACTGATAATTGTTCTTGCTATATTACAGTTTGATAAGGAGTATTTACATGCTTTTGGAATTTCAAACAGAATTGCAAGTTGTGGCGAAATGTAAAAAAATTGCCTAAAAATACACAGAAACCCCAGAAGAATATGCATCTGACCATAAGGATTTTGTTGTGGAAGACAACAAAGGAAAGAAGGTACAATTGGTGCGTGCAAGTACTGTCGAGTTGCAATAATTTCATACAGTATATCAAAATTGAAAGCCCCGAAAAAACAAAAAACAAATTACATATAACTCGAAAATAACTAAAAATAAGGACCAAGAAATTAAATTAATAAAAAACCGAAAAATAGAAGCCCCAATTATATGTTTAAAATGTGTAAAACGACTGTCAGGTGTCTTTTTACTGCTGCAGTACATGTCACCTTAAAAGCCAGAGTTATGATGACAGGCTTAAGTTTTTGCAGATTGGCCAAGCTAATGCATTTATTCAGGGTTGTAAGCATAGCTGCTTTGAGGTTGTGTTTCTTCTTTTTATATATATATATATATATATATATATATATATATATATATATATATATATATATATATATATGTCTTTTGTATTCAGCCAATGAACGTCCTGGTAATTGATTTGTAATCAATTATTCTACCTTTTTAAGTACCTGAAATATCCTTTTCTTTTTTCATATATATATATATATATATATATATATATATATATATATATATATATATATATATATATATATATATATATATATATATGTGTGTGTATGTATAATCTTCAGACAGTTTGCCAGCCGAGCCAACAACCATGAATACAGCAGAGAATGGAGTGAATTCACACTGCTCAATCTGTGGAGACAGAGCAACAGGCAAACACTACGGGGCCTCCAGTTGTGATGGCTGCAAGGGCTTTTTCAGACGGAGCATTAGAAAGAGCCATGTATATTCCTGCAGGTACATTTGTGTGGAAAAAAATAAATATTAAACTTTGTCCTATTGAAATAATAACAGCCTTAAAAAAATGGTACAATAATATACATGTCAGTACATTTTTTTCATTTTAAGAAAATCCACAAAAATATAATGATGAGTTGAACACAATTATATTATTGAAAAACGGTACAAATGGTCCTTATTCAAGTTCTAAATGTTTGCTTCAATTACTGTAATAACTTAATAATGCTTTAACCAACAGGTTTAATCGACAATGTGTTATTGACAAAGACAAGAGGAATCAATGCAGATTTTGCAGACTTAACAAATGTTTTCATGCAGGAATGAAAAAAGAAGGTAATTACTGAACATGCACTGTTTCTGGTATATGCATTGGGGAGAAAAACAGATCCATTCAATTTGCCTTTTACACAATGCAAAACACTTCTTCATTAGCTCTGGCACTTTCAGACATAGTTCAATACGTGTTAATTTCATGTATAGAAACACTGGTCTCTATTCTAGACTGTTGTGAAATTAGTCAAATGTAAGATATGTTTATATAGAATTTCTTAAGCCATATAATAATCTATGCTATACATGCAATTTCGAATTTATAGGAGGCATAACCATAGCTTGGTGGTTATAGGTACAGACCGTGTGCTCACTATCCTGTCTTTCTACGTACAAATAATACAATAATACAAATATAACAAATACAATGTTACATATCGACTGCTATTTCACTCAAAGTGTAAATTGTATAATGTAAAAGTAAAATACCTGTTAATGCAGCAAAATGAACAAGAAACAACTTAAGCATCTACATTTTAACTGGTTTATTTCTAGTACGGTAGCAACTGTTTTTTGTTTTTGTTTTTTCAGAGAACATACCTCTATAAATGCTAGTGTATGACTTCCTGTCAAAAAGAATACAATACAAACAGTTCACACTCAATGGAGCACATAATGTTTGTGATTAGTTTAGTGTTAAGACCACATCATGTTATGACCATTCATCCACCAGGGAATATACGCTTCATTGAATATGCATTAAAGAGACACAGACATTTTAATTTCCAAGCAATGATTCATGGCTATGATTAGCTCTGATGAGTTAAATGGTTTGCTTATTGTCCAGCTGTACAGAATGAAAGAGACCGGATAAGCTCTAGAAGAAATACATACCAGAGCAGCAGTTTACCATCTATAACTGCACTGGCACAAGCTGAAAGTCTCTCTCGGCAGGTATGTACACCCGTTATGGACAGAATAAAATCTAATTGTGTATTGGTCTTTTAAAATAAAAAAAATGGCCACCATCTAGATACCAGACAAATTGTTTCATTAACACAACTCTGCCAACTAAAAATATGGCTATGTTTATACATTTCAGATTATTTTTTACTTGAAAACAAGATAGAAAAATGAAATGAGATGTACTGAAGGCCAAACTAATAATGAATGTCTGTATACAGATATTTTGCAAACTTGCATCTTAAAAAGTACACACAGTGTTATTAATGACTCTTCTATAGAATGACGGTTGCTAATTTGCATGCACATTAGTCGTTACCGATGCATCAATAATGTAATTTTGAGTTGCAATTATCCACATGACTGATTTGTGATTTTACTTTGGGAACATCAACATCTTGTGGACTAACTTGTGTGCCCTTAGAGTAGTAACTTCACTTAAACTTAATATCCATTTCTCTTTAGATCAGTGTACCCAGCCCTGGAGCACCTACAGATGTATCAGCAAAGAAAATTGCCAGTATTAGCGATGTATGTGAATCTATGAAGCAGCAGCTATTGGTTGTGGTAGAATGGGCAAAATACATTCCAGCATTTTGTGAATTACCACTAGATGATCAGGTAATTATTTAATATGAAAAAAATAACACCTCCATTCAAGAAAAGAGCATATTCTTATTGCTATTATACAGTGTGCCTTTTAGCATACAGACACAGTAATTATTTTGTGATTATGCAAATATTGTCAGACTGTTTTGTATACAGTATACTGGAGCAGGCAATTACCAGTGCAATGATGTTATACTGTAGGCCTCCTATTGATATACAAGAAAATATATACATTTGTAAATTGGTAAAAACAGGGGTTAGCAAGCTTCTTTGAATCATGCCCCACCTTAGCAATTTTTTTTTCTTTGCTCGCTTGAAGTTTAAAGAAAGTGAAGAGTAGTTATATTAAGAAATACTTTTGTACAGCTACTGGCAGCAGTGGAATAATAATAATAATAATAATAATAATAATAATAATAATAATAATAATAATAATAATAATAATAATAATACTTTTTATTTATATAGCACTTTTCATTTAAAAATTACAAAGCACTTCACAAAGCAGCATAAAAACAGACATTCAATAGACAAACAGTAAAAACAACAAATCATTTAGAGAAAGCCAATCGAAAGAAGTAAGTTTTAAGATTAGTTTTAAAAACATCATCTGAGTCACAATTTTTCAAATAGCCCGGCTGGGTGTTCCATAGGCGTGGGGCTAAAGAGCAGAAAGCCCGATCACCCACAGGGCACAGACGAGTCCTAGGCACAGACACAAGAACATTGTTACCAGATCTCAATTTCCGTTTAGGTGTGTGGTAGTGAAGGAGATCCCTAAGACAGGCAGGGCCTTGAGAATGTAAGGATTTATAAGTTTGTAATGAAACCTTAAAATCAATCCTATATTTGACTGGCAGCCAGTGGAGAGAAGCAAGGACAGGAGATATAGGCGCATGTTTCTTGGTCTTAGTGAGAATACGGGCAGCACTATTTTGAACATATTGTAACCTGTTGATAACCTTAGAGGAGATACCTGCAAAAAGAGCATTACAGTAATCCAATCTTGATGAAATAAAGGCATGTGTAAGCTTTTTTGCATCAGTCATAGATAATGAGGATCTAAGTCTAGCAATGTTCCTAAGGTGGAAGAAAGACACTTTGCAGACATTCTTAATATGATCCTCAAATGATAACATAGGGTCAAATCTCACACCAAGACTGGTAACCAATGAAGTGGAACTGATCTCATGTCCATCAATAAGCTGCCTTAGTGCCAGTAAAAGTCCTAATGGTAGTAACATAGTAAAAAACAAAGAAAACACACACATGCCCAGTACCTTTTGTAAAATAGGTCATCCTATTACCTGCTCTCTTTCTAAGAAATTATTACTGAAATCGCTACAAACTTTTAAAAACATACATTTCTCTGGCTGCACTTTTGTTTTTTATAAACAGTCTATCATTAGCCAGTACATCCAATTTCTAAGTAACTTTCTGCATATTTCCAAACCTTGTGGTTTTTAGACAATGATGCACCTTCAGAATCACTCTGACTGATTCATTATATAATGAACAAGGGTACAATGCGGTGGGAAAAGAACTGTCACTGATTCTAAAACACAAAATTGCCCGTCATTGAGTCTTTGTATTATTAAGTGTGGTTTTCCAGACTATCGTAGGTAAACTAAAAACACATTTTTTAAAGAAAACCAATTTTGCAAGTTTGTAAAATTCACATTTAGACTTATTTGTAAAATTATATTTTTAAATGTATTTTTACTGCTATAATTAATGTAGAGAGACACATTGCTTTCATACTTCAATGTTACATCATATTTCTAGACCTGTTTTGAAATGACTTCATGTTATTATTTGTATTCAAATGTATTTCAAAACCAGCCTGTTACCATGGTCATTCCTCTTGTTGGCCCATTTAATGCAAGTGTACAGTATATCATAGACAGTATATACATAGTTGTGTGTATGTCTCCCCCTGAGATTATATATATATATATATATATATATATATATATATATATATATATATATATAGATAGATAGATATATTATTTATTTATTTATTTATTTATTTTTTTTGTATTCTGCATTTAGGTTAGTCTGTTGAGAGCACACGCTGGGGAGCACTTACTTCTTGGGGTAGTGAAGAGATCAACCCCTTACAAAGATCTCCTTCTTCTCGGTAATACATGCTCATCCTCTTAATTTTTTTACATAATAATTGCAGAAAATAGTATACATGTATGTTTTCATTCTATGTAGAGGTGGCAAAATTAAAACCTGATAGCAAAATGTGACAACTTTTACATGTAGCATTTTGCAAGAAATTGCACATTTTCGTTAATTATTTTATTAAAGTGTGAATCTGAACTTGCAGTAAAAACTAGTGCTAGTGCTGTTTTTATTTTAAGACTTGTGTGACTCTGAACAAAATTGAAATACATATATCAAGCACAGGTTAATTAATTGAAAACTACATACATAATATTAAACATGTACCAGCAATTTATTCCTGTTTATTCCTTTTGTGGAAAATATGTTTTGTTTGCTCGTATTTTGTATTAGTATACTAATTCTTTGTTTTATTTCAAGTGGTGCACACTTTGCACTTGAGCAAATGATGTTTTGGTTTTGAATGGATTTGAATGAATGAATCTGCTTTGCTGTTTAAATACTGAGAAACTCCAAGATTGTTGTATCCTAGAGCACTGCTTTAATGCAATGGGATTGACATGCAATTCCTATCGTGTTTTTAATGGGTAGATTGCTGTATGTGCAATTATGACAGCACCACAGTAGTAGAGCAGTAGAAATATATATCTTTTTATTTTATCTTATTGTAGTTTTTTTTAGAGGGCATGGGCAGTATTACTGTAATAGGCAGTTAATTAAAGAGTGGGGGACTTCACGTATGTTACAGTTACTGCTGCTAATGAGAAATTATGATAACTCAGTTATTTTTCTGTGCTGTTTATGTCAAAAAGTTTTTTTTTTAAAAAGTGGATAATGTTTAATAAAAAATATGTATATAGTTAAAACATGATGTATACTTTGTTTTTATTTGTATACATTTATTTGAGTTATTTTATTCATGTGTATCTGTAATAAAACAAAATAAAACATTTTTAGCGGATAAAACTAAATAAAACAAAATTTGTGAAAAATACAATACAAAATTATAATATAAAAATCTCACAGGGCTCTAATTATAATTCATCCCAGATAACGAAATCTAAAATAAACAGTCCATGCTTATGTGTTCTTGAGACATTCCCACTTGCTAATAGCTTTTTTCTTAAATCTTAAAGATTGCAGATTAAGTTAAATTGCATAAAAAAGTATATTATACAATTGTACTGATTAATCTTCCTTCTTTAAGGCAATGACTATATTATCCAGCGCAACTGTCCTGAAGTTGAGATTAGCCGAGTTGCAAACAGGATTTTGGATGAACTGGTTGTGCCTTTTCAGGAATATCAAATAGACGACAACGAATATGCCTCTTTAAAGGCTATTGTCTTCTTTGACCCAGGTAAGGAATTCTCAAAAAGAAAACACTGCATAAAGTTAATTCAACAAAGCGATAAGAGAGCACAAAACAGCAGCCCATTAATAAAACAACATGTGTACAGTATGTTGCATATTTAGAGATGAATTACTTATTTTCTCAGAAGCTAAAGGCCTGAATGATTCATCTAAGATTAAAAGCATGCGGTACCAGGTGCAGATCAGTTTGGAAGATTACATCAATGACAGGCAGTATGATTCTCGAGGGAGGTTCGGGGAGCTACTTCTACTCCTGCCAACTCTGCAAAGCATCACTTGGCAAATGATCGAGCAGATCCAGTTTGTCAAACTCTTCGGAATGGCTAAAATTGACAACTTGCTTCAGGAAATGCTTCTGAGCGGTACGCTTCTTTCTTTTCTTCTGCCTAACCTTTGCCCACTAAACTTCTTAAATTATAATTTTTGTATTTATGTACTACTGGAGCACATCTACAAATTGCTGGTACAATAAAACAGTAGACTGATGCAATTATTACTGTAGGTTTCTTGATTGAAAACAACGTATTGCCCAATTTTGAGTAATAATTAGATTATCAAAAAAATTATTTTGGTTTTATGACCTCCCGCTAATTAGTTTGGATAATTGGGGTTTTACTGTAAATTATGGTGACTTTTACCTTTTTAATTCTGTTTTGTAGTGCTAGTTATTAGCTGACATGCAGTTTTTGGTTTACAATTTAGCAAGTATCATATTTTGCAATGATAGGGAAGATAAATTTGGATATCATGCTATTCTTTACATAGTCCGGTCTAAACTGTATTATAGAATTAGGGCCCGGACCAAATCAAAACTTTGACAACCCGTTAATCGCACTTAACAAAACTGTATTTAATAGCGTTTTTTTTTTTTGGTAAGTATCTTATTTCTTCTACTCATAAAAAGAAAACACTATTAAATACAGTCTAATAGGTGCCTAGGTGTTGTGCATACTTTCATGATGGATGATACAAAATGCCATATTTTCCATGTTTCTGCAGGAACAGTTAATGACGCAATACACACCCATCACCCTGTGCATCCACATCTAGCCCAGGATCCTTTGACTGGTCAGACTGTTTTAGTAAACTCAATTCCAACTCCAGTGCTCACGGAACATATTTGTAAGTCTCTCTGTGCGTATAATCTACTTACCAGTCATTTCTGAGATAGGTCGAGTGCTGTCAGGGAATGTTAACTGTACTGGAATCAGAAAGTAGCACTTTGTTAGTATTTCAAAATATATTTTCCACCTTTCATTTGCTTTGGTATTATTTTCATTTCTCTAACAAAGCAGATGAAATAATGAATGACTGGAGGAGTGGAAAAAGTAATATTATAGCTAATGAAAGGTAGCAAAATCCCAACAAGTAAATCTTTAAGGCTGGGTGACAAGCTCCCATAGTACACACACATAGCATTAGTTTATACATCTCACTTCAGGTTTAAAGAAATAAGCATGGGGGCAAAGGGCAGTAGTACTATTGTAGTTGTTATATATCTTTTTTTTACATATTCCAGCGACTCCAGAAACTCCATTACCATCGCCTCCACAAGGATCTGGACCAGAACAATACAAAGTGACTTCAAACTAAAATGTTGCCAAACAGCATGATACTTTACTTCTATGACTGCATAGCTTTCAGATGCAATTTTACAATTTTTCAGAACCACATATTGGGTTTGTCATGATGGCTGAGAATACTGACAGACTGTTCGTAGAATCATGGGTCATGTTTTTTTTTTTTTTTTTTTTAGAAGCATCCTAAATAATGTGTAAGAACTGTTTCTTAATGGTTCTAAGTATTTATTTAAAATTACTGGTACATATTTACTACTCATTGAACTTTATATAAAAATATAAGACTAATTGGTTTTCAATTTTTTGGTTTCAAAAGTTGGGTGGGGGTGGGGGTTCATTTTCAGTAGCTGGGGCATGTAGTAATAAAATTTAAAAAATAAAACATTCATTTTTCATTCAGATTGGTGCCTTTGCGGTCATGAACTCCATCTGGAGGGGGGGGGGGGGGGTTCTTTCACAGCCCCTCTATGCCAGTAAGATCACATAGAAAATATATTTATAGTATTGAAATCATAGACATTGGAAATGGCAAATTTCACAATCGAAAAAAAAAAAATTCTTAGAAGCAATTCTTTACTATTGGGCTCTGCTTTCTCCTCTCTGCTTGATATCAACCATACTGCATTGCATGCCAACGCTGCCTCTGTTGATTGGCATTTCCGCTGGATCCTAGTGGAAACCGCTACACTGACTTGAGATTGTACGAATACATTTTTGAGAAATACAAGTTGCTGCAATGTGAGCAGAACATTTTCCTTAGTTGAAAAAGTCTTATCTTTGGAACCAGAAGCACAGAAACTCAAACTAATATGAAGCAGTCTTCATTGGTGATGACAAAGCTAAATTGAAAAAATAAAGTCAACTGAAAATGTGGGGCTTTTTATTTTTTCAGAATTGCATTTTTTAGGGTCATAGAAAAAAAAAATTATATATATATATATATATATATATATATATATATATATATATACACACACACATACAGTGGTTCCGAATAATTTTCCTTTAAGGTCTCACTGAACTGACACATTTCAATTGAAAGCCGGTTAAACTTTTAAATCACACAATTAGGTTGTGTGATTAATCTCCAAAGTGCTTTCAATTAAAAACAAATTGTTGTCTTTTAATCTGTAGACAGGCGAGTTCCACGTGGCTGATGCAGATCCACATTATAAACACATAAGCATAACAGTGTAACGTCTTCAGGTAGGGTTTTAAAAAAATCCCTCTTGTTACAATTCTTCAATCTACTGATGTTGAGGTTTAAAAGTTTTAAGTTGAGATGAGGCAAAACATACATGACGATAACTGACCAGTTAAAAGATGAGAATTCTCTTTGAATCAAAACCACTCTGCAGAACCTAATGACATAATTTAAGTGCATCACAATGTTAACATTTAAAAAAAAATTAAACGCTACATGAAGACGTTACATACTATTGGCATGCTTATGTGTTTATAATGTGGACCTGCATCGGCCACGCAAAACTCACCTGCCTACAGATTAAAAGGCGACAATTTGTTTTTAATTGAAAGCACTTTGGAGATTATACACACAGCACAACATTGTGTGATTTAAAAGTTTAACCGGCTTTCATTGGAAATGTGTCGGTTCAGTGAGACCTTAAAAGAATATTATTCGGAACCGTCGTATTCGTCCCATCACGAATTATATATATATTATATATATAGACACACACACACACACACACACTAGATGTAAACTTTTGATAGAAACTAGTTTCATATCAAATCATTAGAGAAAAACAAAAACAAAATCTGCTGAGGTTTTCAATCAAAAATACAGGTGAAACACAGTGAGGTTGAACTGTGTTTCACCTGTATTTTGAAAGAATAAAGTTATGGATTATATAAAGTGTCCTGCCATTTTTCCTGCTTGTTTGTTATGCAACTGCCTCATTATTAATCTGTTAAACCTGCTGTATCATAGGTGCTTTAATATTGTTATATAATTTTAATAAATAAAGGTATACGTTTGTATATAGAGTGTACTGTACATTGAAAATTATAATTAATTTATTGTACTTGAATGATTTTTTTAAAATAAATATGAATTATTTTTGTATTACAATGTATTTGAATTACACATTCTTACTTTGTGTGTATGAAAATTAGAATGGTAACTGTTTAATTCATTTCAAGCAACTATGCTGTGGCATGTTACTGTCTGGTTCAACAAATGTCACACTTTGCATATGTGCTTTAAAGATGGAAAAGAAACACCAATGTATTTGTATTACAAAAATAAAAGCAACCACCACAAATGTGTTGGATTTTCTTCCAGTAATACAAACATAATAGTAATGTATCTAGATTCCATTATATGAGATATACATGAAGCATGTTGTAATGTATATTTTCCAAAATTAATATAAAGGGCTCTGGTGCAAAGTTACATTCATCTTCAAGTTTTTTTCTTACTAGTTTTATAGATTTCAATTATTTTTATAGTAGCCAAAGCTTATTAATGCATGCATTCCCGGAAAGGTCTAAGATCCCTATTACTCTAATCTGAGAATTAATGGAACAGAATCTCAAAATACTCATTATGAAGTATTGAAGTGGTTCCAATCTGAAAACTCTGCCATGTTGGCCTCATTAGCTCCCCCAGCAGAGGTATCTCCTGCTGTGAACAATGTATGAGACGCAACACTGTTGACTGAAATGACAGAATTTTTTGAAATCTAAGTAAGGGGCTGCAAACCTTTTAAAACCAACATCAAACATGCACTGTTAAAATATTGACTTTAGATGTCATTCACTGTTCATTTATATATTTATTTACTTGCTTGCTTATTTACTTACATTAGATTGTTAAGCAGACATAACATTTCTGTCTTAAAGTAACTGCAAGATTCTGTCAAGAGTAATATAAATCATTGTACACGGGTTTAGTCAATTTGACATTGTAAACCTACTTCTCTATTATTTAGTCATTTTTGTAATACAAAATACAAAAAATATGAATTCCGCAAGCTCTAAATATGACAAAAGGATATAAATAAATCTCAGTTGGATTACCCAATTAATTCACAGCAAAAGACAAATGACATTCTTAAACTGATTGATATACAGTAAAAACAGAAAACTCAAAATGTACTTCAAAAACAAAGAAAATCATGCAACTGTTTTTTTTTTTTTTTTTAAATGGAAAGACGTCATTGTTTGGTCCTTTGCAGGACAACTTTGTTTAAAAAAAAACAAACAAACATATGCACTCTGCATTTATAATGTTCAAACGTGCGAATGCTGCACCACCCGTGGTATATAAGGGCCAGACAGAATTCTACATCTGTCACATTCAGGACAAATAACTGCCATTTTAATTACATTTTCTGGATCGTATGCCATCTTTCCCCTAAGGCAATTAAACCAAGTCAACAACCAAAATTATAGACCTAAGCATGTACAAGCAAGAACAGACAAACATTTAAATTACCAGTGTTTGTTATCAAAACGAAACCGTTTCACACCTTTCAGCTCTGGATTTCAATGTGCTTATTTTGCATGTGGCTCATGTAATATACTGTACTGTATATACTCCTCTTTTAAAAAATGTTCAGCTACAAAACACTACAAATCTGTCTTATTGCACAAGGAAATCAACATCTATCAAAACAGACTAGTGCCAATTAACAAAAAGTAATACACAAAAGGCCTGGCACTCATTTCTGTATGATTTATAAATGTGGATTCATTGCTTTGTTATTTACTTATTTCTTGACACAGCAAACAGTATTGCAGTAAATGTCATCACTCCAGATCAACAACCCTACCTCTGCCCCATATGTACTCAAATCAAATATTAACAGATAACTGACTGGCACTGACACACCTTTTACAAGAAATAAATCAGGTGATAGGGACTAAACAAGTTGCCTATTTCTGGGTTTCAGTTTCAATATGAGCCTAATGTTTGCCAACTAGCTTAAATAAACTGGGTTTCTATAAACAGAGTAAAAATCATCAATTTCAAGAACACCATTTCTTACACAAAATAAAATATAGTTCTTTTTTCATTTGGAATGTTTATTAGAACCAAGAATGTTGGACAGTTCAGAGACTCTCTTCAACAAAAAGCAGTTTAACTGCTGTTTAAACAAGGGTTTATAGCACCATCATGTGGCCATTCGATGTATCAATGTCTGTACCAGATTCTAAAAAATAATCAGGGGCACAATCAGTGATTATTTTACAAAGTAGCTGCAGCAAGTAAATATTATATATCCTGTAAATTAACCTTATTGTTAGCTCTGCATGGTAGCATATTTTTAAATCCAGGTATTGCTATGAGTTTAGAATAAAATTGTCTGTCTGCTTCAATAGCAATTTATTGGTGTTTTACTTACAAATACAGCACAAAGTGTATTTCCTTGTTTGAGAAACGACTGTCTTAGCTGACTGTCAAATATTGCCCATAAAACATTCCATTTGGGGGTCGGGGATACTTGTAAACAAAGAAATTGGCACAGCACTGACAGGTTTAATTGATTAAAGGATTTGAATTATTACATTAGTTAACAATTGCTGTTACACGTAAATCATAAAATGCAATTGCTTTCCGTGTGTTTCATTGTAGCAAGTTAAAACATATTGGCAACAACAACAACAACAAAAACTGCCTTCTGTTATAAATAAAGCTGTATAATTAAAAAAAAAAAATGCAGAACACAAATTAATATTACCAGAAATTAAAACAATTTATGAAACCAGTATTTCAAAGAGTTAGAGTCATCCGAAAGTCAAGTAAACATGGATACAATATGGCAATCATATTAGGTCACTGTTGCAGGGTAAAGTTACATTTCACCAATGAAGTTGCCATAGCACTAGAAATATGCAGTTGCCATATGAAAAAGTTTATAACAGATAAGGAGGTGGATGTATGGGATGCCTAATTTGGTTACCTAATGTAAAGTAGTGTGTTTGAGTGATTTTTAAACACATAATCTGCAGATCATTCTCAGAAATACTGAAACATACATCATATCACAAAAAAATAATGAATAATGACTAATGCAGTATACACACTGCATAAGAAAACACTGTATTGTTGTTCCCGTCGCATTCTCAGTCTTAAATTGTGTAGATTGTCTGACTGACTGGCACAGCCTAAAACACATTCCAGGCATTGACTGGACTGTTGAGTTCTCCAACAGTGAAATAATCTCAATTTGTAATGTCTAGGAACCAATTCAAAATGTCATGTTAGGGGTAGTCACATACTTTGGATTCTAATGAGGTCAATTAACTGTTTTGTTTATGTGATACTGCCTGGGATAGATTTTAACAAGTCAACTGGATAAGGATCTCCAGGTGTATAGACATCTTTGTAATAGATACGAATTAGCCACTAGGAATGCCAAATAAGAACAGAATGTCTGGCAATGTTAAATAAATCTGTTTAATTTCAATACATTTTGATGGCATCTAAATTATATCCACAAAATGAGCCTCTAATTATGGGTATAACAAGTAAAAGACTTTGCCAATGTCTTAGTATAGTAATAACTTTAAAATCAGGCCACATTCACAAAGCTTTAACTCATGAGTAATCTAAAGCATATTATTTTCTTCTGTATGCTGTATGTCTTTTGGACAGGCAAGTAGATTATTTGTAGCAATTCACATTCTGTTGACCATGCAAGACCTAGAATATGTGGGGTATTGCGTGTCGGTCTAATCTAAGGTGTTGCAGGGGGGGTTAAAATAACTGCACAGATTGAAAAAGATTCTCTGTGTTGCAGGAATGCTGCAGCGCTACAGGCCATTGAGTTTCCCTGACTCGCTCAGATGATCAGCTTAGGCGGTACAGGAAATTAAAAAATAAAATAAAATAAAATAAATAAAATCTCAAAATATCTCTTACTAACCCTAATAAAATGTCAAAGAAACTGAAGCAACAGTCAAATCTATTTGCATTTGGAGCTGGAAAATACATATCTGGCCAACTCCATGAAAATGAGAATGTAACTGAAGATGAGGAGGAGCTAACAGAGTGTTAGTATTTTAGCCAGTAACAGAAAAATAAAGAAATGTGTTCACTTCCCTGGATTTTTTATATAGTTGTCTACCCTGGCATTTGATTAATATAGTTATATTCCCTGGCATTTATTTTATATAGTTCCCTGGCATTTAATGCATATAGTCCCCTGGAATTTGATGGAGTTAGTTCATTGGCATATCTATTGTATATAGTTCTCCACCCACAATTTAAAGATAATGATAAATCTGTAATATGTAAAAATATAAATCTGCACAGTATACCTAACCAGTATACAGTACAGTAGTAAAATCAAATGAACACCTAGCACACTTTCTTTTTACTTTAGCCTGTAGGCTACCGGTATAAATCATGTTGCTGCATTGTGCACACTGGTGTACAATGCGAATAAAAGAATATTGTATTCATTTTATTGTTTTTTGGTTTTTATTATTATTATTATTATTATTATTATTATTATTATTATTATTATTATTATTATTATTATTATTATTAACTTGTCAACCTAGACAGTTAACATAAAACAGATCATGGTGCCGCATTGACAAGTTATGATACTTACAGGAGGACAGTCAATTCTCGTTAATATGAATTTCAAAAGGACCAGCAACAAATTTTGCATTCTACCACTAATTTGTATTATCATTAGTAGCCTATAAGCCAAATGTATACTGTCCGTTTTTATTTAATTTAGTCAGGGGTGCGGTGCTAAATGGTGCACAATTACAAAACACCTGTACATTATTAGAATAGGTATGTTTCCTATTCCTATACAGATGCTCAGAATAAGCGGGAGGGGTTAGCAGCACATATGTGCAGTCTATTGCTCCCAACATGTTGGGGATACCAGAAATGTCACAGCAATTTATTTTTAAAGTTGCAAGTACACCCTGCTTTTAGGGAAAAATAGGTATTGGGTGTTCACCTCAAAAAATGCATTGAGCACAACTGGCAACGCATGAGAAAAAGCGGACTGGGAAATGCCAGCAACAATTGCGACTGTTTAAAACATGCTTTCAAAGGTTCTTAAGAAACTGATGCAATTGGAAGTATAATATTTGAGAACCCTCATGCACACTATCTCCGCCCCCTTTTTGAGAATTTATGCAGGAACGCCCATAATTACATATTCATCAACACTTGAACAGCAAACAGAAACTGCTGCCACAAAGCATTCCCTAAAAAGTCTCAAATAGCATTGCGCTTATCTAGTACATTTCACCCAAGACTTCCGACTCATTTGCAAGTGGTTTACTCTTTTCATATTCTTCATGTTTCACTGTTTTACATAGTCTACAGATAAAGCTTTGGTTGCCTACTTAAGTACTTGAAATCTAAATACAATTTTAATTTGATCAGTAGTATAGGGAGAATCAATTCCACACATTCCCTTAGTACTATATATTCTTTTGTAATGTATTATATATTAAGAAAAAAAAACAGTTAAGCAGCACTAGCCTAACTAAGCATTTTGTTCTCCAGTTTACTCTACAGAGAACCTTTGTTTCAACAAAAATCAATTACTGTGAACATTGTTGTCAGTCATAATAATTCATTTATTCTCGGTATGTAACTTCTCTTCTCTACACAAAGGTATTTGTTGGTCTTTTTTGCAGATTTGTATGAGCTTAATTGAATTATTCCCATCTTGCACATAACTTTCTAATATCAATTATCCTGCTTTCAGTCTTGAAGCTAGACTTATTGAACACCAAGGCTTTAAGTGTTTACTCAGTTAACATAATGCGTCAGGGCACTGAGATTTAAGTTACCCATAATAAAAGGAAACGCGAGGATAAGTTTATGACAACATTTAAAAAAAGAAAGAAAAAACCTAAATCATTAAAAAAAATAGAGTGCTTAAAGTGTCAGGAACAATCAGAATTGGAGGGCAACGTCATGCTTTTCTGTTTTTAGAGGCTCTATTACATTGTGTTGACCTCTGTAAACATTTTATAAAATATTATAATAGGTGAGGACAAAAGTCTTAAAAACGTATTTCAGATATCTAGAGCAAAGTTAGGTCTATATAGGCACACACTGCAGCCAGTGAAGATAGTAGTTCTTTATTTGGTGGACACCTCTTTCTATGGGTTCCCCTATAGGAAGACTGCTGACAATCATGTTAGGTGATGCTAAACATTCAGTTTATACTGGTTATTACATTTACCTCTCCGGACACCAATCAGGAAGCAACCAAACAATTGTGTTCAACAGAACACACCACCACAAAGTAAATAATATTATATAAAAAATAAAAACCCCTGCAAACAATAATAAATAAAGTTAATTAACCAAAATAAAACGTGCAAATAATAAAAACAAGTGCCAACATGACAAAAATAAATACTTCAAAGTCCACAAAATATATTTTAAATCAAAGAAACAAGTGGACCATTCAGTGACCCCTGTGGCATAATGATCTTTGTATCAGATAGTTGAAGCCACAGTAAAACTGGAGGTACCGTTTCATTATTCTAATGTAACTATGGTAATTGTACTATATATATATATATATATATATATATATATATATATATATATATATATATATATATATATATAATGAAAAATGTAGTATAGAGAAACTGTCCAACAGTTTCATTGTATATCCCCCTAGGTGTTTGGATGTGTACATGGTATTATACTTAAAGCACAGAGGGATGTGAAACCCAACCAAGACCCCATTACCTATAAACACCCAACTGTCTGTTTACTACAAAAGAAGTATGCTCCAAAGAAAAGTTAGCAAGCTGCTGAACCCAAATGGAAATACAGTAGCAACTACATTTGGGAATAGCTCTTAAATAAGAACATTTTCTTCTTGCACAGTATAGTTCAGTAGTGTGAACATAACCCCAAGTTTTCCCATAGTAGAGTTTTTCTTTTAGACTGTTCAGCAGTTGCAGAGCCTGTGTTTTCTAACAAATCCCCCAAAAGTGCTACCTACTGACCTACATCTCAAAGTAAAATTGAACCCATTAAAAAAAAAAAAAACATGGTTAATCAAACTCTTAGATCAGCCACCCATTAATACAAAGTCCCCTGTGGAGCGAGCATGACTGCTGTACTGTACATCCACAGCATACGTTCAAGAAATACAGATAAGCAATTAATAGACATATCTGTTCGTTGAATCATCTCTGGTCTGTCCTCTGCTATGATGATTCAACGACTCCTAACCTATGTTCTCCGCTTTCCAAATGACTTCTGCAGTCCTGGCCAAAAATCAACCAAGTCCAGACTTTATCCTTTTTTTTCTTTGTAACCTGCCATAACTGCCTCCTGAAATCGTCCCTTGGGAAAGATGGAATTATTAAGTTTGTCTTTTATGAATAAAAGACAAACTTAATAATTAATTTCACTGTTATTTCTTGAGAAATGTTACTCTATAAATAATAGGAAGTTAGTTTGGACTAGCTATAAATGCTGGTGTAGTGACTGTACTTATATTAGCAGCCCCTTTGTTTTATATCACCTGTAATCCTATGACTTATTGCATTACAGTATTTCAGCAAAATACAGTGGTCTTAAGGTGTTTAAACTGCTCTGTGATAAAAGCAAAACATTTCTTACACACATTTGTTTTCTGGGAGGGGGAGCAAGCTTGCTAGTTAGAGACTATTATCGTCTTTGGTCGTTTGCTGAGTATGTTGCATGACTCACTGCTGAGTAGAAGCTTTCCTGAAAAGACTGACTGCAGGACAGCAAACTCAGCACCGCCTCTCCTAGTAGGAATCGGTCTGGAGGGAAAGAGTGTGTTGATTAGAATAGGGAACGATACAGGTGAGAAAAGACCATGGAACTAAAACAGATCAATGTTGCAAGCACCTTCATACAGTACAGATCATTTTGCACCAGCAGATGTCACTAAAAGTCAAGAATTCACAAAAAAAATAGAATGGTGTTTTTTTTTTTTTTTAATGTATCACTATAGAGGTAATGTAGCTGAAAATAATTGTAACGCTTTATTGTCAGCATTATCATGCACAGGCATCATAATCATAATTATCTTAGATAATTATGAATTATTTTAGATATTCTTTTTTAAAGTTTGATGCTAACTCAGTCACTAAGCACAATATTTAGTAGTATTTACTTGCAAATACCATTTATATATATATATATATATATATATATATATATATATATATATATATATATATATATATATATATAGTAAAGTATTCAGGTCTTTACAGGCGGCGTCTGTGTTATTTTTCAGGTTAGTGCCTGTCCCTTTAATTAGACACGATACACTGGACGTACTCTTTAAACGCCGTGGCGTACGTTTATTAACAAAAGAAAACAGAAAACAAACAAAACACAAAACAAAACGTAGCCATTCTTTGGGCACTAACTAAACAGGAGGCTGTTATCCCTATCTAACACAGGGCAGGCTAAGCCTGTTCCCCTGTTTAAAGTAAGACAATCGTTAAACCAAACCGAATCACAATCCAATAGTTCCGTTGTCAGAACCCGTATCTTTGTTTCGTTACCAGGAAAATACTTCTTTTCAAACACTCGCATCCACTACGCAGCTCTATTCTGCACTCTAACCAACCAACCCCGAACATTCCCCCTCGTGGCATTTTTATTCCCCAACTTCATCAGACGCAGCTGATTCCTCATTATTCTAAATTGACCAATTAATTAAACAATCTAGAAGACCTTTACCAAGATGGCCTCCTGGTAACTTCAGCTTCACAAATATGGCATGTCTTCTACTCCCCAGGGTCCTAAAGCCTCCAAATTAACGTTTGGTATATATACATCATCACTATATATATATATATATATATATATATATATATATATATATATATATATATATATATATATATATATATATATATACACTGCCTTGCATAAGTATTCACCCCCCTTGGACTTTTCTACATTTTGCAGTGTTACAACCTGGAATTAGAATGGATTAAATTGGGATTTTTACCATTTGGTTTACACAACATACTTAACATTTTGAAGGTGCAAAATATTTTTTTATTGTGACACAAAAGTTCATTAAACAAAAAAAAAAAGACATTTGTTTGTTGCATAAGTATTCACCCCCCTGAGTCAATACTTGGTAGAAGCACCTTTGGCAGCAATTACAGCTGTGAGTCTTTTTGGGTAAGTCTCTACCAGCTTTGCACATCTGGATCCTGCAATTTTTGCCCATTCTTCTTGGCAAAATTGCTCAAGCTCTGTCAAGTTGGATGGGGACCGTTGGTGAACAGTAATTTTCAAGTCTTGCCACAGATTCTCAATCGGATTGAGGTCTGGGCTTTGACTGGGCCATTCTAAAACATTCAGGTTCTTGTTTTTAAACCACTCCAGTGTAGCTTTGGCTGTGTGTTTAGGGTCATTGTCCTGCTGGAAGGTGAACCTCCGCCCCAGTCCCAGGTCTCTTGCAGACTGAAACAGGTTTTCCTCTAGAATTTCCCTGTATTTGGCTCCATCCATCTTGCCCTCAATCCTGACCAGTGTCCCAGTCCCTGCCGATGAAAAGCATCCCCATAACATGATGCTGCCACCACCATGCTTCACCGTGGGGATGGTGTTCTCAGGGTGATGAGCAGTGTTGGCTTTGCGCCACACATAGCGTTTTGCGCTAAGGCCAAAAAGTTCAATTTTGGTCTCATCAGACCAGAGAACCTTTTTCCACATGTTTGCTGTGTCTCCCACATGCCTTTTGGCAAAATCCAAACAGGATTTGATATGGGTTTTTTTCAGCTATGGCTTTCTTCTCGCCACTCTTCCATAAAGCCCAGCTTTGTGGAGCGTCCGGGTTATAGTTGTCCCATGGAAGGTTTCTCCCAGCTGTGGATCTCTCCAGCTCCTTCAGAGTTACCATTGACCTCTTGGTTGCTTCTCTGACTAATGCCCTCCTTACCTGGTCACTGAGTTTTGGTGGACGGCCTTCTCTAGGCAGAGTCGCGGTTGTGCCATATCTTTCCATTTTTTAATAATGGATTTAACGGTGCTCCGGGGGATGTTCAAAGTTTGGGATATTTTTTTATAACCCAACCCTGATTGGTGCTTCTCCAGAACTTTATCCCGGACTTGTTTTGATAGCTCCTTGGTCTTCATGATGCTGTTTGTTTAGATATGCTCTCTAACAAACTCTGGGGCCTTCCAGAAACAGGTTTATTTAATCTGAGGTCATGTGACACTTTAATTGCACACAGGTGGACTCCATTCAACTAATTATGTGACTTCTGAAGGCAATTGGTTGCACCAGAGCTTACTTAGGGGTGTCACAGCAAAGGGGGTGAATACTTATGCAATCAAGACTTTTCAGTTTTTTATTTGTAAATAATTTTGAAAAATATGTAGATTTTTTCCCCACTTCGACATTATGGACTATTTTGTGTAGATCAGTGACAAAAAATCCTAATTAAATCCATTTTAATTCCAGGTTGTAACACTACAAAATGTGGAAATGTCCAAGGGGGGTGAATACTTATGCAAGGCAGTGTATATATATATATATATATATGGTTTTATAAGTTTTGCTAATTGTTTATTGTTTAATTATCACCCACACCTGATTATATTGTAAATTAATGTCAGGTGCAGGGTATTTAAGACGTGCAGCTTGTCTGTACGAGGCTGCTGAGTAGAAGGAGGCAGATAGTGTGCTCTGTCTCCGAGCAGTCGTATATAATTAAGTGCTGTGTGAAACCGGTGTGTTTTGTGTGACAGGTAAATGGCTTAGCCGTCCTGCGAGTGAGTCAGGGATTTACCTGTGTAGTTAGCGCTCCAAACGGAGCTAGCTGTTTATTTTTGTTTGTGTTCTGTTTATTAAAAATAGCGCAATCGCGCTTTAAAAACCCAATTTCTGTGTCCTGGGTCTGCTTTCAAAGGGGCAACGAACGACCGTGAGTCCCGGCCGGGTTACTATATATATATATATATATATATATATATATATATATATATATATATATATATATATATATTCCTGTTCATATAGAATTTTACAGGAATAATATCAACATTGTTTATATTTTATAATAAATTGTATATGAATTCAGGCTACAAATGATGTCCTACTCCACAAGAAACAATTGCATGCTGCTTTATAATGGGTAAATCAGTGTAACCCAAATTCACAGAATGCATTGGTTAATTTTAGTTGACATTAAATTTAAACAGCATAGAAATGTAAATTAGTGTATTAAATTCTCAATGTTACATGGGCTTCAATGCATCCCAGATATGGTAGTGCCAAAATCTGATATGTGAAAAGGTTTGACAGGTAAACAAATTATTGTAATGTCTATAAAGTAAACCCTAACCAACCAAAGGAAATGAATTAAAGCATTTTACTACTCAGAAAGGAGACAACCACCAATAGAATGAAATGAACTATTTATTGAATTGATAGATAAACTGTAAATGATTCTTTATTTGAATTTGCCCATGACCTTGTCCATTGGAGCTTGATAACCGCCTCTACGCTGGCAAAACTATAATCAACTAACTATATGAATTAGATGAAAACGAAGCCAGTGGGCAGGCCAAGTGGCACTAGAGGCCACCGTCCCTACTTACAAGACGCGCTGAGAGGTGGAGGGAGGGGAGGACGGGGACCAAACAAACGACCAATGATAAGGGCTGTATATGAAAGTTGGCACATATATATATATATATATATATATATATATATATATATATATATATATATATATATATATATATATATATATATTCTCCTTTAAGAAAAACAACTCAGTTTCCAATTCTGTAGACTTCAGAGTTCTCCTAAAACTTTCCTTTTAAAATTAACACATATTTTATGATTGATTGTTTCATAGTTGTTAACATTATACTGTAAATACATAGTTTAGCATGCTGTTCAAAAAGCAAACAAACCAAAAAAATTCAAATTACATTATAGTTTAATGTTGCAGTCATAGAGGTTTATTTTTTTTAGTGTAAAGTAGCACACAAAACACATGGCAGTTAATAGCATAATATTAGAAATCAAGTATTACATCTGGTCTGATTCTAAGTAAATTATGGGCAGTTATAATAAGCTGTTAAAAAATGTATTGTCACTGTTAGAATGCATAGTGGATGGTGTGTCCACAGATGTACTGCATGCACAGTATGCTGTTTTATTTATTTTTTATTTTCAACTAATGTTGATACAGTAAATAAATAACCTTTTCTATTTACTATTTTTCTTAATACTTTACATTTAAATGTTGTTTAGCATTGTATCTTCAGTTTGAATAATATATTCATTATATATAGTATCTTCAGTAATGCAAGTGCAGGGTTAAAATTAATGACAGCTGTCAGGACTGGGACCATCTTGCAATTCTGCTTAGAGATTAAGGGCAAAGATTGTGCCCCATCATTTTTCACACATGCATTTACTCATAATTCCTGACTTGTCTCAGCTAGATCAACTAAATTTCCCTTGAAAGATTGAGAACATATCCGGACTAACTCAGTCTCAGCCCAGAAGGAATTCAGTCATAGCAAGATGCTTCATAATGTTTGGTCTTCCTATTGCTTCTTGGTTTTTATCTTTCTTTAGACTTGTCTTTCACTTCCTGTCTATTGATTATGTTTATTTATAAATATATACAGATTACAGAAGTCTTCAAAATATAATTTTGTGAGAGCAAAGGAAACTAAACATAATAATACTTTTCACCAGTCTTCCATGAACATCCAAATAATTTGTAGACTGCTTCTCATAAAATGCTTGCAGTACGTATTCTATTCGTATTAAACAGATGTAGCAGAGAGTAATCTTTCTCTATTAAATGTGTCACTTTTTGCAATGGTTCCTTAATATCCTTTAGAGCTTCAATCTAAGATTAGTACTTTCTTTGCTGCCACAGTTTCAGTAACCTACTGAATTATTCACTGAAGCATAACCTTCAGATATCAGATTAGAAAGACCTTGATTATAACAGGAAACCAACTGTATAAAGCATTTTCTGTTAAAGGAAATATTTCACTATATAACATTTGAATAATAACTATGAAATATACACATACATAGTACTAAGAAATGAATGGTATGGATTGCAGTTAGTTCTTTTGTACATGGAAGGATCTCAACAGCAATTTATGGGACAATAAAATGAAATAAATGCAGAACTGTCCTTTTAAATGAAAGTACTGTATGCGACATAACTGTTAAATAGCAGTGTGTGGTTATAGTCATTTAAGAGAGACCAAATACGTATAAAAGTATACAATTGAGAATTGGCTTTATTTAGTTATTTATTTATTTATTTATTTATTGTGAATTCTAAAATATAAAATATATGTATTGTTGTTGATCTTCATAAAACATGTTGAGTGTAATGTATTATTTTTATGACAAGAGAAAAAAATAGGCATTGCATATACTACCTAAGAATGACATGCTCATGTAAAGAAGAATACAAGGTGGTGTCCACTGCATTTTGGTATTCACTGAACCAAATTCAGATGCTTAAGTCTGGGCGAGATAATCACAAATAACTTCTCTGGTGTGTGCTCATGAGTCAAATAGGCTACCTTGCAGGAGAAGATTGTAGCTCTGCTCAGTTGCTGATAGCCTTGAACTTCCAGAGACCCGCTTTAAAATGTAACAGGTTCATTTAGCCCAGCTTTTGCTGAACATTTGTTGCCTACATCCTA
Source organism: Acipenser ruthenus (assembly GCF_902713425.1). Taxonomy (NCBI): domain Eukaryota; kingdom Metazoa; phylum Chordata; class Actinopteri; order Acipenseriformes; family Acipenseridae; genus Acipenser; species Acipenser ruthenus. Next base: position 78,965,912 of record NC_081191.1, on the reverse strand, counting down.
TCCTTGACTGTATTAATACTGTAACGTTTTATGTCAATCGTGTTTTTGTAGGTATTGAGTAAACAAATGAGTGTGCCTATGTAAGTATATAAACATAATATACTCATGGCACTGGTATTGACCTGAAAGTAAAGTTAAACAATCGAGAAATCAAACAGCTGTGATGAGGAAATGGCATGTCTGCTCTTTTGAAGTACACAGATTCTTAAATTAATGGGAGGATACATCAAATGTATTGGAAAAATTCATATTTGGGGTATTTTCAGGAAACCAGATTAAAATTCAAGGAGATGAAGCAAATATACCACACAAGAAAAAAAAAAAGCACAGGATAATAAAGCACTTATGTTTGAAAAACTGATTATTGGTACATTAGCTGTACATTTATGAGTGGTGTATCTGATTTTTGTGTAACACTAAACCTGTTGGTTAGGACCAAATTGTCAAATAATGGAGCCATTAACAAAACACTATGAAATCAACCTGTTTCAACAATAAAGGTAATTTTTGTGCTTTTAGCACTTATTGCACAACAGCTTACCTCCCAAGCTTATAAATAATGTAGGTTATATGGGGCTTTTATAAAGTCTGCACTTACCAATGCATGTAGGTGCTTCTGGGTGCCTGAGGGTACACTGTACTCTTGGCCACTATGAATATATGTATATATATATATATATATATATATATATATATATATATATATATATATATATATATATAGATTGTTTATATATATAATCAAACACTAACATTATAGCCAAAGTTTTAGTTTATAACTTGTGAGATGCAATTCTGGAATTTGCCTAATGTTGAAAATGCAGAAATGCATGTAATCCTGTGTACTATCGCCTCAGTGAGAAAGACATGGGTGAAAGAACGCCATCATGTCACAAAATGTGAAATGATGCTGCTATTCTTTGAGTATTTTAGATTACAGACAACCAACAATTTCATCTATAGACGAGCAGGATTCAGTATAATGTTCCCATTTCTCTCTTTTTACAAGTATTCGCCTATGGATGCTGATCAAATGCCCCTGGTTTCATCAGCCTAATGCACTTCTCCCCCAGTCTTCCACAGTTCCAATCTTGTGCTGATATGCTCACTTCAGTAATTTCATTTTCGTAGGCTTCCTTAATAACAGCTTCTTCTTGGTACCATGAAGACCTAGCAGGCATTGGCTATATGTGTTATGCAAGGAAGCTTTTGGATTAGAATTTAAATACAACATCTTCCTTCTGCTAATTTTTTAAAATGTACATCTGAGGACCAAATATGTGTTAATGTTACCAAGCTGATGGCTTTCCTAAATTTTAAAATCCTTGACTGATCTTTCAAATCATTCTGGATTGTATCATGTGGTTATGTTGTGTGTTTTACAGCATCTAAAGGACATGTGACTACACAGCACACCATTATAACATTTGTATATATTTTCTGCCTTTCTCTGACTAACAAATACTGATAACATTGGTCAACGTTGTTAGATAGTTGTGTACTCATTTAATGTGTACTTATTTAAAATCCCTCTTTAGACAGTACACATCCAGATTCAATTTTAAATCCTCTAATCATTTGAGCTTGTGAGTGTCTGAAATCCATAGTACAGCTGGCAGGAATGCAATGTGAAATATATTTATTTTTGTAAAATATTCTATATAGAAAAATAAATAAACCACAATCAATCTCTCTTCTGATTTCCCTTACTGCAGACTGACATCTTTATTTTTATTTTTAAATTCATTTTAAAGTCTCTAAATAAACAGAGAACAAGATGATTTGGACTTCATTAATCCGTTTTGCCTTAAGGAACATGTTAAAATGTTTGTTATAAAGAATGTCATGCCAACACTTGTATATATGATGAAAGAGTCATTTCAAGAAAGAAAACAGTGTAAAGGAAATAGGTTAAAGGGCACAAAGGTTAAAATAATCTGCATAACTTGTTTTACTAGTTAAATTACAGTTTGCTGTTCAGTGGAATACACTTCAGTGCTCATATGGTTTTAAATTATGGGCAGATGCCTGCAATTGTGAACTACCTACATTGTGGCTGCCTGCTCCCAGGCTTCATCAACCCAAGCTGCCCAATGGGATTACTGTAAGCCTTCACAGCAGTCTGCCAGCCACTGATCAGAAATTCATATCCCTGGATGTTAGATTGCTCTCTTCATTCTGTCCTTGTGGCGGCTGTGATTGCTGTCATGGTGTCAGGCTAGGAATTAGCATTTTGCGGCCCAAATTTTGCTGTCCAGCACATAATCAGAAAAGAAAGTAGATGAATAGTAATTCCATCTGTCAGAAAATAGAAATTGCTATGCCCCAGCGGTACAGTAGGACGCTTGGTCAAAATGATATATATATATATATATATATATATATATATATATATATATATATATATATATATATATATATATATATTGTAGTGTCTGCGGCTGCTGTTTTGACATTACATGCAAACAGTGTTTGTGGTGCTTTTTCTTTTTTTAGTCCGCCATTTGCTGTTCATTTGCACAATATAATAATGACTTGCAGGCCTTTTTACATAATTCTTTTAGGTTTAGAAATTCAAGGAATTAAAAAATATAAAAATAAAAATAAGATACTAGGATGTCTGGTAGAGAGTTTCAAGGACATGCTGAATTAATCACAAGAGGCTGGTTGGCAAGAGGTCACAGAGTGCATTCAGAGCATGCTTTTGGGTCATATGTCTAGAGGCACTGGCAGTGTGTGTACTATACTGTAATATCCCCTTTCTAGTTTACTTGTCGGAGTCTAAAAGGATGCACACACATTGAATAGGGCGGTTGAAAGGAAGCAAACACTGGTAAATATTCACAAGCCTTTGCTATGTTTTTTTCACTCTCGCATACATAATCATGTTTTATTGAGATGTGCACGGTGCTGATGTTTTTATATGACCACAAACGTGTGTATTACCTTTATTTAATTTTCTTTTTTTTTTATCATGGACACGTTTTCCCATTTCTGTCGATACAATCTTTGGGTTGTGTAATGTTTTCCTTGTAAAGGAATACAGCTTTACTGTAGCAGATGTATGATGCTAATATGATAGAGTGCTTAAATGTAATGGCTAGCAAATTTCAATACACGGATGATGATCAGTCTTTAAGAGATGTCTTGTTATTCATCTTAGATTAATCTGTAGACTGTTAATTCTTCCTGTCGTTAGCAAGGAGCATGCTGGAAGCATTTTGACATTTAATGTGTACAGATTTACTCTTAGCAGCCTCGATATTTATCCACCCAAGCTTATCCATCATCTTTAATCATGCAAAGAACAGGATTACTTCATCACCATATTTTATTGAAAAGAATAGGAAAAATGTACATTAAAATGCATGATGTGTAATAAAAATGCATTGGAATGATGATCAAAAAATGTAATTTGGAGACCAAAGCTCCATTGGTTTTGTGATGCTCATTTAGAGCAATAATGTGCTGAAGCCACTGTGTTAAACTGAAGATGATCTTGGCTGCTGAAGTGTACCTTTCCTATCCCTGCATGTTAATATTCACCCTATCTAAGCAGGCTCATTTAGTTCAGGCATGTAAAAAGGAAAGAGGCTTTGTAAACATCAGTCTCATGTTTCCATGTACTTTATTTATCGAATTATTCATCTTTTGCTCATATATTTTACTATCTCTCTCTCTCTCTCTTTCTCTCTCTCTCTCTCTCTCTCTCTCTCTATATATATATATATATATATATATATATTATTAAAGTGGATATTCATTTTGTCTTGCAAAATGTAAGTGTTATACAATATTATAATTACAGTATCTATTTGTATATATTGCAATTGCACAACATTTCATTTTGCCCATCAGCTGGTTTGTAAAATACTAATTTAGGTTTTTATTTTTTGAATCTTTGGAGCAGGCCTATTTTTGCATGTAACTGTACTTAAGAGTATATGTCTATTTATGTTCCTTTGATTTTTACTGACTTGCGGCTTCTTTGGAGTAATATTCTAGAGTTCAATTTCCAAAACCTAAATTACCAAAAATGTATTTGAGCTTGCCTTTTTCATGGTTGAAATTAACTACAAAGAGGTGGAGAATTACAGTTGTTAGTAGACCATGGTAATTATATACTTCATGGTAGTTATGTAATGTAACTAAAACCATAATGTATGTAAATCACACTAATTTTAAGCAATGTTATTACATACATTTTTGCTTTGCACTAAAATAGAATAAATATAAAAAGTTAAAACGTGCATATTATGTGACAAAACAATCTGTTTAAAATTATTTGTTAATACAAAAAAAAAAAAACAGTATATACTGTAGTACCATAAATCGTGGTGCTAAACCTTCATAACTGAATAGAACAATGTACATTGTTTTTATACAGCACAGGTTTTAAGTACTGTACATGTGAAGGACATTGGGGATATTTTAATCAATTAATCTTGATACTTATAAATATTGTAATGTTTAAATTTTCCATTTAATTGTGGGGCATTTTGGAAGCGTTCCTAACAACCTTTAAATATATACAGTACATATTTTGCTTGACTTGAGCTTTTAACTTGCAACTCTGATGACATCTGTTTCTGTTTTTAGCAGAAATACAAAGTTATTGCCTATCTTATTAGACTAGATGCAGAGCATTTGCAAATACATATTAAAGAGAAAGCAGCTGTAGCACCTCATATTTAAGGACCAGTTCAAGTATATTTCTTTTAGCTGCACCTCTCTGGCAAACCGTGGTGGGCTATGTTTTACAGGACACAGTTTGTTATAAACTATTATCACTTAGCATAGACATCCCTGATTAATACACAGAACTTTGATTTAAAGAAAGTAAGCTGATGCTGATATCAGCTGAAGTACAGTTCTAAGTATTTTTGTTATTGTCAGTAATTTCCGGTTTGCTTTGAATAATTCTCTCACAATGACTTGTAGGAACCAAGTCCTTTTTTCATATTTTTTGCTATACAATTACATTTCAGTGGGTCTATATTGTAACCTAACCTATACCTACAACAGTAGATGAAAAGGTACGATTTTTCTTTAAGCCAAGGTTTGCATAACTCATAACAAGTCTGTTGTATTATTTCACCTCTTGATGTGCATACACAGTCTAATGAAAACCGTGTGCAGCATGCTGTTACCTAGAAGATTTTGTCCTCTTATTTTCACACACCAAAGTAAAGACACAAAATCTTGGTTGACCTTTTAACTTGTTTTAGCATGCATTAAAATGTCAAAAAAATAACCTGGATAAAATATTTTTTCTCAGGGGCCAAAATATGTTAAAAATCAGTAAGTAAAGAGGGGATATTTAATATGGAAGACAGACCATTTCCACATGTTCTGGAAAGGTATTTTCATTCCTTCAAAATTGTGAATTAACTCAATTTATTTTGAAAAAAAGTTGTCATATGTTACTTTTGTGTTTAGTGGTACTATTTTAGCTTTACAAACAACCAAGCAGTGGAGGTGGACAGTATACATTAGTCTATGTGTTCCCAGTAGATTTTACGTAGCATTGCACAAAAAGTACACGCTTCTTTTGTTTGTGTTTGGTGTGTTTATTGTTTGTGTTGCACCGTGTTCATAATAATCCTATTTCATTCAATTTTTTTAATATTCTTGCAGGCCAGTCTTGCAGTTTTCTTTTGTGGAGCATCTCTGTTTAGATACAGTTGTTATTTATTTTTTCTGCACACACATAGAGTAACAGTGAACCCAAACCTGTGTTTTTTTATTCAGAAATGTAGTGTATTATGTTCTATTCCTTTTTTAATTTTTTAATTTTTTTTTTTATTTTACTGCTTTGAAAGAATACCTATATAAATAAATAATACATTAATTAATTTCATTGTGTGAGATTACCAATAGGTGGCAGTATTTCCTCAAGCATATTTAGATATTTTTATTCCCCCCTTCCTTCTTAATTAGTAAGAATGTGGCTATCTTCTTCTTCTTCTTCTTCTTCTTCTTCTTCTTCTTCTTCTTCTTCTTCCAATTATTACAATTATATCAAGGAAATGGGCAATCTTTTCAATATTTTACTGATTTGTAAGGTAGCTTATGTGAGAGACGTTGTACTACTGGACGGACACATTGAGGGGTTTAAACACATTTTTCTCTCCTGTCCATACAGGAAAACTATGAGTGAAAATACAAATTAGGTCAGTACTATTCTGGAAATACAATTTGTACAAATAGCAAAAAATGTAAGGGTGGTGGTGTGACATATTTGGTTTTAGAATTTATTATTTTGTTTGAAGCTGAGTCAAACCCAAGATATGCAGAGTATAATAAAGCAGATAAGTAACTATACTTTTAAATTAACAATCGAGTGTCTACAAAGTTGAATCTGTTTCTAATAACAAACAACCCTAACGCCAATGAGAAACAGTCCCCTCTGGTGATGTATTTTCTTTCTGAGCAAATCGACTTGTTGTATTATATAAATAATAATAAAAACAAATCACACACACACACACACATATATATATATATATATATATACACAAAATCCCCCCCCCCTCCAAAAAAGCTATAAAGGTAGTACTTGATTAAAAGTATTTAATATTTCTTAGAGACCGCAATCACTTCACATCAAATCCATTTTTTATTTTATATATTTAATTTGTTCTGCACTAAGATTGATCCTTAACATATAATGTTCTTAATATCTGAATTAGATTTTCTTTAATCTGTTCTACAACATGTGAAATGACCTGCAATTTCCTGATATGCACCTGGTTTTATTTTAGTAAGTAAACACTGAGCAATGCAAAATTTGTATTATTGTGATAAACATGCAATTAGAAAGCAAAAGGTTTAAAAAGTAATACAATGACATTACGTCTTATTCCTTTAAATTTCATGGACATGTAGTTAATGAAACCAGGAGATTAAATGTAGACTGTATTAAAAATGATTCAAATAAACAGCATTCATAGACAAAAGATTTAAAAAGCAAAGAATACCCCTTTAATCATTATTATTATTATTATTATTATTTATTTCTTAGCAGATACATACTGTACAAGTTCCATTTCCATAATAAAATAGTTACCAAAGTATGTCTATCATAAAAATCCCAATGGAGACTTTTTATTTGCTGCATTTTTAGCTGTTGGTAGTAAAAAAAAAAAACTGTAGTCTTGCGTGACACATTATGCGCAACACATATGGAAAAATCTGTGATTCTCCCTATACTTAGGTACTAGTCAAATTAAAATGTTATTTAGATTTCAAGTACTTGTGAAGGCAACCAAAGCTTTATCTGTAGACTATGGAAAACAGTGGAACATGAAGAATATGAAAAGAGTAACTGTCCTTTTATGGAAGACGTAGTTCTGAAAGGCCAGCTGATTTCTTAGTTGCTCACCATAGAGCAGTGGTTTTCAACCTGTGGTCCTCGTACCAGTACTGGTACGTGACAGGCTTGTAACTGGTACACACCGGCAGTTGTTCTTTATGACGATATGATTCCTCAACCACAATACTCCCTTCACGGTAATGTATCAATCTGTTTGTACCACTGAATCACAGAGAAATTATAAATGATGATGATACTTTTATATAACATCACCAGAAAAAAAAAAAAATAGGTGAAATGTGCACTATTATACCTGGAAAAGCAATGAATTAAGAAAAGTCGAATGTAGGGCAGCAGTGTGGAGTAGTAGGGCAGCAGTGTGGAGTAGTGGTTAGGGCTCTGGACTCTTGACCGGAGGGTTGTGGGTTCAATCCCCAGTGGTGGACACTGCTGTTGTACCCTTGAGCAAGGTACTTTACCTAGATTGCTCCAGTAGAAACCCAACTGTATAAATGGGTAATTGTATGTAAAAATAATGTGATATCTGTATAATGTGAAATAATGTATAATGTGATATCTTGTAACAATTGTAAGTTGCCCTGGATAAGGGCGTCTGCTAAGAAATAAATAATAATGATCACTGAGCTACTTTACCTCCAACTTTCTGCCAAATGATTATGAAAACTTTATTTTAAAAAGTAAATTCATTAGACATAATCATAATGCTATACATTGCATAAAGACGTGTAAAGCATTTTTTTTTAACAGGCGTAGTAAAGAGTGCCCTGATGTTGCACATAGCAAATTGAAAGTGAAGGTTTTTTTCTTGTTGTAGACTTTATCTTAAAGCAGTAAAGCAAGAAGCTGTGACTACAACTGCAAGTATTGATTTTGCAATTTCAGCAAATTAAGAACAAGACAGGAAACCTATTAAACCTTTCACTGATTGCCTTTGGTACTTTTTGGTGGTGCTGGGGCTGACGTTTAAATTAGACCTGTGGCCTCGTTAGACCTGGATCCTAGCTTTCAAATAGCATGTTTTTAATTAGCAAGGTCAGGGGGGAGGTAGAATCTCTTTTTTTCTGTTCATTTGTCATTTGCTAAAAATGATCATGAATTAAAAACAATATAGGCCTATCTTGGTACTTATCTCAGCAGACATTTTAATAAATTACATATTTTTGCAAAGCTAGAGGATTTTGTAATAAAATAACTAATGTCATTTTGGTACTAATATTATCTGTCAGAATATTATGAGTAATGATAATATAAAAATCTGTATACCAAAGATTAGTGGGTAGTGTGATTAAATTATATTCTGTTATATTAAGGTATGAACAGCAGTTGTAGGATTTCATTATTACAAAGGAAAGGAATTTTTCTGTAAGGTATTTTGAGATTACTTTTCTGAAATCATTGTAATTTAATTTTACAGGAAGTATAACATTTAAGATTTGTTGAGTTGCATATTATTTTTCATACAGAATATTTTTTCCATTGATTTTCTTATTATGTTATGAAATTGCATCAAGGAACAGAGGTTAGTGAAAATAGCTTGCTTAATGCCTCTGTACAGTAATAAAATAACTATGAACAATTTGTATATTATTTTATTCTTTTTTCATTTCATATATTCTCTTATTGTTGTGTGTGTGTGTGTGTATGTGTGTACATATGCTATGTGTAGCTATTAGTTTACACTTTAATAAGATAAAGAAGTAATTCATTGTGGTAGATGTGGTCAGGTGTTCTCTTAAATTGCTTGCAGTGGCATAAGTTTGATTGTATTTTTTTTTTTAATTCTATATATCAACAAATATATTTTAAACTGTCAATGACAGTTTGGATAAATAATGCGTGTCAAAAACAAACACACACATCCAGAAAAGTCTTTATATATAAATCCAGACATTTTCATCAGTTTTGACAGTTCTAATTTAGCTTGTTAAAATGAATTTTAAACAGCAGTGACTAGCCTGCAGCAGCGATTTCACACATAAAAAGGTGTGAATAGGTTTGTAATTCACTAAAGGATGTAATAAAACCTAATTAGCTAGGGTGCAAATGAATTTTTATTTTATACATTAAGAGTGTCATTGTTGAGCACAGGTTTGGTTTGAATGCATTGAATTTGGCAGTCTGCGACATAAACTGTGGGAAAATCACAAGCTAATTCATTGATTGCCCCTTGGAAATTACGGCTGTTAATTGTTAGGTAATTAACATGGAGCTGCAATTATGTTGGCCTTAGGGGGTGATTAATGTTTCAACATGTCACATTAGCAGCGGCTGGATTCTAAAAGCTTTTCTTTAACATGGGGTTTAGAGACAGATGGTTTATTGTCAGTGGAAAAAATGTTTTCCTTTACTAAAGTTTGTAATATGTGTAAGGAAGTTGTCTTTTGGCATAAGCTCCACTCATTATCTGCTAATGCATTGTGATTGTTTAATGAAATGAACGGGTCTGCATTTTCATTGTTAGTGATACTTACAGAAAAGATTCAGAGCCAAACTTAAAATCAGTGATTCTTACCACCTCTCATCGATCTGTTACATGTGAACTGTGTTTATTGCCGCCAAAACGGGTTGCTATCACCCAAAGAGTCGAAGACAAACATATTTTAATACAGTATGTACTGTTCTCTGTCATTTTCCTGTATTATATTAAAGAGTTTGTTTAGTGAATTGTACAATGTATCCTGGAATTAACCATGCATTTAAAAATAAATAAATAAATAAATAAAAAAGCTCCTGCTAACAAGCTTAGGCAAAAAATATAAAGTACTGGCTTTTGGTAAAGAAAAGGACAAAAATATGTATCCTTCTAATGGCTGGATGCCTTTTATTCTATCAACGGTCAGCAAAGAATTAGAACAGTGAAGCAACCTGTGTCTTTTTATTGTTTCATATTTGTATTTCTAGCTATGGAAGTTGTCAATATATTTATGAAACCCTTCTGTGCTGTTTTTATGGTAAGGCATAAATCTGACATTGATCAGCTTGGCAGTGAACTAGCTTTGGCAGTATCCCTAACATTAACACCTCTGGCTAATCGGTATGACAGAATTTAGACCTGACCTAGAAAATCTGATAGCTTCCCCAGAAGGGACTTGATTGACAAGGCCACCAACCATTATAGTCACATTAACAGAAATTCTGTGATGTCGGTACAAAACAGAGAGGTATACATTTGAATCAAGAAAGCTCATGCTAGATTTGAAATCCGAGAAACATTAATATTGCAGGTGATGCTATAAAAAAGGTGAAATAAAAACAAAACACAATTCATAAAATTCTGTTCCCGCTTATAGAAAATAAGAAGGGTAATATTACTATTTACTAGTAAGATTGGCAATGATTTACAGATAAAACTTGAGTTTACACGTATCAATAAACAGTTGATTATTCAGCCCTTCCTATTACAAACATTTTAAATGTGTGTCTTGTTGATGCAGATGTAATCCTTTGCCCTAAGCTTAAAAAATGTAGTGTTATAAAAAATCTTGATTTAATATGTACACAAAGACAAGAACTGCATATTCAAAGTACACTGTAAGGATGGAGTATTCAGTAGCTTTTCCTGTCCTTTCAATCACAGGTTTAATTTCACTTGGCAGCGTCATGCTGTGGTCATTTTGTCTGGAGAGACATGCCGTTATCTTGATTTGGCCATACTGCAAAATGAACACTCAGCATGTTGTGTTCAAGTTGCTTTCAAAAATAGAAATCAAATATTGTATGTTCCTTTCTTATCTCAAATGATCTCGAATTATCCCTATAATTATACAATACAATCATATTTATAACACACACAAATATATATATATATATATATATATATATATATATATATATATATATATTTTTTTTTTTTTTTATTTGTTTTAAATAACAGGCTTATGTCTCCTCTCAGGGACCTCATAGCGTAAGAAAATAATAATCACTTTTAATAAAGAGTCAATACAAAAGCATAAGGATGAAAAATATATCATTCAGTGCATATAAAACCTGTGAGGGGAAATGGTTAAGGAATCTGTAATTAACCTTGGAAATCAAAGGAATAGTTTAAAGAGTTATTTATCACATTCTTTATGAGAGACAGATCTAACATGTTTTCCTATGAATTTGTGCAAATGTAAATAAAATAAAGAAGTGTAAGGCGTGCCCCCGGTGTTGACTGGTGAAACAGTCTAGACAATTGGGTTTACTATTAGCATGTAACTTATAAAACATCAGCCATGCTTTTCAGAATGGCATTTTAAGTGATGTTTGACATATCTATAATATATGAGAAATTTCGTAAAGTGTGTACACTATAAAGAAGTAAAGTGTATATACTAAGAGAAACATAAATGTAGGTGTCTTTCTGTGTGTGTGTGTATATATATATATATATATATATATATATATATATATATATATATATATATATATATCCATTCAGTGAATCTAGACATTGGTTTACGTGCCTTCTATGGTGTACATAGAAGTACAATATACAGTATGATAACCTCAATCGTTTAATCAGAATTTTACTAAGTGGACTTAAACTTTGACCATTTCCTATGCCTTTAAAATAATTTGTATAATCAAATAGAAAGGCTGTGGAACAATTTAACTAGATAACAGGAAACAACAGGATATTATCCAGTTTCTTAGTGTCTTGCCTAAATAATCTACAATTCTGTTAAATTAAACATTTTGCAGAACAGATGGCAAGTATGTTGGCTATTCCTTTTGTCAAAAGATGTAAATATTTATACTGCATGTTTGGTGGTTTTGTGAGTCTGCAGTGATTTACATATTGAAAAAAGATTACTTTTTCTTTATGACTGAGTAATTAAAATGTATTAGAAATTCATGCCAATGTTCCTCTGGATGTCAAAAGACTGCAAAAAGTTCACAATAATCACTATTTACATTTTAATCGATAGAACATTTGGAATATAAATGATAGATTCAATACCAACTTCTTTTTATACTGCATTCTGCAATAAATGCTTTGGCAGGCTAAGCTGCTTAAAGTAGAACAGTGTTCATGCTGGGTACAAATGAAAGTATTTCAATTACTTCATACCTAGGATGATAATAACAACTTTTGCATAGACTTTCTTTTTGTGGTACAATCACTCCATTTTGGATCGTTCCTAAACCACTATTTGGAGAAATGAACAAAAGAAATGGGAACTATTTTTTTTTTTTTATAAAATACCTATGAAATATCAGGATATGTATTTTATATATTAGAAAGCCTGTATATTTCAGGCACAACAGAGACCTGCAGCTGTGTGGAAAATAAGGAAGAAAAAAAATTTCTGCAAATTATGTGCCGTTTTTTCAAATATTTCTCAAAATTGGATCCTAAATGTCTTTGTTAGAATTGCACATACAGAATGCTGCATAAAGGTCAATGTAAGAATACAAGCATACTTGCAGTTTCTATTTTTTTTATTGGTATACTGGTATACAGTATGTGTTGTATTTTTATATAATGTAACTCTGTTTTGGGATTAAATGTATACATTAGAATATATCTGTTTCAAGAATAATTTTAAAAGTAGTAACATTATAGATGGATTAATCAAGAATTTGTGAAGTAGTGTTTGAAATAATATTTCCAGTATGTAATACAGCTGCCACACTAGCAATTTTCTATGAAGCAATTTAATTTAGCCGTATATGAAAACAGGGATTTCTATATTTGATATGAATTTGTTTATGTGTTTAACTGTGAAAGATTGCATCTTCTTTTAAGAGACTACCGTAAACCCTTGCCCACCATGCAGAGTACCTGTACACCCTTATATAAATGTAGTTTTAGCAGCAGTCTCACATAAACCTGTTTTGTTAATCTCTTTGTGGTCAGATGTTTTATTTACAGAAGGGGTTATGATCCTAACACTAGGGTATAAAACAAAGATGATAAACAACACAAAACTACAACCCCTCGTAAAAGACAAACCCTGATTATATTTCATTCAATAGCTTTATTTAGGTAATGGTTGGGAAATCATAAACATAATATTATCATTAGTACCATAACTCTTGACGTTTTTTATGCTGTATTTTCTGATTACCTTCTTGCTACAATTGAAACTCACATATTGAATTCCTCGTGGTATATTGCAGTGACATATCTTGAGACTTGATTACTACTGGTGAAAGGGGTTTATGAACTTGCCATTATCACTTTTAAAACATGTTTGCAATGAATTGTAAAAAAATAAAAACTTGAATATTTAACAAAACTAATGTATAACATGAGTTGTTCTTACATTTATAAGGGTTATTGATGAATAAATATGTATGTATGTACGTACAGTAATTTGGTTTAAAATATTGTGTAAATATTGACATTTGTTATTTTTCATAGCTTAAACTATTAATTTATTTAACCACCTTTTATTTTTTTATTAAAATAAGGTATGGATTAAGAGAAAATGTATTTAGTTTGAAGAACATTGGTATTAAAGAATAAATACTGTTTAAAATATGTATTGGTCAAATATTAACTTATGGTACTGTTTCAGCATTATATATCTGTGTAGTATAATAATGCTTCTAGTAGAGTATTTCTGTTGTAGATAATAAATATCAGCTCTTCATGCCAAATATGTAAGGTTTGGTAGACAAATTGAAACAGGAAAATGTAATCGACTGAATATCTAAGTTGGTAATAAAAAATAAAAAAAAATTCTGAAAACATCAATAAGCATTTTTCTGAATTTGGGATAGTATATGACACCTTTAATTATCTACATTGATATCCTATGAATACTTATGAACTTTCTAATGATATACATTTCAATTAATCCACGAGACTGAGTTAGTTACATTTCTTTGGATATATTTAAGAGAAATAGATTTGCATTAATCTCTGTTCACTGTCCTTTTTGTTGCTGAAGTAGCACAAACACATAGGCATGATCTTTATGGCTGTGAATTGTTTTCATGCTTCTTCTGACAGATTGGAAAACCAGTTTGTTCTACCAAATTTAGCAATGATATATCATGATCACAACTTTCAAAGGCAATCCATAGGATCAATAAGTTTGTACCCTAACTAGGATTTGGATTGCTTACATGCTGAGCTGCTGCTGTACCACAAGTCAAGTGCAGTGAGCCACAGGCAACCACAGTCCTGCAAGCAGCTGTTGTTTCCTGTTACTCCTCAATCAGGATAGAAGGTAATGTTTGCTGTAGCTCATATTTTAAAAGTAATGTGCATTTTACTATATCTGTCATTTGTGAAGGGCTAGAATGGGGTTTATTGTCCATGAATACCTCACTTAAGAATGCAAAGACTGTATTATAACAAAAGATATTGAACATAAATTCCAAACATTCATGCAAGTTCATTGTTTGTTCTTTAATTTCACTGTTATTTGCATTTTAAGGATTCATGGTGCAAAGTACAGATATAAAAGGTGAAAAATTATGTCTGCAGTTTTAGCATTAATACTGTAAGTAAATCTCAGAAACATACCCTCTCTATTTTTGGCAGAACCAGCTCTTCAACTTTGTATGAATTGATGAGATTTTTTTTTTTTTTTGGACCAGCCTGGACCAAGTCTTCTGTGCTTTAAGGTAATTACCGTCTGATAAACAGGTCAGAAATGAGTTCAGACACAGCTGTTGTTGTTTGTGATAGCAGACACTTCAATGACTAAGCTTGGAGTATTGATTGGTAGTCTGTGAGATCCCTTAAGCCATGTCACCCATGTGAAAGAAGACTCCAAATTGACCAATAATAAAGTGTTGGAAGTTGTAGTAGCTACCTCCTGGGACTTGTTCATGTGGAGGGTAGCAGACCCCTCCCATTGGCCATCAATCCTCCCTGAAGGCTCAATGCAGTGCTAAATGAGCAAACGGGATAGTGTAAAGTCTACTTGGACATCTGTTACAGATCCCTGACATAGTTTTTTTTTTCCCATGGTAATATTATGGTAAAATGGCTAAATGTTTATACAGTTTAACATGTTCATGAAGTAAAAAGGCATGTTATTAAATTATTTATAAGAATGCATTTTATTAAAACATACAGAGAAGTGACTTAATAGCTTGTAGGATTTTAAATATGGTATACTGGTATACATGTATAGACTGTATGTATTGTTTAAAAATATGTTTGGCTTTGCCTGTGCTTTAAAATACAGTGCATGTACATACCATTTATTTTTTTATCCATGTATCAGGTGGGAAAACAATGGTCAGCAATTGTTAGCTGTTTCATGTTGATTTTCTTACTGCTCTGATTGCACAGTCCTTTTAGAGCATCAGTAGACTTTATATCAGAGCAGCAAGCATGGAAGTTGTTGGTGTTAGTGCATTGAAAACCAGTGACCATAAATATTGAATCCATTGGGAGTGTCACTGGACATGTGTCTTTCTTGGTTTTCTGCTTAATCTTTGAAGTCTAAGTATTCAGAAAAGATTCAACTGATGTTTATAAGTCTATGTCTACCTCTAAATGGGGTTTGGTCAGTGGTGAATATGTATTCTGTTACCAAATACTGGAGGAAGTAAAAATGAAAAAAAATATCTACGAAGTATCTGTAGGTGCAAAATTCTACATTGGTTAAAATCTCAAAAACATTTAGTAATGATACCCTTAA
Organism: Acipenser ruthenus; assembly: GCF_902713425.1. NCBI lineage: Eukaryota > Metazoa > Chordata > Actinopteri > Acipenseriformes > Acipenseridae > Acipenser > Acipenser ruthenus. The sequence goes on along the minus strand of NC_081191.1, from coordinate 78,949,982 downwards.
TGAACTTGTATTGAGGAAAGGTGAAGACTTAAGGTAGTAAAGTGCATAGGCTACTAGATGTGTTGTGCTAACATAGACAGAAGATTACATTTAATTTTAAGGCCACATGGGCATTGAGTGACTCTATGACAGATATGCAACTTTCCAGTTTGTGGTTTCTCTTATGCAGCATCAAATCTAAAAAATTCAAAAGTAAGTTATTGATTTTTAAACATGAATCTTCAAGCGCGCTATATGAGAGCAACTTCAAAGCTGTCTTAAAAAAAAGGACCTGCCTTTACCTAATAAAGTGGTTTTAATGACACCCTCTGAAAGCACAGAACAGGGCGGCACTGTTATAATACCACAGTTACCCTGTCTAAACTAAAGCAGTGTGCATCATTTAGAACATTTAGATGTAATCTGCACAGTCAGTTTTAAAACTATAATAAGTGTTTTTGTTATGTGATTATGTTATAGTACAGTAAAATTAAACTCTTCTACTGTATATAAAACTTAAAATGAAACACAACTGACTTATTTTCAGTCTCATGCCTTATGTGAGTGTGTTAAAATTACAACTGCTAGTTAATTAGCAATTTTCCAAACTGTCCAAAAGCATAAATGAGAAGCTAATAATAGTTTTTCTTGTTGATTGTAAATTGCCTTGATAGTCAACAAAATGAGAACTTAGGTTTGGCTGGATGACAGCACAGCTCAATTTCCTTATTGATTTTCTTTTATTAATACACAGTGGAATTATATCAGGAAACTTAACACTATAGATCTTTAATATTACTTGTTTTATTTTTTTTAAATATTGAATTTGCAACTGATATAGTATGAATAAAGGTTTTTAGCTGCCAATATGTGGAAACTCAACATAAAAGCAATCACATTGCTTTATGAATTAAAAACCAAGCCATTCAAAATCATGATAGACATTTCTTGATTCAGGGTTACTTGTAGTTTTATCCTCACAAATTTGCTTCATTTTTAGATTCAATCAAACACATATAAATGACGACGTTGTTGCTGGACATATTATTAACAATATATATAGATATATACAGTATATATACAGTATATATATATATATTAAGCTATGTAAAGATATAGTTATATGTCTTAAGGGTTGCTTAGGGTCAAATTGATTGACTGCCAAATGCTTTAGGATAAGATTATATTGGTCAGCATGCTTATAGCCAATATTAAAAGTGGTTAGCTGCAGGTAACAACCTATTATGATATTGTATTATAGCTAATGTTTGAAGTGTCAGTCATTTTTAGATTCTCTCATCTTGTTATGATGTAATGCTTTGATGTTAACGAATGCTTTAATTGTGATGCATAGTCACATCTGAGAGTTAACCACATAGACAAAGAGACTTGCACGACTGGTAAATCAAACACTCTGAATGAACTGTCTGTGTGGGTTACAAAGGCCTATTTGCATAACTTTAAGTATTTGCTGTAAAGCAATTATAAAAATTTAAATCATTGCTGTGTCAATTGCATGATGAAACAAGACACAGCAATTTTGTAAATGCAAATCAGACTTTACTTAAGCTGTTAGAGAAGAATTGCATTGTTTGGTTGATGTTGCTTATAAGCCTTAAATATAGTATTCCAACTATCTTTTATATGTATTACTTTGTGTTATTAAAGGGTGTTTAGCAACAGTAATATGGAAGTGACGAATGGTCCTGTAGCTTTCATCTGGTGAAATAGTTTGTAAATGGTGCAGATTTTATCTTAACACTCTCTCTGGTTTGACCTCTGTAACAGTCCAACCCAGTCCATAGTAAGGCTTTACTATTTCTTGTAATTCTCTGAAATCATATAACTAGTGCATACACATTTATTTTGAGCAATGTCATTAGAATATACTTAAAAACCTTTTCAGAAGTAAGCTAAAGACGTTAAAAAATGTGTTGCTGACCATGATATTTTATTTATTTATTGCATTTATATAGTGATTTTTATACAAAAGTATCGCAAAGCACTGTACAGTATATAGCAAAAAAAAGAACAAACCACAATGCATTTGTATAACATGTCACATATACAACTGACAATACATCAAACCATTTAAATAACATATTTAAATAACAGTATACACAATTCAAAAGCAGCACTTTTAAAGTTACATTAAAACCCACTAAGATAAGAAAGACATTTTATAAAAGTGTGTTTTTAGTCTTGACTTGAAAACTGTAACGGTCCCAGCTTCCCTGACAAATGAAGGGAGAGCATTCCGTAATTTAGGAGCTCACAAGAAAAAGCCCTACCTTCCGTGTTGCTTTTGTTGACCCTAGGAGTAACCAGCAGCCCTGCATCCTGTGATCTCAGAGTGCGGTTTGGAAGATACGGGGTCAGTAACTCCTGTAAATAACTAGGTGCTTATCCATTCAGGGTCTTGTAAGTTAACAGCAACATCTTAAAATCAATTCTATACTGCACAGGAAGCCTGTGAAGTATGTTCACTTTTCCTGGTTTTAGTCAGAATTCTAGCAGCGGTATTCTGAACAAGCTGCAAGCGGGATACCACATGTTTTGGGACACCAGAATAAAGTGCATTACAATAATCAATTCTAGATGAAACAAAGGCATGTATTAGTCTCTCAGCATCAGATACAGAAATAATTGGTCTACGTTTGGCTAGATTTTTCAAATGGTAAAAAGCCCCCTTAGCCCTGGTCATCTTCAGTTCAGTATTCCTGCCAGGAACCAAGGGGCCCTTTTTCTTAAGACACAGCAGATTGCTTTTTTCCTAAGACACAGCAGATTCATTAATTAGTCCAGTTATATCATTAATACACATCCAGGTATTAATATCATATTCAGGCAATATGTCCCACAGGCCCTGAGATTAAACATGTATTAAGTCTTTGCAATCACTCAGGTGAAACAATGTCTTGTAATTTGCCCAAACATCAATATTTTTCAACAAAACTTTCAGGAAGTATTGTAAGGTCCCTTGGGTCATAGAATTACACCTTTTTATACATGTATCTCTAAGCAGAATACATAATAAAAAATACTTAACATTTTGTAGCAGATGAGACCTTTTTGCTAATTACTTTTAAGTAAGTAATGACTGAATTAACGTTGCGTCGTTTCGAACAATTTGTGCACCTGTATATAAAGAGCTGCAGTGGGACTTGGTGAATCAAGACTGTTTGCTGTGGTTGCTTTGTTTGGGTTGCCCTGCTACTATTGATGGTAAGATTTAAAACAAGAGAATCGATATCGTGCCCTTTGTTTGTTGTGTGCTGATCTCCACTTTCTAAATGTGTTGTTTTTTTGTTTTTAATTATTTTAGACAGTTTACTTGGTTTTAATAAATAATACAATGAATGTAGTTGGTGTTTTGTTTTAAGTAAAGTGTCTGAATTGTGTTCTTTTTGTGGTCATGGATATTTGTTTGTTTTCTTTTTATAGGAGATGTGTTGGCAGCTGTTTTGCTTCTGTTGAATTGTGTCCTTTTAGTTTTCATTGTCAAAATTGTTTGTTGGTTATGTTGTTTTTTTTTCTGTTTGGTTTTAACAACCAGAACAGAATATATACATGGCATTTATATAGGTTTAATAGAAGATTGTAAGCTAACAAATCTGAGTGCAACCCTTTGTGTTAAAGAGAATCGTAACCATGAATATATATATATTGTGTTTGTGGACATTTGTGGTTCTGTTTTCAGCCTCCCCCAGATCCCACTGCCCCCTGGTGTTTGTGTGGTGTTGAAGTTATTCATTATTTGGTTTTGAGCACATTTAAGATTTGTTGGTACTTGGACTATGTACACACACAGGCTAAATGCAGTTGTAAATTCACTTTTTGCCCTTAATATGGTTTGTATACACACACAGTTCGGTTACAAAGGGCAGCGACAACCGCACTAGTTAATCCTTTTATTAATTCAGTTTGGTTAGTGAATGTGCCCTAACTGTGTGTGTGTTACAACCGCACTAACACAACCACAGTTGGTGCTCAGTGGATTTCTACGCAACTAATGATGTCACTGTTTATCAGACATTTCCATGTGATAAACTTGGCTAAAAAAGAAATGTATAGGTGCCTGATGAGCCAAGTTGATTTTGTAATATTGATGAATAAAGTCATAACAATGGTAAATGGTGCATACATATAATATACTTTTTTAATTTAATCAAAGTACAGTTGTATAATTTGTTTAGAAAAAAAATGTATGTATGGTTTGCAACTTAAATAAAACAATATGGAACATTTCGTATCCCCAAACGGCACAGTGCGACTGCAACTCGTTTTTCCACCGATACTGAACGTCTCATCTGTGTGTTTTGGTAAATGACAAAGAAATATACAACATTTTTAATTATTATTATTATTATTATTATTTATTTCTTAGCAGACGCCCTTATCCAGGGCGACTTACAATTGTTACAAGATTTCACATTATACAGATATCACATTATTTTTACATACAATTGCCCATTTATACAGTTGGGTTTTTACTGGAGCAATCTAGGTAAAGTACCTTGCTCAAGGGTACAACAGCAGTGTCCCCCACTGGGGATTGAACCCACAACCCTTCGGTCAAGAGTCCAGAGCCCTAACCACTACTCCACACTGCTGCCCTTACTCCACACTGATCCAGTCATTTGAAAACCACTGAAGTCGCTTCCACCAGCTTTCTGGTTAGAAGATAGGCCAAATGTTTCGGTCTCCCGTCATGGTACTGCAGATCGTCGGCACTGTATTTAGCAGTGCAGAAAAAGCTAAACGGCGTCTCCGCTGGCTTTGCAGAAAAGAGCAGAGCTGTGCTTGACGAGCTCTTGATCGATTTACATACAGTACTTTCAAAAGCATAAACAAAAACACAGCCTCCATGTTATCACACAAAACCTCACGATCGGCATATAACGATGTCCCGAGTTCAGTGGTTTGTTTAAACAGGGAGTCACTCACTTCAGTAATGAGAGGTGTGTGTGTACAACAAACAACCGCAGCGAGTGCCCTTTGTAAATACGATTGTCGAGCCAACTGCAGTGTATATGTAGCTTGTTAATTTGTTAGTTTGTTAGTTTGTTAACTACTATTTGGTTGTATTTTGTTTATTTGTATTGAAACATGTATTTTGTATTTCTTTCTTTTGAGCAATTTCTTCTCCAGGTGTTGGTGGCATATGGGAGAGGCTGTCCTGACTTTATTGTGCTTCATCAACCCCTTATTGTATTTTTTTATTTTAACCTACTGTAGAATATAACTGCTGTTAGTTCGCAAAGAAGATACCTGTATTAAAAAGCAAGCCATTTATTTTCCATTTGTTTGTCTGAATTGTTGTATTTGAATAAATTATACCTTGCCTATGTTAGGTAAGGTTTAAACAAAATGCACACTTTCCTCTAGTTAATTTGGTTGAAAGGGACTCAAGCGGGGGTCACAATATGTGGAAGATGTTTCAAAAGTTTGTATGGGTTCAGAAGTAATTTATAATGTTACTCAGTGTTCGAGGGGGGTGGGAGGGACAAGAAGCTAATGCATAAAATCTTTTTTTTTTTTGTGAATTTTTTTTTTTTATAGGATGAGAGTCAAATACAGCCAAAAACACCTGGTCCTGGGGGAGCATCCCACTGAAACGCTTGGTCATGAAAGTGTTAACCTGTACTGCATACCAGTCTGCCAGAGGGCTGGATCGCTACACGTACTGTGTGCAACCGTCTGATTGGTGGAAGTCACACGAAAAAAACAAACTACCAGGAAGTGAACGTCGGTCCATCCCCTATTCAATGATATGTGTTTCATGCCTGTACTGCAAAGTACGGTGGCCCTGAAAGTCATCAAAATGAAGTGCTTTTTTATCATGTTTACACGATTGCGGTCCTAGAAGCCCCCTTGAGTATGACTGTGTTAGCACAATCCTGGTCCTTAAAAGGTTAAAGGCACTGTTTACCAGTTTCTAATTACCTTAGTAGGTGACCTTGTTTTTACAGTCGTTCTTACCTGCCTGACGTGGTCAGCTATCAGAAGTTTAATATCCTTTAAACAAGGTGCTTTATACAACATTGGAACTGACTGCCCAGATAACTTATAAAATGTTTCCAAGCCGGTATATGATACACTATAACAACTCTGTATGGAATCGATATATCCTGCTAAAGACCCAACAGCCTAAATGCTCAAACTACAGCCTCCACTGAATGCAACTGATACCCAATAATAATAATATCCATTCACAGAACAGGAGCAAGGGCTGCGTGGAAAAAGAACCTTGGGAATTGATAAGAAGAGAGAACTGCTTTGTGACAGAGATGAGTAAGGGGATTCCCCTTGGCTGGCGGAGAGCCGCCCTCATGAAGGTGAGACTGAACCGATCGGCCACAGATTCTTCCCCCAAGGGGAAAATGGGAAGACGAAAGAGAGTCAGATACATTTGGCCAGAGGTCCCCCTTGTCTCGCGGAGGACAAAGCCAGCGAGGATGGGTTTCTAGGCTGGGAACTGAGCTTCACTTACCCCCAAAAGAAGACCCCCGGCACACCGCAACTGCACCACCAATGCAATAAAAATGAATACAAAATGAACAAAACAATAATATATATATATATACACTGTGTGTGTGTGTGTGTGTGTATATATATATATATATATATATATATATATATATATATATATATATATATATATATATAAAATTTTGGGGTAGAGTGGCTGACGGTCAAGGCTAGTCAATGACAGGAAAGCACATACACAGGCTGGAGGTTGCAGTTTAAATACATTTTGTGCACTTTTATTATTAACAAAACAAAAGCCCAGCTCCAACTTGGAGCACAATCTAAACTTTTACACAAAACTAAACTAGCGCAGGAACGCTAAGTGATTTACCCTTTTCAAATACATGTGCAAGTTTGTACAAAACACAGTTGTCAAACCTACAACACACAGCTGTTTACAAAGACAAGCTTTAGAAATGACTATAGTATGGCTTGCATTAATGAACAGGGGATCAGAAGGGTTGGTGGGGTTGCTAAGGGAAAGATAGCAGGACAGAGAGGAATAATGGCAAAGAGGGGAGTTGAACTTACAGAGCTGCACGAATTGACCTTGGTGGAGCTGGTCTTTTTTGGAAATGCATAGGAAGAGGAGAATCTGAGAGTCAGGGACTAGAGTAAGATCGCAGAAGCGAAGGCCAAGGGAGGGAAAACGAGGGAGACGAGACAGCAAATTTAAAACAGCAGAGAAAATCCAAGAAGGCAGAAAGGCAAAGAGATTCCATGACTAGATCATCGAAAGGAGAGAAACAACCTTGGCGGAGGATTGTGAGGTGAAAGAGAATATCAGTAGTAATGGGTAAACAGGAGGTGGAAGGCGAAGGTGGACAGCAGGGATTGATGATAGGGCAGGGGAAGATATACAGGATAGGCGATATTGGTATTGAATGCCTGCTAGGTAAGTTTTGAGGGTTCTCAATGAGAGGTGTAGATTATCTTTTGCGTGAATGAGGAAGGAAATAATAAAATCCTGATTGAAGGGTGTAGGAGAGTCTAATTTTGCTTGCAGAAGGTTGTGAAGATGAACCAGCCGGTTGCGTAGGAGGAGCAGGTAGCTGGAGTGAGGGCGGCAGCCACGTACTCAAGCAGATATGAGAAGACTGGAAAGGGATGAATTTAGTTGAAAATCAAGTTGCTGAATTGAGAAACAGGCAGGGGAATAGATGAGCTGAGAGAACCAAATGTCTGAACCGGGGAATCTTTAGACGAGCTTGCAAAATGAAGTTATTGGTAATGGATATCCAGATGAGACAGTGGAGGAGTTGAACGATAAAGGGAGATGAAGAACAGAGTGTTAATAATGTGTACAGTGGCTTGATTATCACAGAAGAATAATGTTGATTTTTTTCTGGCAGTAGGGGGCCCAGAGGAAGGCTGCGATGACAATAGGAAATAGCTCAAGGAGGGCTGTGGGGAGCATTTGGATTTCTGGAGGTCGTGCACTGGAGAACCATTGGCTATGAAAAATACCGCTGAAACCGATGGACAAGAAGTCAGTATGTAGAGAGAGATCGTGGGGGGCAGATATGAAATTGTCGTAGAACAGAGAAAGGTCATTCCAGTGCTGCAGGAGGGAAGTCCACATCCTGATGTCTTTCCGTGCTTCAGAAGAAATATTAATGTGGGAGCTGAGATGTTTGCCTGTGGTAGAGAGAGCGAGGAGACAATAAATGAAAGTCCTGCCTTGAGGAATGATGTGAATGGCGAATTGAAATGTCCCAGGAGCAAAAGGAAATTCAGTTTTGAAATGGTGCAGCTGATCTGAAAGTATTGAATGAGGGAGTGAATGTGTTCCAGTTTATCAGGAGGGAGGCGTGCTCCGAAGCGGAGTGTCCAAGGTTATTCCAAGAAATTCTAGTGAGTGGACGGGACGTTCTGAGAGTGGAACACCGACTGTAGAGAAGGGGGACCTGAGTTTTTTAAGTGCTTCTGCTGGGGGGTCCGAAGGAGCTGAAATGAGGAGAAGGTCGTCCAGTAGATGCAGTAGGATGGGGAAACGATGAGTGTTGAGCAGAATCCAGCAGAGGACTTCGGAGAGAAAACGGAAGATTTTGGGGCTGCTGCGGCAGCTGAATGTTAGCTGAGTAGCAAAACAGAATTGCCCCTTCCAACAGGTACCGAACATGATTGCATCAGAGACCTGGATGACTGGGACAGCAGGACCAGGCACGGTGGGATCAGCTGAGATTTCAGCGGTAAATGGGTGAGTGACGTTGTCAGGAGCAGTAGGGCGAACAGCTCGTTCCTGCCCCCCGAACCACACAAAGGTTACATTAATAGGAAAGACTCATACCATATTGCAGTTGGACACCCCACTACTATTGCTAAGTGTCCCTCAAACCCATGTCTATGCCATGATGAGTGCTTTGAACTGTATAATTCAAAGCTTGAGTATTGGAAGTAGGCCTCCTAAGTATCTATCTGGCCTGTCCCCCAGTTAATCTCCAAATCACTTATACAACAAGCGGCTTGAATAACATCCTGTAATGCATGGAAATATCCTTCCAGGGATATCGATGGGTTTTGGGGGGTGTAATAAGCAGGAACCCGTTATACCAGTGGTGTAGTTGAGGGTATACAGCATTTACCCACTTTTAATTTGGGCATGTGGCGGAGTGTCCCCCCCCCCCCCCCCCTATATATATATGTGCACTGTTTATTATTATGTGTATTATTGTTTGCGGCGCGGGTAAAAGCGCCACATATTTGTTATTGTTTTTATATTTAAAAAATCTTGTGAGGATGCGTGGCTGATCAGCTTCTGATTTATTTAACTAGCTGTCAGTCACGCATCCTTACTAAACTCGTGCAGACTGTGGCCGAGGGGTAATAAGATAATTAACAGCTAGTTAACCCCTCGGCCAGAATATAAGAACCTGCAGCTGTCCGTGCTGGGAGGAGAGTGTACAGAGGAGAGTACGGGGAGCGGAGAGAGCGAGGAGAGAGAAACTACATTTAAAAAACAACTGCTAAGTATCCTGCTGGTGCTAAAACCAGCACGCTTATTTGTTTCTATTTGTTTGGCCAACGCGCTTTTTTGTTTTGTGTTTTGTTTGTTTAAATCTTTTGTTTTGTTTTATTATTTAATAAATACGCTGAGCGCAGTAGCGTTCAGCTTCACCCGCCCATCCATTGTTTTGTTTCTGGTACTTCCTGGTCTGTGACGTCACGACACACGCCACTCAACAGCTGCTCGACCACAGGGCAATATAGCGTTTACCCACTTCTCATATACAGAGTTTACTCACTTCTACTTTCCTGTGATATGCAAATCCTGGGTTGAAGACAAGATATTTTAACGGTGAATGTTTGTGTTGTGTTGCTGCGCACGAGACTGACAGCTGAGAGCTCTGTCAGAACTGTGGCGCGAGCAGGGGGCGTGGCCACTGGACTGTGTGTTTTGTTTGTGTGTGAGTGTTCTGTGATTGGTTGTTTATGTTCTGTTAATGTTCTGTTGTTAGGCACACTGGACCTGCAGGGCGGTGCTAGTAGCCTTCATCCTAGCCCACGAAAGGACGCTCACAGAACTGTTCACGTGAAGCATACCTCAATCTATCTGTTCAACTCAGGGGAGTTTACCCAATTTTTTATTTACCACTACACCACTGCATTATAATAAATATACATGTTTGGTATCCTTACATACCAATGTGGAAATCTACACTTGCAGTTCAAGCAGGCATGAATGAGGCACAATTGTGGGACTGAATGTGAACTCCTGTAATTCTTACCAGTTTAAGTATTTTTCCTTCATGTGAGAGGAGGGTATGGGTAACAGGACCTTAGTGGGGGTTAAGAAAATATATGGTAATCCCTGGGTACTTAGCTGCCCACAGGGAGTTTTGCCATGCTAAATGTGGGGACGTGCCACATGCCAATGTCAGAGGAATTATCATGGAAAATGCCTGCCAGGGTGTGTCTTGTTTTGAGGCTTATTGCAGCCAGGAACCTCACGTAAAAGTGAACATGTTTGGTATCCCTGCAAATCTTAGTACCTTTGCAGTTCATGTATCTTGTTTCTGTGGCTCAACATTGGGAAAAATAAAGAACAAAGGCACAAAAAATAAAAAGTAAATATGTGTAAGGAAGTCACATGCTGCACTTTTACTCCAAGCAAAATAATGTCATATAGTTTGAATTTTGTATTTATCTAGTTTTAAAATATATAGTTTTCATGTACCCCAAAGTTCACACTATGAAAAACGCAAAGGTCATTTGACCTAGCGATGTTCTATTTTCTAATGTTTGTTTTGAATAACAATGTTGAAGCAGCCATGGTAGAAACATAACTTCTAGGGAAATTCCCCCCCCCCCCCCCCCCATATATAGTGAACATATTGGCAATGTGAGACATAGACATTACCATGTTAAGAAGTAACTTTTCCAGGGATTTAAAGTTACATAGAAAAATTGTTTTTTCATTTTATTTTAAATTTAACCTGCGATTTCTCAATCAGTTGACCAGATATGCCCAAAAATGTAACATCACTGAAAAGTTCAGATTGTGCTGAAAAAAAAAAAGTTTTCCCATGTTTCCTTTAGAGCAGGGGTGTCCAGTCCTGGTCCTGGAGGGCTGGTGTCACCAATTATTGTTCTAATTAAGTCATTTAGGGCACATTTGGAGCAAAAACCAGGAGGGACACCGGCCCTCCAGGATCAGGATTGGTCACCCTTGCTTGAGAGACGTGAGATATTTGACTTTGAAATTATTCAGTACCAAATCAGGAAACACCTCTAGCACTGATGGTTCCAAAAGCCCTAGCAGCAAAGGGGTTAATGAACATTTCTTCATACTTCTTCATAAAAACAGCATGTACTGTCTCAATCTGACTCTTTGCTAGGCTTCAACTGTACAGCTTTGAGGAGTTTACACAGCAGGGTCTGTGGTTGGTTGGCCTAGCCCTTTCGTCTTCTGGAGTATCTTGACATGAATCACCTCTTCCTTCAGATACAGATAAGAAGCATCTTCTTCACCATCCAGTTGATCTCTTTTAAATTCACAAACTTGCAGTAAACATTCAGTAAACTGATCCAGAGAGGCTTGAGCACCTGAAATATGGAGCAGCTTTTTTTTATACAGCATTACAAAGAGGTAAAACATTATGCTGGTGCATGTAGGGGGGCTTAAATGATGTATTGATTATTGCAAGATTTAAAATATATGTTAACTAAAAACTGGGTCAAAAGCTTTGTAAATCTGAGCACTAATCTGTTAATTATAAATTTAGTGTTGCTTTACTGTATGCTACAGTAGTGTGTTGTGTCATAGCTCAAGTCTTTGGTCATTAAGGAAATTTCTGCAAAAGGTTAGGTTGCATATTGTACATTATGTATTGTACATATGGTTACATTTTAAACAACATCAATATTAAAATGAAAGACACTATTGGATACAACTCAAAAGTTGTATTCAAGCACATCATGTCAAACATCTGCACAGCCGAAACACCATATTTAAATGAACAATTAAACATAAAAGGATTTATTTTCTAACTTACTAATGTTTAAAATGTAACCGTCATAATGACTGCCGGCGGCGTATAACCACGGCGGTTCTAGTTTAACATTGTATAATAATAGAAAATACTATATTTTAACAGAAGTAATTTCTATCTGAACTATCGTTGTTCATTACTGTTAACATTTTATGTCCCTAAGCAAAGCAAAACATTTGAATTAATCTCACAAATCCTGACTAATTTAACTATCGTACTAAATTTAGCTTCTTTTTATATAATGTTGCCGTATAATCCAAACACAACATGCTTTGAAACAAAAGCTAAATGGGTAGAGTTAATAGATTTAAAAACAAACAAACAAAAAAAAACAACGTTTAGCCTTCATTTTTAAATCAAGAAAAGATGAATGCAATAGGCCTACTTCTGATTTGGCTTGTCCAACCCGAATGTAGAAGTGTGTATCCTAGCAACACGCTAATCTACTGTACTAGCACTACAAGAAGCGCACTCTCACACACTCAAGGTTTTAATGCAATCCAGCAACAGGAGACTTCCAACTGGGTTCTAATTTGATGCATCGATTCACCAATATGTAATCAAAGCTCGGGAAATTTAAGGACAGATTATCAATAATCGATGCATCTATTAATTGTTGCACCCCTAGTTCTTAGTTATTTTTTATATTATTTTTTGGTTCTTAAAAAAGTGGACATTTTCAATAAAATAAATGCTGAAAAATTGAAACCTTACCCGAAGAAAGTAGGCTACATGGAGTATCATGTCACCATATTCCATCTATTCAATAGGATTTCTCAACATGGGCGCTCTATTTGTGCCTGGAGCCATTGCTGGTATTGTAGTTTACTGGCAGGCTGGCTGGCTCGCTTGCTTGCTTATGTGTGTGTGTATGTGTGTGTGGGGGAAGGGTTTTTTATTTAGTGGTGATGATGGTGATGATGACGATAAAAATGTAGCGCTCTCTAGTGCTGTGACAAGGTGCTGAAAGGAATGATACTTGGATGCCTCTGTTATTGCAGTTTAGTCCTGTCTGTGCTTACCGATGTCATCTACCAGTGCAATTTAAAATATTTACTATTTAAGCATCCACATGAGCTTGTATGAGTTTGTAAATCCGCCACCACTACAAATGCTAAATACTATTTCAGCTAGCAACTTCATGTTTTCAGTGTTATGGAAACTTCCCATGCAGAATCACATCTAACCCTTCCTTTAGACCTGTAACCTAGGATGACCACCATTTTGAGGACATTTTTGCATGCAGATGATAAAGACTGTATGCTTTGACTCAAGACATTGACTTCACACTTGGTAGTTTCTGTGATTCTATAAAGTTTGATTATGCACATAGAAAATGAACTATTTATTGTTTTAATGTTTAGTACACAGCTGTATTTCTTTTTATTGTTATTATTTTCAATTCACTGCTGCATTGTTTTAAGCTTGGACCATATCAGTTGTTATACAGTTGTTTGTACACTGTTGTATTATATACACTAGTGAGACTGCACTTAGAATACCATGTTCAATTCTGGCCATCACAGTACCAAAAGTAAATTGTCCAATGAAGAGCAACCAGACTAATCCCAGGGCTGAAAGGAATGAGCACCAAATATAGGCTGAAAGAAGTGAGTCTATTTAGTCTAGAACAAAGCAGAATTAGGGTTTGTGTTTGTTTTATTGTTATAATTTAATGTAGTTTGGCAGAGATGATTGCTTCTCGTCTCTGCCAGAATACATCTCGTGAGAATGCGTGGCCAGCAGCTAATGATTTATTGGCAGATTGGCTGTCAACCACGCATTATGAGAAATCACATGCAGAATGTGGTCGAGGGATAAACTAGGTAATTGATGGCCATTTAATCCCTCGACAATGATATAAAAAACAGCAGCTTTTGCTGACTGGGGTTGGGTGTTTAGGGAGTAAGTATGAGAGCGAGGAGAAAGAGGAGTTTAAAGAAATAACAATCGCTATGCGTGCTGGTTCTACACCAGCACAATACTTGTTGAGAACAGTTTGTCTGCTTATTTTGGCCACCATGCCATTTGTTTTGTGTGTCAGTGTTTTGTCATTAAAATCTTAAAAGCAGTTGACAAAGTTAACCCTAACAAATACATTTATTAATCGCTGCACAGAAACCAGGACCATGGGACACAGTTGGCAATTAAGTGGACATAAAATTGGGACAGAGAGAGGGTATACACAGAGTGGAGAGGATATGGAAAGGGTTACTAGTCATGTTGTTGATGCTAAGTCACTGGGATCCTTTAAGACACAACTTTAAGTTTATTGATAATAATAATAATAATAATAATAATAATAATAATAATAATAATAATAATAATAATAATAATAATAATAAACTTTATTTTATATAGCATCCTTAAAAGCAATTGTCTTAGAGCGCTTCACAGAACAAAGATAAATTAAATTCAACAAAAACAATAACACGTAGAAACAAAAACAGAAACAAGGAAAAGGAATCGTAAAAATGTCTAGATTTAAAAACACTCAAAGTTGCTGAATCCCTGATCTCTAACGGAATAGAGTTCCACAGTTTTCGGGCATAGCAATAGAAGGCCCTGTCGCCCATAGAACGCAGGCGAGCAGAAGGGACACACAACAGTCTAAGATCGGTGGAGCAGAGGTTGCGATTAGGTGTGTAGAAGGTTAAAAGATCTGACAAATAAAGCAGAGCCAGCCCATGGAGAGCCTTGTAGGTCAGGAGAAGGATTTTAAAATCCACTCGAAACCTAACAGGCAGCCAATGCAAGGCCTCCAGCACAGGTGTAATGTGATCCCCAGACTGTGACCTAGACAAAATTCTAGTCGCAGATTTTTGAACATATTGCAGTTTGTTGAGAATGCTATTAGAGACACCAGCAAGCAGGGTGTTACAATAATCAATCCTAGAGAAAACAAACGCATGGACCAATATTTCAGCCGCAGATACAGAGAGCATAGGTCGAAGCCTAGCTATATTTCTGAGGTGAAAAAATGAAGCCTTGACAGTATTCAACACATGTGGTTCAAACGATAACCCAGGATCAAAAATCACATCCACATTTTTCATTTTAGATCTGATCTCAAGTATGGTACCATCAACTGACAAATTTACAGCATTGGTTTTACGTAGCTGATGGGAAGTACCTAACAGCATAACATCAGTCGTATTACAATTTAGGTGTAAAAAAAGGTTTTATATAAGAGATACAGGCAGTAAGAACATAGGCAGCAGCATCAATATCAGATTTAGAATGAATATAGATTTAAGTGTCATCTGCGTAACAATGATAATTCAGGCCATGTGATCTTAATATGTGGCCGAGGGGAAACATGTAAATACTCAATAACGGGCCCAGAATAGAGCCTTGTGGGACCCAGATGTTACTGACCCAACCTCAGAACTAAACCTGCCCAGGGAGATGAATAGTTGGTACCCTGTTAGATAAACCATTTAAGAGCAGTGCCAGAGATACCAAATAAACACACTAATGTCAAGAAGAATCTCATGATTTACAGTGTCAAATGCAGCACTAAGATCCAAAAGAAAATATTGATAAAGCACCTAAGTCTGCTACCATTAATAGATCATTAGTAACTTTGACAAGGGCAGTCTCAGTGCTGTGAAGATGTCGAAAACCAGATTGAAAAGGTTCATAAAGTTTGTTAGTAGTGAGGTGACAATTTAATTGCAGAGTGACAGTTCGTTCTAGTAGTTTAGCAAGAAAGGGCAGATTTGAAATAGGCTGAAAATTATTAAAATTATCCAAGGCCAAATGTGTTTTTTTAGGCACTGGCATGACAGGTGCAGTTTTAAAAGCTACTAGTACCACACCATAACTCAGGGATTCATTTATGATATTTAACACTAAGGGACAAAGAATCAGCCACTAGAAACTGGACAAGATTAGATGAGCCGAATGGGTTTCCCTTGTTCATAAAGGTTCTTGTGTTCTATAATTCTGTCATTAAAGTTCCATTACAGCTGGTGATTGTGTATGATGTGTTTGACTGATAAAGACCATTTTTGTTTTATTGTATTTGGAATTTAATAGCTTTTTGTTGTCCTGACAAAAATAAATAAATAATATATAAAATAAAATAAAAACTCACATTTATCGGGTGATTTTGTTTTCTAAGTATAGTTTAGTCTGCTGATGAAACAAATATGTAACTATTTTTAAGAGTATGATGCACACTCTTACAAATTAAGTTATGTGTGATTCTGTATAATATACTAGGGTGCACAGCAAGTGGTGTCAGTAATACAAAAGATATAAACCAAGACTGCTCAGTAATGGGCGTTATACACAGGATTCTCATTATGCAGAATTCTGTATTGCATATGCAGGAAATTTAAATGAAACAGAAATAAACAAAATGCTTATATACTAGCCTTTCATGTTAAATACTGTACCTCATATCATTGTAATGTTTCACTGAAGTTAAGACATTGTGCACTGTTAATAGCAGATCCTGTGACTGGTACAAAAGGGTAAACTGTATTCTGTGTTTCTTAGGGAAAAGTTTTGATTTTCCTATTATAAAAACTGGTCTTTAGTTGTGGTGTGTCGATACTCTTATTTTCTGAGTAACTGTCTATAGGAAATTTTAAGTTGTTAGGTATTAATTAAATTGAATAAAACATGGTAATTACTCAACACAAAACAAAGCAGTCCGTCAGTTTCCATTGTTTACACAATTATTTAATATGCTGTATAACCTGTGATCATATTATCTAATAAAATGTATATTTTATTAGCGATTTGTTTGTTTTACCTTTCTCTTATGCTTTTGATGTTAAATCTTTTTTCTTCACTATCCTTAGTCTTCGCTATCCTTAGAAAGGTATAGTCTGCAGTGAATTGTGGGATTATAGTTCTGGGGAAGGTGCTATCTCTGATTAAACAACAAAAATATATCCTTGTGTGGCAGGGATGAGGCCTACCCCTGTAAAATAACATATATTTGTGTTGGGTTTATAAATAAAATATAGTTTGGTTGGGACTGTAAATAAAATGTATAACTTTTGTAAAAACAAAAGTGTGTTCTGGATGATTTGGCTGGGAAGTTAGACCTCCCTGCTTGCCTAAATGAAACTGAATGTGCAGCTAGTGGTCAGGTGTCAATTGCATAATTAATCATCAATTAACACTGGCCACCTGCCTTTAAAAATGGTCTGGAAAGCCAATACATTGTTCTTGGTTTGTTCTTCTTTTGTTTTGTTCTATTCTATTCTATTCTGTTCTCTCTGTACCAGCGTGAGAATTCATGACTGTGTTGATAGCCAGGCAGTGGGAACTAAGTACATGACGGAAGACCTCAGTTTGTATATGTTAGGGATTCATTTAGGGAATTTGAATCCCACCAAAGTTTATTTACCGTAAACCTTCAAATAATTGGCGGGTCTCAAATAATCGCCTGTCTCCAATACGTGCCATGTCTGCTGGCAAATACTGCAAATAAACGCCGGGTCTCTGTCATCGCCATTGAAGCCGAGGAAGATGAGGAGGAGCGTGAGTGTAATGAACTGCTAATAAATGACAGCGATGAAAGTGACTCTCAGGATTAATAAATAACAATAATAGAAAACATAATTTAAGGTAGGCCTACATGTAATGCAGATTTGTTTAATGCAGAAATTACGTTATTAAAAGTTTTGATCATTTTAAACGTGCTGAAAGTAGGCCAGATACAAACCTCTTGGTGTATTTTAACATGTTTTGTTGTATTAACAATGTACAAGTTTGAGATTAAACAATATATTATTTTTTATAATGATACTTATTCTTACTTGTTCATTTTTAAAAACATTTTAGAAGTTTGTATTATTATTATTATTATTATTATAGACATGAGTTAGAAGGGATTAGCATACAGCCACACCATCCCACATTCCACAATGAAATACATATTGATGTGGCCTAAAGGTGGGAGGGGTGTGTGTCTTGTATACTGTATGTAAAAAAATGGAATATTGTACATTATATAAAAAAAAAAAAAATCATGTATTGTAATACCTGGTCAATATAACCGGTCTGAAGGTTCTAGGGATGCATTTTTATAACTTTTTCATTTTTGCGAATCTGCTGCTAAAACACCGTCTGGTATTTACTTCATATATTTAGGAAAAGTGGGAGGTGAAATCTGATGCCAAATTGAGTCAGTAACATTCCCTTTAAAAAGCTGTTTGCACTGGCTCCAGGATGCACAACAGAGTTTAACTGAGAAAAAGAATAAGCAGCGCTAGCATGAAGGGGAATTTGGCAGCACATGATCAACTTGTAGACAACGAAAGGAACGCTTCACGCCACAGGACTAGATATTTTCGCAGGAGGTTGAAGCAAGGAGAATGATATTATATGGCACAAAACATCGAGAAACCAGGGCAAATAAGGTAAAGAGGCATGGGAGCAGATAGCTGCATCTATGAATGCTTCTTCGTCTGGCATCCGAAGAACTGCACAAGAGTGCCGAAAACGATTCAACGATGTCCGACAGTGAAGCAAACACAAATGATCATCTCCTGAAATAAATAGTACATAAATGCGTTGTCAACTTTTTTTTTTCATTCCTTGCCATTATTATTTGTTTATTTAGCAGACGCCTTTATCCAAGGCGACTTACAGAGACTAGGGTGTGTGAACTATGCATAAGCTGCAGAGTCACTTACAATTACATCTCCATTGCCGTTTCTTCACAGTAAACAGTGGCCATCGACATGTTTTCATAAAGTAATAACATGAGGTTTACTTGTGCCTTTTTGTATCTGAACAAGCAAATGAAAACTTAAATTTGAAACACTTAAAATAAAACAAATGTGGAAATGGTGTAAAGTGAAGGGGGAAAAAACTCTCCATTTTGGTTCTCGTTTATTACATTCCACATAATAGTTAATAATAATTAACAGTGCACCAGTAAGTAAAATCAAGTTATACATCCTACTGTATTAGCCTATTTTATTTTAGCTTATCAAGTATCCAAACACTTCAAGAACATATCTTTGCGTTACTGAACGTTTCTTTCCAAAACCATACTTACACAATATAGTTCCAGCTGCATAGGCTTTTACAAATTCGTTATTTTAATTAAAATTTTAAAGAAAATTATTAAACAGTGCTGCTTCATCAATTAAAAAAGCAAAAAAAAAAAAAACAATGAACTAAACAGTGCACCATCTAATAACCAGTTAACAAAACATCTTATTGTTGCTTACGATGCAGTCCAATTGCATTAAACCTCCAGCTGTACAATAAAACATTAATTTTGTTTTCTTAATCAGAAGCATAACGATACACATACTTTGCAAGTGATTAATGGTATTGAGATTAATGTTATAGAACAGTGGTTTTGTGTTTCTACCTAGCAACATGACCTGAAGGCAGTAGATCTTGAAAACAATAATCGGATTGTCGACAGTTAGGTTTTTGTGAGTAGTAATTGTGGCACTGGTACAGTAGTTTAATAGATACATTGACGCATACATTGCACCGGTGTATTAGTCGCTCCCCCCTTTTTAGGGCCCCCAACACTTGCCTAGAAAATCGACTTCTAAAACTTTTTTTTATGGTAATACGTATTCGATTTACAAAATATAAATATAGGTATGTATACTGTATATATATATATATATATATATATATATATATATATATATATATATATATATATATATATATATATAGATATCCTTTCATTTTGTCTTTACGTTCCTTTTCTCTTGCTTCTCCATGTTTCACTTCCTTCTACCACCGGTGCCGATGATTGCTCTCCCAATAAGAGACTGCCTGAGATGCCACTTTCAACGAAATGTGAATGATACTACGCCTCAAAAGTTATGCCGACCACTGCCACTAGCGCTAGCCCTAAAAGACTTTGAGCTCCAAAAAATCACGCCCAAATGTCCTTTGCACTAGTGCCACTACTTTGTGACGCCATGAAAGTTAGTTAATTTGCTGGCTAGTTTTTAATTTGCTGACTAGTTATTAACTCTTTAAAAGCCTATCTGACTTTTGCTGTCCAACCTACCACTGAATAGTAATTATGAATACTGTGATACAATTTGGTAAAAATGCTGAATTTAAGCTTGAAAAACGCAGATTTATATATTGCATGTGTTTACAAAAATGTATTGAAAATATTTGGTATATATTAGAAGTACTCATCAACTCAAACCCAAGTTTCTTTTTACTACCTGTTACCCATTATTAATTGGATAAAAATATAACAACCATACAGCTGTTGTCCAGTTATTCCCACAGTATGGAGCGCATTTCTCCATGCAGTTTAGTTTATTTAATCTGGGATGACTTTTGTAGTTACCCCATCGTTTTCACTACTAAGAGGCTACACGAGTCTACATATATGAAGGGAGGAAAGGTATGTGTACTATATACAGAATTTAAAGTACATGGTACTAACAAAATAATTCCAGTAAATCTTACCTAATATTACACGTATTTATGGTAAAGGAGAATTACAATTTTTTTTCATGGTAATTTATTTGAAGCTGTTGGAGATAAATATTTATTGAACGCTCCTTGTAGATATGTCACCGCTGTACTTCCAAAAGTCACCATTGAAAACAGTCAGTCAGTCATAGGAAAAGCAATGATTGGTACTCAAATGCATGCCAATGTGTTTCGCTTCTGGCAAACATTTAGAGTGTTTATTTATTTATTTTTCTTTTGAAATAGGCATATATATATATATATATATATATATATATATATATATATATATATATATATATATTTATATATATTTAATGCACTCAGAAAGAGTCAATGTCTTAAAAAAAACAATACGTTCAGAATGCTTTTTTCTACAACGACTAGAAACTAACTAAATTTTATTGTTTATAAATGAGATGAAAAAAAATACAATTTAAAAGCAAATACACACAATGTGGTGTGCCTAAATAGGCAAATGTGAGATATACGCTGTGATGGTAATTCATATCAGATACAGTTTACCATAATTATTTTGTTAGTTATACACTTCAACTTTATTATGCATTACTCAACCAGATACCAGATACCCGGGTACCTGGTTATTTCACAAGGGGTACCCGATTCCAGATTATCTGCCTAGTACTGTATATAATCTTACCGAGTTGTGCCAATTTCCTCAAATATGTATTCCAAATTTTAACAAATGACTTATTTTTTCCCATTGGAATGAATGTGTAGAACTGACAGTAGGGAAGCCATGGGCAGGGGAGCAGGATAGCTGCCCTTCCCCTTAAACGAAGCCGAAAAACAGGAAGAGACACACTCAAAGAGTGTTAAAAAAGTGGGAAACTGCTGCTGTAAATAGCAAACAAAAAGTAAACATAATTAGAAATTAAAAAAAAAGCAAAAGGCACTGGTCCAAATAATGCTGCCTGGGGAAATGCATTCATAATGAAATTAGCTGAGGAAGAGACTGAAGTGATAATTGTCTTCAAAGTAGGTACACATGAAATGCACAATAGAAGGTGGGCTAGAATCATTCTCATAAAATAATTTAACCAGATTACAGGTAAACTGTGGTTGGTATTTGTCTCACACAAGCAGTGACATGTCCATGGGGAAGACAAAGTAAACAACCCTATAAATAAGTGTGCTCCATAGTTAATTTCCCACACCTGTGCTACTTTATAAAGTCTGTCCTGCCATGCACAGTACCTGTATATAGTTGTCGAGTGTACCCTTTATTCTTGGCATGTTTCACCTCCCACAAGTCACTGTTAGTTCATCAGTATGACAACTAGACTCAGCATTGATCTGTTGATAGTAAGAGAACGGTGTGTCTTAGATCAGGTGTTTAAAGGTTATGTTAAATTTGATATTCAGATCAGATATACTAAAAGAGATACATTGAATTGGCCTATAAAATTCTGGAACCATAAAATGCTGAAAAAATCCAGCTTTGATTCCGGCAGTGTGAATGTCTGGAGGCAGATCTAACACTGAGACTGGTTTGACAATGTGGGCAATAAGTGCACTAGAGCGGACATTTTGGAAAGCCTTGAGGTTATAAGTGTAAAAAGTTGTCAGGACGTTAACAATGAAAAGAAAAATTACAGGTACGTTATTTGCAACACAGTTGTGGCAACACGTGGGGGATGTATAACGGTATATTTTTCGGAACCCTGTTACTTACTCTTTAAGCTGGCATTAAACAGAAATGAAAGATGACACCTACTATAAAAGCTACAAGTAGTAGACCAAGTATGTAAAAAAGGGCATTATACTCAACAAGTCATATGCTGTAACAATCTTTAATAGCAGATATCCAATACTGTTGTATCCGTTCTACCTGTGGTTGATTTACAGGAAAAATGTATGTGTGTGTGTTTTGAAACTTGACTGCAAATTAAGGTAGTTCTATATTTAACACGAATAAGGAGACCAGTCTTGGTGTACTCATCCTGTTCTGCTCTTCTCTTATCAAACCATTTTACACCAGTACTGCATGGTTTCAGTTGAGTGCATAACAAGAGCCTGAAAGGATGCATGTGAACAAAGTTAGATATATTTTTAAGTTGTGTATTACATGTACTACAACTTCATCAAGTCTCTAGAGTAATGTTCATCTACAGATGTAAAGTATGCTAATCATAAAGAAGATCCACAGCAAAAAGAGGTGTTTGATAGTGCTTTTTATTTACATGAAAGTGTAGATCAAACACTATTCCTATTTTTTCTCAGTGACTGCATGGCCTGGAGCTGTAAAGCATACATTAAAGCAAGACTTGCTACAGTTGACAGGGATTTGTTTTAATTTGTATGTGTAACAAAAAATAATAATAAAAATAGCTAAATTAATAAGTACTGAACAAAATTGTATTCCATCTAACATTGTTTATATTAAAATATAGTACATTACCACCTGCTCCTTATTTTTTTAAAAAAATCTGTTTTGTTTCAAAATGAAAAGCAATTTTTTACTTGGTTTATAATCCTTAGTAATAGTCAGCCACAATTTTAATCTTTAGATGCGTTTTAAATCTAATCTGTAATGTCTTAACTCTTATCACAAGGTCAAATATCTTAGCAAATAAAGCTTAAGCTTTGTTTTATATGAAAGAATTACATGATTAATAGAAAAAAATAATCACATACTATTCAGCTATACCAGATTGGGTTTGTGATAAGGATTATTCCAATAGTTACTGCCCTACTTTTTTGGATAGTGTTTTCAATTGACATTGCAGTTTGTTTAAATAATTGATATTGTTTGAGTACAACTTTAACAGTTTTTACTATAAAAATAAGTTTGATGAATTTACATGAAAATGAGTGCAAAATGCTCTACTGCATTTCATATACATTATAAATCAATAAATACAGTTGCCTGGCCTATGTATTATTACTAAATACTGTAACAGTGCTGGCGATTATAAGCACCGTTATGGGTTCTTTACCCAGACACAAAACCTCTTTTAAGGCTGTTTATTACTGCAACCAACAAACGGCATAAAACCACTCCTACTCACTCCTACATAATGACAACCCACTACCCCATAGATGCAGACATTCTCACAAGCCATGGTAAAACAGCAATAAAAATTTAAGCAAAACAACCTTCTCAATCAATAATGGAACATGACAACAATAAAAGTGCAAGAAAACAACAATTACTAACTATCAAATATTTACAGAAATTAACGATTTTTGCCCAAAGTTCCCCAGTCAAGCGTCCTTTGCACAACTCATTTTTATACTGCTGCCAGTCCTGAGACAAACACCTCACACAGCCTCTGGCAGGCAGTACAGTGTGCATGTCAGCCGTGCTCATTACATTGCCCTCACCTTAGGGCCGAGCGTCCCATTGGCCTACTGTCCAGTGTCCCTCACAGTCCCAAATGGCGGCCGATGGGAACGCTGGCTTCGCCTAGGAGAGGGCAAGTCACGTTGCCCAGACCCCCAGACACTGGCGCTGGTGAGTGTGGAGATGGGGTGCACCTCGTGGTGTGTCAACCTCTGGTCTGAGGGACAACCATGTCCATCCCAGGAAGATAAGGGGCCAGGAGGTCCTGATGGAGGATCAGCACTCAGCCCCATTGTCCGCAGCCTCTCCCAGTATGTCACATCGGAGAGCCGTGCAGGGGTCCTCTGGTCAGCTTGGGGCAGAGCTCTTTCTTCCGCCGGGGACAGTACACCTAGGGCCTACCAAACACTAAGACTCTTAGATGGCTTGTCGCTAGGCCATCAGGACCAGGGGAAGGTGCTGTTCCCAACCGGTCCTGTTGAACCGTTCCACCAGGCTGTCACTCTGCGGGTGGAGCAATGTTTTCCAGGTCTTGTGGATGTCCAGCTGCTGACACATCTCCCCAAACACCTCACAACTACTGCTGGAGCGGGGCACAGAAGTGGTTCAGGGAACCCTTTTGGGTGGTGCATTGGTCGCAGCAGCAAATGTAGGTCTCCACATATCGGCAGCATCGCCCCCAGTAGAACTGCTTCCGGTGCCTGCCCAGGGTCTTGGCGACTCCGAAGCGTCCTGTGGCTGGCCCACTGTGCACAGTGCACAGTACAGTCTCCCTATGAGCTTGGGGAACCACAAGCTGCAGCCGCTTTTGTCCCGTCACTGGGTTTGTCCATGGCCGGTACAGCACACCCCCCCCAGAGGCACAAGCCCTCCCACACTTTCACCCCCAGGGAGAGTGCCGACACCACATTCCTTGCTGGGTGCTTCCACAGTTGCAGTGGCAGAACATACATGCTCAACAGGGGACCGCTGTGCGTCCCATTCCTCCAGTCGAGTACAGTGCCTGCAGCTTCCCTCTCAGCAGGCAGCCGGACCAGTGCTGGACGAATTAGTCATAACCCTGCAGTAGTTCTATCCAGCAATCCAACCGGTCCTTTGGGCTCGTGGAAGTTCGGCAGCCACTACAGCCAGGATCTCTCTTCTGGTCACACAATAATTCTCTCTCTAGCTCCGCCAGATCCCCAAGTCAATCGTGACGGTGTCCAGGAAGAATGTCTTTTGGGATCAGAGAATACCAAGACCTTGCACAGCTCTCCAAAGGCGACTCGGCACCCCCTTCTCAGTGAAGCGAACCCTGTAGTAGGATGTCTGGCCCAGAAAGCCTGAAGGTGGCCTGGTTTCCCACAGCTCCAACAGTTCCGGTCAATCCCCCCACAGGCTGGGCTTATTGCACAGCGGCGATGTCATCTTCTTCCTCCACCGCACGGCAGACTCCTCTGGTGGTCTAGGCTTGCTCACCCTTCGAGCACAACTAAGTTACTAAAGCTTTCTAAACAGCTCCAACTTCTCCAGAAACAGGTGGAGACTGTGTGCTGGGGTATCTAGCGGAGTGGCCTCCATCGTGATCCATCCGTTGGCCTCCATCTGTTGTGGGCTTTTTGCCTTTGTGTTTTCTGCTTTTGGTTTTGTGTTTCTTGCTTTCGGTTTTTGTGTTTTTAGTTTTTTTGTAATTGTGTTTTTCAATTTGCATTTCTGTTTTCTTATTTGCATTTGTAATTTGTGTTTGTGTGTTGCACTTCAGGGCCATTGTACAAATGGGATTTTCACTGCTGAAGTTTCGTAAGCATGATGTACGACTTCCGGACATGCTTCCATACAAAACACCCTGAGTTTTTGGTCAATTGTACAGCTTTTTAGCATACGAAGACAAATTTGCCCACCCCTTAAAGTGGTACAATGTTTTAGACGTGCACTTCCTATAGAGCGTGGAATGTGCGTGGTATGTGCGTGCCATGTCACATAAATAATGACTGTGGAGAGAGAGTGACGACTTTCTAAGCTGCATAGAAACCCAGCCAATGTAACTACTGGCAGACCAGTGATTTATACATATGGCTATAGATTTCTTATGTGTAGTGACATTTTACTTCTCTTTAATTTTTTAGTGCCATATGATGACATTTTTTAAATGAACGCAAATGTGAACACCATACTTACTCTGTGTTAACTATTTCTTTTAATTCTGAAAACTACATGTTCAGCTGTTCAGTTAGCAAAGGTGTAGCTAATGTACACGTTAGTTTTTCCATTCAGTGGCAAGGTCAAGATCCTTTGTCAGTAACTAATTTAACAGTAAATCCCAGTAAATCCCTGTCTATATGCAGCTGCATATACAGTGCACTTTCAGTTATTCTCTTAATGTTTGGTACACAGCTGTATTCTTAGATTTTTTTAAGTTCCATTGCCAGCGTTGTCCAGTAAAAATGTACCTTTTCAGTGCCACGCTTCTTTAAACTCTGGCCATATCAATGATACAGACCACATGCTACACATGTGTATTCTATGTGTAACCCACCTTTGGCTACTTTTAATATGCAGGTTCGTGTAAGAGGTTTTGGTTAATGAAATTTAACTAAAGACATGCAATGTGGTTCAAAACAGCCGGCATACATTAGTTGAGATTTTGGTGTACCATAAATTTGCATTGACTTGTTGTCAAAGATCACACAGAAGATTTAGCAGTACTTTGATACCAGTGTCCTTAGTTTGAGTGTATGAAGTGTGGTTCGATTTTCCTACCACTACAGTATGTAGAAAGTCCAAAGTAGAAAATAATCCAAAACTAGGGATTGTAGATTCCTCATATTTCAGTAGGTTTTCAAAAAGGTTGGCTCGCCATTCCTTACAGGCAACTCCAAAATAAAAAAACCTTCATTGCTTAATCTAAATGTGTATAGACTATCTATGCCCCTAAATTGCAACCAGGCTACATATAGTTTTCTCAATAAATTTCAATTACAGATGGTGTCCTTAGATTGGATTATGCTACCGAGGATGTCCACAGAAACTCCCATTTTTGGTTTAAATTGGACTGCCTGATATACAATAAGTGATAAGATTTGTAATTCCCCTATAAAATAAATATACAGAAAATGTGAGTGGTGTCCTATAGTTATCATACAGTTCAAATGTCAGAGTTCAAATCGCATGACATTTTTTTAGAGCGCAGGTTAACCCCCACGGTGTAGAGTTGAAGTGTGTTTATGTTGTTTATTTTTTATGTTGAATAAAGTAGAGCCTATACATTAGTTTTGTATAACGTAATGTATGATTTTTTCCTTGGTTCTTTCCTTTTGTGTGATAATAAATGTTTTTTAAATTACATGTTTGACTGAATACTGCAAATAAACCGATTCCATAATTCTGCTTAAATTGTGAGCTTGAAATGGCATACTGTTGCATAAAATCGTTTATTTAAAATTAGGCACATATTTATACTGCAAGAATTTGTTATATGCTCTTTGAAATATACAAAATTATTAAATTGCGGCTTTATTGTAATATGCCTCATATAAAATTACATTTTAAATGTAATTATGTAGAATGTACTAGTTTGGGTCAATACATCCTACTGGTTGATTTTAACTCCAAATTAGTTTTAAAGTCACATTAATTAAGGTTGGATATGAAAAAGATGGAAACGAATATGAATTTGTCTACATATATACTATAATTAACACTTGTTCAGAGATGTTTCTTTAGAAAGCAGGTTGAGTACATTCTTGAAACAAACTGCCTATGCCTGTTTGTACACATTTAGTTCATTCTCTTGAAGTAAACAGACTTATAATGAAAGGGGTATTCGTTATTCTGTAAAAGTACCTGCTTAAACTGTCTTCTTGGAAACAAAGAATGGGCCGGGAGGGTTACTTCTTGCTTTAGAAGACTCCCCGATGATCTGGGAGATTTAAAGAGGTCTGAGATACTGCTTAAGGAATATTTGGAAGGCTTGACATTCTTTAGTTAGGTGCTTTGAGGCCTGGGTATAATAAGGTCAACAGTCTGTGCATTATGTAGTAAGGGAAGCTGTTGGTCTATTCACCTCTTCCATTTCTTGACTAATATTATTTAACAAAAAGTTACAGGTAAACAGCTGATTATAGTGACCTGATGCCTCTTGTATTTCTAAGGAGGACAGACCTTCTATTTCAGCTCAGTTAGATGATATCACTAGTATCATATGATATAACAATTTGCAGGTTATTAGGTCATAGCTGCAGAAAAAAGACACAACGCCTCTAAAGAAATGTGCTCATTATGCTGATTCACACTTACCTACCACTCTAAAAAGAAATGTTTGATAAAAGTTGTCTTTCTATAATTAAAATTGCTTTAGCTGAATAAAAAAAACTATATTGTATAATATAGTAACTGATTTTTAGTAACATACTGTGGCAATGTGCCCCGCCCCTGTGTGCATATTATGTGTTGTATGTGTGCGTGTGTTAATGTTGGTGTATAGATTGGTACACGGGATATAAACGGGTCTGTGTTTCACGTGTGATTTAAAAAGGTAGGTTTGTATTTAGGCACGAGGAGGGCACAAATCACTTCACGTGCTGGTTAAATGTAATATGTGAGCACGGGGTTGCACAGAATTAATTCACGTGCTGGGATTCAAGTGAATAATTAATTAGTAATTGAATCCCAGCACAACAGTATATATAGAGACACGTAGCATTCACTCGAGGTTGGGTGTTCGAGAGTGGAGAACGGGAGAGAAAGAGAAGGAGAAACGTTAAAGTAAAGTGAAATCTATAAGTGTTTGTACTCACCGTGTTTGTTTGTCTCTCCGTGCACCGTTTGTTAAGTGTTTAGTACGTTTTGTTTGTCTATTTATTTTGGCGCAAGTGCCGTGTCCTGTTTTGTCTGTTCAAACCTTTTATTTTCTGTTCTGTTTATTAAATGCTTAGCGAAAGCTTCACCAAACCACATCTCTCTGTCTGTTTATTTCCTGCTTCTGGTCTGACGCCACCCACTCCGGCC
Source organism: Acipenser ruthenus (assembly GCF_902713425.1). Taxonomy (NCBI): domain Eukaryota; kingdom Metazoa; phylum Chordata; class Actinopteri; order Acipenseriformes; family Acipenseridae; genus Acipenser; species Acipenser ruthenus. The sequence continues at coordinate 78,921,251 of NC_081191.1, read as the reverse complement.
GTCTTTGTGACACATACATAACATAAAAAAGTGATGGAGTGTAACCAAATATTGATGCATAAAAACACATCGCTTTGATCTCTGGCCATATCGATTATACAGGTCTTCTTCACATAACCATTTTACTTTGTGTTTACAAACCCTTCAATCTGTTACTCTTCCCCTTTATGTCAAGAGATGCTTTTTGTTTTGTTTACAAAAACTCAAACTAGTTAGAGAACTACAGGAGTGAGACAGTGTAGAAGAACCATGATCACATATGGGATTTATTGTTAAATTAGTTACTGACTGTCAACTCGTGTGTCCGCACAATGTTAAATATCCCGCCGGTGACCTGGCCTTTAAATCTTTTTAATCAGGCACTGTGAGAGACAGCCCTTACATCATTGGAAAGAGGAGATTCTCAGCTTTAAAATGAGGTCCTACTTGTGTATTTCCAGTAGATGACCATGTAGTGAGATAGTCTTGAATGCGAGTGTTTTGGAATGTTGCTGCTGGGCTGAAGACAGACCTGCCTCGGTGCAGTAAACAAACATTTTCACACACAGGCCCAAATTTATAAAGGGAAAAAACCGACTGCAAAAAGCCACGTAATGTGCGTGTTCAGTACGGCCACACTCAAAATCAAAATAACGACCCATTTTCAAAGACCAATCATGTAAAGCAGATGATTCTGCAATCAACCAATTTAAATACCTCTCACCGCAATTAGCGGTGGAGAATTACACACCTCCCACAATAAATAGCGGGTTTGGGTCAGCCCTGCGTGTGTACTAGGGTGACCACCTGGCCCCACAATCTCAGGACACATTAACTTGTACATTAGCTATACCTTTGCTAACTGAACAGCTGAGTGACGTTACTGATGTGATTCATATTAATATTAATGAACAGAAAATAAATAGTGATTTACTTTTATTTTAAATAATAATGACACAAATAAAAATACTTAAGTATTTTATTACTTATTATTATTATTATTATTATTATTATAATTATACAATTGTTGGCTGCGCACGCTAATTAAGCACAATTATTCATTTGAGCAAAGGTGCAGCTAATATACATTCTTGAACATTCATAGAATATGTGTGGGAAATCGACAATGTTGAAAAAATCCAGTTGTTGTTGCTGGGGAAGTAAATGTAATGGTGTGATCACCTTAATAAGGCATCCAGCACCACGGGCAGCGCACAAGATAATGAAGACTGGGAGATGCCAGCCAGAGCAGCCACTGTCCCCTGAAAAGAGCCAGACACAAGAAAATGTAGGGTAGACTGCAATTTCACCACTGGCAGGAGAGCATGGTTTCTCTGGGTGCGGGGTTCCAGGTCTTCCTTAATTTCCTCAAGTTGGTCGATTATCATGTCGCTTGTGAGCCTGTACCTCTTTATGATTTGGTCTTCTCGCAATTGGAAGAGGGAAATTCTTGTGTGAAAAACCCTTTCCTTTCCTTTCCTTTCTTATTCTATTTCCTCTTTGTCCTTGAAGACGATGTCTCCTTCTTGCTGCAATCACATCGGCCATACTTAGAAGACAACTCTTCCACATCACCTTGCCTTTTATATATATACTGTCTGATTGTGGCAAATTAATGCCTGCTTTTCAGAGTTCTTCCGAGAAATCACTCAAACATGAGGCCCACATTTACCGGCAGCTTTAATAAATTAGCCAGAATATTTGATAGACCTAATTTGCTCCCTCCCAATTTTAGCGGTTTCGTTCAGAACGCCTCCTAAGGATCAGCTGAGCTTAGTCATCGCCCCCTTGCCACAGAAAATAAAAAATAATTAAGAATTAGTGCCAATTAACAATGCCATTTAATTAATCAATTATCAATTATGAATTACATTTAATTCCACTAGTTCCGAGAATTACAGAGAAATAATTCATAAAATAAAAATAATTAAACCCCAGTCACTGGTATAATCAACATGTAGATACATACATAAAATGCATACTATTATGGAATATTGCCAACATATCTTCTTTGCTTGCACCATGCTGTGGATAGCAATAGAGACATGCGAACCGGTTCCTTTGAAATCGGGTACCCGGTTCCTGCTTTGGAACCGACGAACTGGATACAAATATCAGGGATCCGGTTGCAGTGAGTACTATTATGTTTTTAGTAAAACTGATTATTAAAACATTAATTTCTGTCGAAAATACATTTGGTAACTATAATTGACACGTTCACACTTAGAAAAAAAGGGTCAGCAAAATATTTATTACAGCAAAAGGGGGTTTTATTTATATATTTATTTTTTAATTATATGTATTTCCCTGGAGAATAATTCAGTCTCACTTTTACATGAAGTGATGGAAGCGCTTTGGGTAAAGTGAATCTTCTGCACCTCGATGGGATCATTCGCAAGACAACCCCAAGCCGAACACCACACGATTTCAGCTATCTAAAAAAAGTAATTTAACCACAAGCCAGTGGGGTCGTATTTCGGCTTTGGATCCTAACATCCACTGACCTGTTAAAGATTTTTTTTAATTGTAAACTTTGTGAAATTTGCAATTAACAAGGTTCATATACAAGCACACAATGGCTTTCGCTATTGTAATAAAATTGTTACTGTGCAAATTGGAGATTATTGATTATTTTGTTAACTTTAATTATACAGGGCAATTTCATAGATTGCACAATATTGTCGGAACTTCTGCTCACACATTGATAGGGCTCAAAGTTGGTCAGAATCCTTATGGGCATCTGGCGTCTAGCTTTTAAAATTTGGTCGCCTTAAAAAAATATATATATATATATATGGGCCAGGTAATATACTATATAGTGACGTCACTGTTTGACCCCCCCCCCCCCCCTTTGGTCAATACACATGCCTTAATCCACTGTAAAGCCAGCCCAAATATATTCTTATTTAATCACAGTTACAAATCAATCTGCCAGAAAAAACGTAAATATATTATGAATTCGCTTGTGTAATTTACATTTTTCTGCTATGTGAAAGTAAATCTCCGTTTTTGTATACATCCTATGAACGCTGTCAATGTGCTATATGAAACAAAAAAAAATCAACGTGTTTGCAATCAGCGACAATAGCAGCTACACTGTGGTTTTAATGACAAGTTGTAAAAATAAAACAAATGGATGCTGACATTGAGCAACTTGATTTCAGTAGTTCATTATACAACAGCAGACTTTGAATAAACTTTATGACCACAATGAAAACTGAACAAACAGCACGATTAGCAACAACACGTTGGCTACCAGAGGTCAAATTATATTACTTTCACCAATACATTTTAAGACGTAGTACTAAATACAGTAAGTTAGGGTCTACTGAAATCTACACAGCGAACACGCACTGAAATAATATGTATTTTAAAAAGAAAATGATAGTTTGATTGTTTAACATGTAGGCTAGTTAAAAATAAACAGTTGACAAACAGGGACCATTTTTAAGGCACATACACTGTGTGTAAATTATTAAGATTTTTTCTTACGTGCTGTTTACTGCGCCGCTGGGATGCTGAACCGAAGCCTGAACTGGGTCTAAACACGCATGGAATTCAGAGAAAACCACGTGGAACATTGAGGTAAACGTTTTGGAAAAAAAAAAAATAGTACTTCATAATGTTATGTGGGGGGAAAAAAACAAACAAATCAGCGAAACTAATAATATAACTAACTTATTTTGTATCTGACCTGCCCACTCCCACAGTTGCCAATGGCGAATGCAAATTAATATTTGATAACTGAGACCAATTTTGCTCAACAGATTTGAGCCCTGATTGACATACGGACATGTTTTTCTCCATAGTTTTGGAATCAGAATCGAAATACCTGGTTCGGAACCGATTCCAAAAATCACATCACTAGATAACAATAAGAGTAAACTGTGAAATTCAGCCGTGTAACGTAACATGGCAACATGCATAAATAGAACAGTTGCTTTGTTCTGATTGGACCATATTACATTTGCATGACAAACCGGATAGTACAAATGGCAGTGACGTTGCTGCACAGCAACAAACATTTATGACTTGATGTTTACACGATCTTATAGTGCACACGTCAGCGAGTACATCACTGACACATTGTGTGTAAGTAGTTAATCAACATTTTGAAATAAAAGTTTCCTTAATTTTAAATAAGAAAACACTGCGCTAAAGAGACATTACCCCCGCAAATCACGTATTAACTGCTAGTTTATGCCATTGTGTGTGTTTTATAAATCCCATCCAAAAATTCAGAACCCTGAGCACCAGTTTTTACAGTCTTAAAACATGCGCAATCCTTTTATAAATCTGGGCCAATCTACAAAATAAGAGAAATGGCGACATCGAAAGCACAATGACCTATTTTCCTACCTATTATGTAGGAGGCTGTGTGGTCCAGTGGTTAAAGAAAAGGGCTTTTAACCAGGAGAGCCGCGGTTCAAATCCCACCTCAGCCACTGACTCATCGTGTGACCCTGAGCAAGTCATTTAACCTCCTTGTGCTCCGTCTTTCAGGTGAGACGTAGTTGTAAGTGACTCTGCAGCTGATGCATAGTTCACACTCCCTGATCTCTGTAAGTCGCCTTGGATAAAGGCGTCTGCTATATAAACAAATAATAATAATAATTTTCCGATAAATACTTATTTGTTTTTCGTGTTTTTGGATGCACGAGACAAGAGCTGTTAGAGTTTGGTTGCCATGGTCAATGCCCATTCAAGCCACAGTGAACAGCCCCATCTTGTGCCCCATTGTCATGGTCCCTGGGACAAATAATTTGAATGTTGTTGTTGTTTTTGGGGTTTGTTTTTGCACATTTTCAATTAATCGTTTTTTTTTTTTGTTTTGTTTTTTTTTTGGTTGCTTTTGGTCTCTTTTGTATATATGTCCACAATTCCCTTATTTATTATCCAATTTGTTCAATTTTTCTTTCAAATTTCAATACATGTTGAAGTTTCACTGCACTGTCAGATTTGAGCTGGCCATGCTAAAATATTTTTTTACAAACAATAAATCATGTTTTTTTTTTCAAAAAAACATCTCTTTTTTGTGGTTTTGTTATCTGTATTGAACAGGGTGAGTTTCAGACTATTTCACTTTTTTTAATGAAAGCCTAGTGTGTGCACATTCATGACCTGTATGGCATGAACCTGTAACCTTTATAGTTAGAGTTATAGACACAAATCTAACAACAGTAAAAAAAAAAATAAACAGGCGAAAATAGCTTGGACCCTAAAATAAACAATGAGAAGAGTCAGTTCCAGAACTGCATAGCCCAATGCTTAAATAAAAAAATATATATATCAAACAGAAATAATTTCTAGGTAAATGCCTATTCTGTTCCATAAGAAAACTGTCTGTGATATTATTTGTATGTTATAATAATTGTGTCAAACGGATCCATACAGATTTTTAAAAGCTTTACAAATGTCTACTTGAAAGTGCAGAACAATTCTATATGCATGCACGCGTTCCAAGAATGTTTAATTGTCGAATTGTTTACATTTTTCAAGGCAAATTCTCAATTAGCACATACAACGTTTATCATATTTTGAGTTGCTTGTGCAGAATGTACCTTTGAAGTGTTTCATAACACAGATACTTTGCTACTTGTTAAAGGAACTTTTTATATATATATTTTTTCATTTTGTATTTTCAAAGAACTGTTTAAAAACCTTTTTTTAAAAAAACTAAACCTTAGGCTTAGGAATTGTTTGTTTACATTATTGTATTTAGGAATCTAAGAAATCCAAGCAATACAATTTAATTTAAATACTGTATACTGTAAAATACTGCATATAAAGGTCTTAGCTACATGACCAAGGTTACTTCCCTTTATATATTTAGGCAAGCATTTTGCTGCCCAAAGATTTAATCCTCACTTTTCAGTTTCCCCCAGAATTCAAAGGGAAGGTAAAATTAGTTTAAAGTGCAGCCTTAATCAGTTTGTTCCACATCATGCAGCTGTCAGGACACTACCCTGCACTGAAACTAAGAGTACTTTGAATTTCAAGCCTAAGGGAATAGTGATGTCTTTAATCATGACCATATATATATATATATATATATATATATATATATATATATATATATATATATATATATATATATATATCCCCATTTTTTAAAATTTTATTTTATTTTTTCATTTTTGGTATTACGATATTGGGTGCATTGTGGATTTATTTTGTTTACAGGCATAAAAGGACATTACATTAACAATCACTTTATTTTCTATTTGATGTCAATTCTAAATTTGAATGCCATCTCTGAAACACTTCATCAGCTTTCTAGCTTTGTGAATACCAAATAGCCTATACACAGTTGTGACATACACATTTAGTGGTTTGCTTGTATAAGTGAATATGAACTTTCAAAGTGAAGTTTATGGGCTTGGTCAAGCTAATGGGGATAAATAGTGGGACACACATGTAAAAAACATTCAAATTTCAAACACTTTTATTCTGTCCTTTTATTCTAATTGTCAAATTCAGAGTAGAAAGGTTGTTGATAAATGTTTACACAGTTTAAGACAAATCCAAAACATGTAATACTTTGGTTTATTGTTATTATTATTATTATTTATTTATTAGCAGACACCCTTATCCAGGGCGACTTACAATTGTTACAAGATATCACATTTAAAAAAAAAAAACTGAAATATCTTGCTTGCATAAGTATTCAACCCCTGTGCTGTAGAAGCTCCCAGTTTATACCGATGAAAGAAATTGCCCTAACGAGGACACAATTACCTTACCATTGGCCTCCACCTGTGAACCAGTAAAGTTGCTGTCACCTTTTCTGGATAAAAACCCCACTGTTGAAGGATCATTGGTCAGGCTGTGAATCTGAAAGAAAATGAAGACCAAATAGCATTCTACAGAAGTTAGAGATAAATTAATACAAATGCATAGATTAGGGAAAGGGTACAAAATAATATCCAAGTGTTTGGATATCCCAGTGAGCACAGTTGGATCAATAATCAGGAAGTGGAAGCTGCATCACACCACCCAGGCACTGCCAAGAAAAGGCCGTCCCTCAAAACTCAGCGCTCAAACAAGAAGGAGACTTGTGAGAGAAGCCACAGAGAGGCCAACAATCACTTTGAAGGAGCTACACAGTTCAGTGGCTGGGAGTGGAGTAATGGTGCACCAGTCAACCATATCAAGAGCTCTGCATAACACCGACCTGTATGGGAGGGTGGCAAGAAAGAAGCCGTTACTCAAAAAGTACCATCTGAAAGCACGTCTGGAGTTTGCCAGAAAGCATGAGAGTGACCCAGCTGTGATGTAGGAAAAGGTTTTGTGGTCAGATGAGACCAAGACAGAGCTTTTTGGCCAAAACTCAAAGCGCTATGTGTGGTGCAAACCTAACACTGCCCATGCCTCAAGACACACCATCCCTAGTGAAGTATGGTGGTGGTAGCATCATGCTGTGGGGATGCTTCTCATCAGCAGGGACTGGGCATCTTATTAAAATTGAAGGAAGAATGGATGGAACAAAATACAGGGAAATACTGCAAGAGATTCAGTCCGCTAAAAAACTTAAGCTTGTGAGGAAATTCACCTTTCAGCAGGACAATGATCCCAAGCACAAGGCCAAAGCAACATTGGAGTGGCTCAAGATCAAAAAGGTGAATGTCCTACAGTGGCCCAGTCAAAGTCCTGATCTCAATCCCATTGAGAATCTGTGGCACTATTTGAAAATTGCGGTCCACAAGCGTCGTCCAACCAACCTGAACAACCTGGAGCAAATCTGCCAAGAAGAATGGGCCAAAATCACTCCGACACTGTGTGCAAAGCTGCTACATACTTACCCCAAAAGACTTAAAGCTGTTATTGCAGCGAAAGGTGGCTCTACCAAATATTAATGTGTGGGGGTTGAATACTTATGCAAGCAAGATATTTCAGTTTTTTATTTTTCTTAAAAATATTTCCCAACATAAAACCAATGTCACCTTACAATAATTGATTTTGAGTTTCAGTACCATTTGTAATTCAGTAATATGAGAGAATTGGTCAGGGCTCTGAATACTTTTGCAAGGCACTGTATATTGTGTAAAATAATTACAGTATATATTATAGTAGATGAAGGAAACAAATACTTTCCATAAACACTTTACAAATTGAATTCATAATTCATCCGTTACAGATAATAACCTTTTTTAAAAAAAAATCATTTTATGAAACCTGTAAACATTGTATTACCTTTAACTTAATAGTTCTTTGTGGGACATAATGTAGAACATTCTTACATATTTCTGATATTCTTGTAATTGCATTATTCTTCACAACATTTGGAACAACTGAACAGTAAATAAAATCAGAACAATTTTTTAAAAATGTTTTTTGTTAGTTACAAGACATATAAGATATACAGCAACTGTAGAAATCTTGTTTACTTTTATCAATACCAATTACCTTACTTTGAATTAATATAAAACAAATCACAAATCACAGAAAGCATTTTACCAACATTCTCACCTTGCCTTGCACGTACAGTATCATTAGAAATAACAACATGACATTTTCATGTAATTAATATAATGTGTCCACTTTGTCAAGACCATGGGGCAGGTAAAGGGATATGGTGCTTTGTATTTTCTTAAGCAGTGAGCAGTGTCTGGGCTGTGTACTAGACATTATTCAGTTAATTATTTGGACTATTATTTCTTACATGGAAACATACTTTAATTATTTTTTCATTCTGGATTATTTTGCCTTCACATTTTCTACAAATGCTTTATCTGGAAAATGTATTACGTAAGTAAAATTTGGGAACATGGAAAAATACCTGTATATTTCCTAAAAGAATAATCATATTGTACCTGTTCCAATAATTGTAACCGCGTATGAAAGTCTGGCCAAAACTGCAACCCACTTTTCTATGTGTAAAGCTAGGACTAAGTAATCGTAGTTAGTGACCTTCTTTTGCTATTGTAACAGCTGCCAATACATGTCATTTCTGCTAATTATTTACAAGAAGTAACTGTGCAAATAACTCAAACTTAAAAATCAGAAAAGTAATACAAATATAATATACCAATAATATAAATCAGATTCTTAATTGTGTTTTGTAAGAATAAAATGAATGTCATTGCATTTGTATTTCTTTTGGTGGCATTGTGGTATATTCTCAATACTACCTCTAAATGAATGTCAACTTGTTTTACCTCGGCTGGAATCGATCGATACTTCATTAGGCTGAATTGTCTTGTGCCCACGCAACCTTGAAGCTGTGGCTTAATTACCTCTGGTATTATGCAGAGGGTCTGGGACCAGTACTCAGCTGTGTCAGGCATTAACAAAGCCACACTGTTGCCTGTAGGTTGGAAGAGCCTAGACCATTTTACCACAAGGCAACTGTACTGTTTTATTCATTTAGGATTTAAGATGAAAGAGGAGAAATCAACATTTTCAAATGTCACCAAGCTTTGTGTTTTTAGTCTATGTATTTTAAGTATAAATCAAATGCCCTATTTTTTTGAAAGGTTTCAAAAGCAAACAGTAAATAAATTAGATTCCCATGCTCAGGTTAGACATAGTTTGGCAAATTTAGATAATTTTAAATGAATGACTATCAAGGTAACATTCATCTAAAGCAGAAAATGGGGAGAATGTGCAGTCAAATGGCAATCATGACAAATGACATCTCTGGTCTGAGAGTCACTTCTACTCACTGGGCTGATTTGTCATCCTCACTTTTGACAGCTCAATACTGGACCGAAATAATTTGTTCTGTACCGCAGACCTACTTTTTATGTTTCAATGTAGCCTTTTTTTTTTTTTTTAGAACATTGGTGTGGTTTATGGAAATAGTGTGTGTGTGTATTCTTCACCTCTCTCTCTCTCTCTCTCTCTCTCTCTCTCTCTCTCTCTCTCACTCTCTCTCTCTCTCTCTCTTCATTGTTACCAGACAAAATTATATGGTGAATTTCGTTGCCGAAATGTATAACACTCACTAATTTAGTTAGCTTGTTTACCAACATTTGTAACACCACAGATATATAAGATTTGGAAAATGGCTGTTCGGATGTCCAGGGTGCCCCGAGGGATCTGCAAAGGTTGTCCAGGTACCAGGAATTTGTAAAACCTTTTGTAAAACAACACATTTAATGTACAGAAAAAAATACATTTTACCTTTGTGGTGAGAGACGGGCTTTGTGATACTTATGGTTAATTGCAGAAATAGTGTGGACCAAAATTTGACCTTAAATTCTACTACTGCATTCCCTGGACAGCCCTAAGCATGGTTGTGTGTTGTCCAAAATTTGATTCTAGTAATTATGTTGTGTGATCTCAGTGGGTGTATTGCATATTTTAAAGCTGTCTCTAAAAGCAAGAGGTTTAACTGAATGTGTTACTGTGAATATAAAAGAAATGACACAACACAGATCACTGAGAAATCTTGCCTCATGGTTCTTCACTGCTGGCCTCAATGGATTGTTCCTCAAGTAATAAAGGCTTGTTACAGACAAGTCAGGCTGTGAACACCCCTGTCCTGAAATAATCTTCTGTTCACCATGAATCCTGTCCCGGGAGTGTTTAAGATAAGTCCCTAAACTAAACTGTTGCAGCAAAACATTTATATGGATTTTTCCTGTTAATAATAAAAAGTGAAAGGACCATTTTTTTAAAAACAGTTTTAGTGCTCTTCAAGAAAAAAAAAAAATGCACTGCTAGAGTTAACAATATGGTTATTTTTGTTTTCAGAGTTGTGCTATCTTATTAGTATATATGTATGTATATATATATATATATATATATATATATATATATATATATATATATATATATATATATATACACACAGTACTGTGCAAAAGTTTTAGGCAGGTGTGAAAAAATGCTGTAAAGTAAGAATGCTTTCAAAAATAGACATGTTAATAGATTATATTTATCAATTAACTAAATGCAAAGTGAGTGAACAGAAGAAAAATCTAAATCAAATCCATATTTGGTGTGACCACCATTAGCCTTCTTACTTTTAACATGTCTATTTTTGAAAGCATTCTTACTTTACAGCATTTTTTCACACCTGCCTAAAACTTTTGCACAGTACTGTGTATATATATATATATATATATATATATATATATATATATATATATATATATAAAACTGCCTTTTTAATTATAACTTGGAATCAACAGCAGTTATAAAATACCGTAAAAGAAATTGAACAGGTTTCTTAACATAACATGAAAATATTTAATGTTTATGTTTTCCAAGTCTAAGAAGACATGCTATATGGCAAATAAAAAATATATAAAATAAAAAAAGAATGCATCTTTATCTTGACTCTTGGTACAATTTATGTTGAAACCAAATAGGAATCTAGATAATATGTATAATGCCTAAAAAGTTTACATAGTAATTATGTTCAGGCATTTGTGTTGCATGGATTGAGTAATCAGTACTGCTTTGAACTATGTCCTTAAAAATGATGGGTTAAGTTTATGCAGTTTATGTGACCAGTTAATAATCTTTGGCATCTGAAAGAGTTGTTGCCATCTAGTTCCTGTGTTATCTAACTGCAGTTTTACCTAAAGTCATGTATATTTCATTAAACAAATTAGGCTAAAATATACATAACTGCTTCACCAGTTTAGTGTCCTGGAACATTAAATAAAAACTTCCCTCAATAACAGTAACTGTCTTAAATCAGATACAATGTTTTCAACATGTTTTTATAGATTAATTAGAATATGTTTTTTAAATGCTCTTGTTTTTCCACATATTTTTTGATCCATAGAGCATTCTGCAACCTGCAGGTGGGGTTTTTTTCTGTGTTTGTTTGTTTATTTTTAGTTTTGTGGGTCATTTACATATCTGTTTCTCTTTGTACTTATTTCTTGCCACTAGGAGTGCTATGTGGCTCATAAAACTAAAGTATCTTTCTTTTCATGGAAAATAATGCCACGGTGTCCTTATTGTTTGTCAGGTTTCTATTTATTTATTTATTTATTTATTTATTGGGGAGGGAAGGGGAGGGGGCATACATGAGCTGTGCCACACCTTGTAGCACTGAAATAGACTGACCACTCATGACTTCTCATCGCATCCTGCTACACATTCCAGTTACTACCGTGCATTATTCCTTTGACTGCGGCAAAATAGGAGACAAACAGTCAGAGGGAATTTGTTATTCTTAATTCAGTCTGCCTAGCCAGCAAAATATAACACAGAATTATTCAGAGGAAAAATACAATTTTCTGTCATCTCTGCCATACACTGATAACAAAGCTATAGGCTAATATGTTTGGGTTCTTTTGTCACTCATTTATCATGTGACCTTTCCTGCTATCATTAATGCTGCTGAGGGAAACAGCAGAGATGGTGAGATGGGAGTGAGGGAAGCCAGATTGCTTTTATAAGTACTAGCGGTCAGCCATAGCAATGTATGCTCTCATTCAATATAGCAGTGGCTGGAGGAGAGAAATTGGTATTAAAATTTGAAATTACTGTCTAGGCCCTGCCACCTAGAATTTGCAACTTTCATTTGTGATATGAGTACCAGGGGGGTTTAAATGAATTTCTATATGAATTATGATATTAATAAAATGCAACATGGTTGTTGAAGCATTCACCGTATGTGAAAAAAAAAAAATTGTGTTGCCTCTTTAAGGAATATTTACTGTTCAATTGGAATCCAGCGTTGTTATACCAACAGTCGCACTGTGATTAAAGATGTTGCAATTAATATTTTTGAAGAAACGCTGTTTCTAATACCACTTCGATTTAAAAAAAAAAAAAAAAAAAAAAATAGATATTTGTATACATGCTTAATTGTGTAAAATATTGTGAGATTTTCTGCTGAACAGTTTATTACATCATTGCTTCCTCAAAAGACTGAATATTGGTCCAGACTGTGCAGGTTGTGTTTACAGTCTCAGTAATATTAAACATGACATGGTTTAATAAGATTTTAAAATAAGACAAACAAAGTAATAATGAACAATTTCTAGAAACATGCTGTCACAATATGATATTATTGAAATAATGTAACTGTTGAAACACTGACATTGATTGACACACTGCAACTCAGTTCCCCCTTTTTGAATGTTGATAATAAATAAATACATAAGTAATGATAACAGAATCATAATAATACAAACTATGTACAGTAGGTTAATGGTATTTTATCTAACTTTCTGTTGCACAGTATAATTATAATATTGCTTTAGATGCAGATGAGCACACTGCACCGATAAAATGCTATATCCACTCACTGATGTCCAAGGAGGCTGCTCTGGAGATTTGTGACATCATTTTTCCAGCCTTATTGAAATTGCATTGTGTGCACAATAGCATTATGGTGAAGGTACATAGTTTACTGGAACGAAGACTAATATTTTGTGAAATGCTATTGTTCTATGTACATTTGTATGAATGCAATCATCTAAACAACATTTGTTGTTTCAATTTCTAGCATTTTTATATGAACAGGTCTAATAGGGTTTGTGATTCATATGGAAACTGCAAATTGTCTTCTTTGCTCATTTCGTTGTTTGTGTCATATATATTTTATACACAGTGTATGTCAACTTTTCCATTACAGACATAGCCTCTAACTTTTGGGGGGGGGGAATACATTTTATATTTTATTTGAAGACATGTATTCTTTTAAAATATTATATTAAAGCCAAAAATATATATTCAATGGATAAAATGTGCAATGGAAGGTAAGGGTGATACTTTGAAACATTTAAATAGACTGCTAAATAGGTCCCTGAGAGACTGCACACATTTCAAATGAATTGCTAACATCTCAACATTATAGGCAAGCTGTGAGGTAAGATTTTTGAGTTTGAAGTATAATGATTGAGTACAGTATGCTTTGATCTTTTTTGTTACAGCGCTGAATGATTAAAGTGTTGCATTCTAAAGATAAATATCTTTCCTGTAACATCACACTGTAGGATTCAAATTGTGCATTCATTTTACATAAAACTTCATATATCTTGTACATATATCTTCATATCATTTTTTTATATTTCTTTTTGTGTCTGTATATGTGAAAAATCGATAGTTTTATGGCTCACAGGCAATTAGCAAGAGCTAGGTCATTCATGCTTTTAATGAAAGGACCACGGTTATCAAATACAGTCTTTTAAGAATGCATTCATTTTTCAACGTTTTTTTTTTTTTTTTTTTTTAGTTATGAGAGTGTGTTTTTTTAGAGACTGAATTGATTTTTATAAACTACCAAAGAGCTCTTAATTAGTCATTGCCCTGTTACTTCGGACAAGTGTTAAACACAATAGAGCAACTAAGATTAAAAGGATTGAAAAAGCAGTCCAGAAGATCTATTATAAAGAGCTTTCAAAAGGAGCATTTTAAAGCTACAACGTAAATACAATAAACAATATTTAGTGACCTTTTGAATAAAGGAACAATGTGTGATTAAATACAATATAAATCACTCAATCCAAGGAAAGTTTTATGCTGAATGCATATTCAGTCCACATAACAAATACAACAATCTGTCTAAGTGAAGCAAACAGCTGTGCAAAGGGGTTGTAATTATGAGTGAAATTTCTATTTCTGTCAAATTTCTATTTCTGTCCTGGAATTTGTTGTCTGTAAGTTTATGTTTCGTTATGTATTTTATTCTAAATTTAGAAAAATAAATCTTTCATGGCAGAAGCATTTAAAAAATATATTATAAAATCTCAAATTCAAAGCATAAAACAACACCGTCATGTGTAATCTGTTGATTTCCAATGATATAGAGAAATCTGTGTCCTTTTTTAGACCCAGAGTGTAAAACAGAATAGACAGTACAGCATAGTTGAACATCTGTCTATTGATCTATCGATCTTTCTGTATAACTGTAAATGACCATAATAATGTGGTTTACATTCTTTAGGATGTAATCAATAGGATTAACGAATAACAGTTTTATAATGATGTGCTTTTATTCCTTCTGTTCCTAGAATTGTATTCTTAAAGCGTCATGTTTCATTCAAAACAGAAATGTACAGTTTCAAGGTGCTCACATTTTATAGGATATAAACACAAGCAAATACAATCAGGACAAAAGCCCTTCTTCAGCTGTGCAGAAAGGAAAGTAAACACAGTGCACACACACATATGGGAATACGGTATCTATTTGTAAAAAAATTAAAACAGAAATTTAAAACATACAGATCAGTTCCTCGCTCTGTAACAACCATTATGATGAATCATGAACTTATAAACAGTTATGCCTTACAGGAATGTGAAAAACAACACGAACAAATAACCACTAATTGTTGTACCTTATTTTTTTTCAATAAATACTTCTTTGTGTGCCATATTTTTCACTTTTCTTGCAGATAAAAACCCTGTAGTTTAAACTGAAAAACAAACAAACAATGGATTTAAATCTTTGAGCCAACATGTAAATATAGCAAAATTAACAAACAAAGCCAGAAACCTCAAACACTTGCCTTCACTGTCAAAGGATGGATAGCCTGCCTGCTACCAATCACCATGAGGTTGCCATGGTTACAGGGTCAGGAAATATGCCTTTTTCCCTTGGTTGTCCAAGGCTTGCACATGTCACTTCTGAAACTATGAATTTTATATACAGGTCAGGAGATGCATATCAAAGAAATAAACAGTGAATCCGGACATAATGACAGCATGTGTTCAAATGTCCTTGAAATTCTAAATTCCTATCTAAAAGCATTTTGTCATTTAGGATGATCTCTTCCTTTTATGTACAATTATCACCTTTTTTTTAAATGGATTTTTTTAAGAGAGAAAATTGCATTATATTTTGATGCAATACATTTCCTTGTACAAAATGAAAACAGAACATTATTGTATGCACATTATTAAGAAGATGTTACTAAGCACTTTAGTGTTTTGAAATGCATGGTTATATAAGTATCTTAATTCTAATGCAATTTAAAGCCATCAGCATAATTTTTTTTTTCTTATATTCTTTATATGAAGTCTCTGTTCTGTGGACAAATGGCTGTATTATACATATGAAGGAGCTTTGAAGTAGGGTGCCTTTCTTGTAGAATTGTACATTTTCAGTGATTTAAAAAAAAAAAAAAAAAGTCTTTCAAATGTAAAGTGTTTATGTCGAGTTAAAGTACTGGTTACCTAATATTGACCACAGGCTCACAAGGTCAGACATTGTGCCCCACATATGTTAAGTAAAGTTCATGTGGTAATGTATTGTGAAGTTCAGTCCTGTTGCTGATGTTTACTGTTCATGTTTTCCTGGCGATCTAGCATAGTTTTAAAATGATATTTCTTAAGCTCCAGTAATAATCATCATTCCTATGTAGAATTCCACATATAAGATCACATGGTTTTGTATAATGATTTATTTCTTATTTCAGGTTATATATTTAAAATAACGCAATGCAGTAGAGTAGAGGTATACATGCTTTCTGTTTTGTAGCATTTTTTTTTTTTTTGTGCTCATGCTAGAGTAGCTCTTGCAGAGAATAACAATCCTTCTGCATTCAAGCGGCATTCAAATCAGGAACTAAGTCCATTTCTTTTCAACAGGCAATTTACCACATGACGAGATGCGCTTTCACTTACTTTCTTTGACATTCTAGCATCTCGCAACACAGCAGGTATCCAGAGGTTAGACTTCAAATAAAGGGTAACTATGTTCTTGAATTTGTTTCTGAGAATGACATAAAACAAAACAACAAATGTAATTGCAACACATGCAATACAACTTCTCATGAAAAGGTATTGGTTCATTATGCAACAAAATAATACAATGGTGATCTTTGAATATGACATCAAGATCTAAAATAACCAAAGTTTCCCTTTAAACTGAGAAGAATGTATTGTACACAATTTATTTTACATATATTTCTTTTTTTTTTAATACTGAAAATTCCAGGTGTATATGATTTAACAGATATATTTTGTACAGTATGATATTGGAGTGATATTTTTCAAAATTGTTTTATAAATGGGACAAAAAAAAGTATTTTATTAAATAATGCCCTGTGTTTGTTATCATCTCCCTGCTCTGTTAATTATCATTTCATAATTTAAATTGTGCATTGAATACGCTACATGTTTTGACCCATTTGTCACCTGATGGTTCAAGAGGGCTGGCTAATCAAAAACATTGCATCTAATGGCTTGTAGGAATTGTCACTTATTCTCTAACAGACACAGTTTTATGACAGGATCCCTATCATCTTTCCTCATATGTTTTACCCTTTACTGACCTTTTGTATACCCAAATGTGTCTGGGTTATACATCCTATGGCCCGGGTGCAACCTTGCCTATTAGCTAGTCCCTAAACCACTGGTGTACAGCATCAGCCACATGATTTCTGCAGCTCATTCATTTTGTGGCTCCCTAACGATCTCTGCCCTTGCTCTAAATCCTGCCTTTATTGTAGACAAAACTGACAACAGGCAGCCTTGTCTTTCGTTTCCTTGGTGTACATTGTACTGCAGTATGGCTTTTGTTAGTATTGATGCAAACATTACCATAAATCATCACCTAGGGACTAGAAACAATTGACTAACTGTTTTCAAATCCAATACACTTAAGTTGATCAGACTCAAAGTTTAACTACAGTTGTAACAACAGCGTTGCTGTGTGGTCTCAGCCTGAACAAAATAAATAAATAAATAAATAAAGGTCAATACAACATGGTTGCTCTGAATACAATTTGCTACAAAGGTGAGGACCAAACCATGAGATCACACTTTAATTTTTCTTTTCTGACAAGAAATATATCTCAGTTTATTCCTAAGCTTTCTCTTATCAATTCCACAAAACAAAATTTGAACAAAAGTAGAATTACATGTAAAAAAAAAGCAGTCAGTTAAGCTTTTGATGGGATGTGCATTTTAAATTGGCTGGTTCTGAATAAAGAATCTCTCAATTAAGAACAGGAGTAACAAATAGTGGACTCATTATGAATGGATATTCTGTAGCTTGTGGAAGAATTTCAATGTTAGTTGTATTGTAAATGCAAAATGGTGCCTGACCCTTTTTGTGGAGGGAGTAATGGCAGGGTCATTTGCTTTTAGAACTTGGTAGGATCCCAGAGTCAAGCTTCAAAAACCGTCAGCTGCATCTTTGAAGTTTCTTCTTAAATTAGGCAGTGGAAAACGTGTGTTTAAAAAAAAAATGCATTTTTTAATGTCTTGTTAAAATGCTCTAAGCTTTCAAATCATAATTTTTTTTCTATGTTTTATTCAGATTAATAATGCAGGAGTGGTTGTTTTTCATAAGGAAAAAATGAAGTATTTGGATTGCTCGAAACATGTTAAATTTGAGTGTTTCTCTTTCATGTGTAATGGTAAAGTAATGCAATGGTCAATGTTGCATATCAATTTAAAATACAAGACATTTGTAATCACTGTGAATATACATCATATTATTTTAATTATATCCAATTTATTTTTCATCACATAATATATTTTTGCAGTGTTTACACTAGAATATAATTTGCTATTTAAAAAAAATATATTATTGTGAAATCATGTCTTGGTGCTAAATAATCCCCCAATCTACCCCACCCCAAAAATATATATTTTTTAATGTATTATTGATCTGTAATCAGATCTGTGTCAAGTGGAGTGTAGACACTCACTTGTCCATACCCTTAAGCTAATTTTTTCAATAAAAGAGCTCCAATACAGAAACATCTAAACTGAGTTGTTGTGATAGATAGTCCCTAGCAACAGTACAAGAAAAAGCTACTCTGCATGCATATGAATATGTAAATATGCTGTGAATTATGACTGTTGCATTGCAGTACCCTAATTGTTAGCACCTTGGGTAGTACTGAGCCTTTGTTTTAAATTATGTATGTTTTAATGAATGTTTTATTATTATTATTATTATTATTATTATTATTATTATTATTATTATTATTATTATTATTATGTCTTTTATCAGATATGTACCAAAAAACACCTTTAATTGTAAAACATGAATGTGGTGATTTTATCTTGTGGTTTTTTTTTATCTACACTAAAACATGTCTTCATGTTCCTAAATATATAAACATAATACATTAATTGTAATACTGTATGCCTATGTAAAATACATTACAATCTGATGCCTTAAATTGTTTATCATCGATCAACTGCTTTAAAAAATCATCATTAATATAGTGGATCAGAAATTGAATCATAATGGCTTGAATATAGAAATAAATAAAATATTTAAAAAGCAGTCAGGCAGCTTCTGTTGTAGATTGTATCAAACAAATGTAAATGCAGGAATGATTCAAATTTCAAATTCAGCATGTCTTACACTTCTTGCCATTGCTTAATTTTTTTAGCCATCATCCAATGGACTGTACAAGACAGATAAAGGTTGATGGCTTTGGCTTCCTAATTTATGTGCTGAATCTCTGGCTGAGAGGTGCGCCAATAAATTAAAACTGTTACTTCACTTTTCTTCTGATGTGGATGATTTTTAAAAATCCACTGCAGTATCAAATACGATTATATTTAAAACTGTGGCAGGCACCTCATTTCATACTGTTAATGTCTGGATTTGTGGATAAAGACGGTAGTCTGTATCTGTAAAATACATCTCTGGATGCAGATGCTGGGAGAATATTGTGTAGCGTGTGACTGATGGGAGCAGGCCATTAGGAGGCATAGGCAGTCCACATAATTGTACAGCTCCTGTAAGTGTCTGTAAATAACAGGATACTGTACATCTGGGTTCATAGTACGTTGCTGCTATGCAGAGTGTTTTTTGTTTTGTTTAATTTTTTTTCTGCAAAAAATGTACCTTTTTGAACCACTTTCGGAAGCTGGATTTCTGAAGAGAGCTTGTTTTTATAAATGAACACTAGCAACTGTAATTTATTCAGTCTCTATAACTGTGGCTAATATGAGTTACTGAATGGAAAATCTCTCCAAAATCACAGTTTCAGAGGGGACATAAATTACAGCTGCACAGTTAGCTTGGTTGGAAATGGACTACTGCTGCAATAGTTGGTAAACATAGTAAATAATAATCTAAGTAGAAACGATGTTCGAGAATGTAAGAGAACACACATTATATGATAAACAGGTAATACATTAACTGTTAGGAACATGTAGAAGATGCAGAGTTTGCCTGTAAGAAGTTGTCAATTATAAGCAAAGCAAATTAAGGCTTTGATCAAGCGAGTCAAAAATAGTTTTTAATGTATTTATTTATAATTACAAGTATGTGAAACAAAGACGGATGGAAACAGTTATTACATTTACGGAAAAAAGTGTACTCCTGCAGCTTTGCGTTTTTGTAAAATGCACATTAAATGATGTCACTATAAAGCTGTAGTAGTGATCATTGTTTTAATACCAAAATTGGGTCCTCATTCTCGCTCGACCAAGCTCTTTTAGAATAATGGTTTAGGTGTCTATACTTGCTACAGTTGAATCAGGGGGCCTTTTTCAAATTTGCTTCAGGTCTTGTATGAGTGTTTCATGTTTTTTTTTTCTTTTTCTTGAAGGGCACTTATGAATTCTGGTTTCTGTGGAGATACAGTATGTACCATTGTCTGTTTCAGGGTACTGTTAGTTTGTGCTGCAAATTGTACAGAAGATGCAGCAAATAAATAAAACCCTTTTTGTAATTCTATGTCTTTTGAGTAAGACAATTTATCTTTGATTTTTAGATTTGAAAGAAAGGTATACGGCACCACAATGTGTTGAGAATGTACATTTCAACAAATAAGTGTACTGTAGAAAATGTATAACTTGATGGGTAATTATATCAGCTGCCAGCCTGGCTAGTATTGCTGTTTAATTTATTACAGTTAAGATAGAAGGGAATCCACTTGGGAGGGAATGAGAGTCTAGAGACATGGGGTGATGGAAATTAAGTCAGGAGTCCCTGTTTGAGTCAAGGACCTTTCAAATGATTGAGTGAGATTATCAATACAATCAGTGGTCTATACTGGATGGAAAAGTGGGCTCATTTAAAAATTGCTTCCATTCATTATAAATTAATATATATGCAATGACAAAAAGGAAAACTAAAAGACGATTGTTAAAAATATTAAGTAACGATTCCATTACCTGTTTGAGACCAGCTTGCATAGACAGTATAAACAAAAGTGAAACAGTCTTATTTATTCTACAATATATGTATTTTCTCCAAAATCACAAATAACTTGTTAGAGGCTAAAACTGAAAAAAAATTGGTGGGGTTCTTAAAATTATCTGTCCACTTCAAACAACTGCTGTGGAAGATATGTGGAACCAAATTAAAGGACACCATCTATCAAGACATGCTGAAGTATCCCTGTGGAGGTGCTGCATTCTGCTGTGTTTGAGGATGGACACCCTCCTCAAGATGAATGGTGGCCATATTTAGCAGTTAATGTAAAAACACTTAGAGGTGTCAGCTGAAGCACCCCATATGGTTGGTGGTAGCATCCACCTGCCAGGTTTTATAGCCCTGCACTAATATATATATATGTATATATATATATATATATATATATATATATATATATATATATATATATATATATATATATATATATATATATATATATATACACACACACATACATACATACAGCTCTGGAAAAAATTAAGAGACCACTGCAAAATCATCAGTTTCTCTGGTTTTACTATTTATAGGTATGTGTTTGGGTAAAATGAACATTTTTGTTTTATTCTATAAACTACTGACAACATTTCTCCCAAATTCCAAATAAGAATATTGTCATTAAGAGCATTTATTTGCAGAAAATGACAACTGGTCAAAATAACAAAAAAGATGCAGTGTTGTCAGACCTCGAATAATGCAAAGAAAATAAGTTCATATTCATTTTTAAACAACACAATACTAATGTTTTAACTGAGGAAGAGTTCAGAAATCAATATTTGGTGGAATAACCCTGATTTTCAAGCACAGCTTTCATGCGTCTTGGCATGCTCTCCACCAGTCTTTCACATTGATGTTGGGTGACTTTATGCCACTCCTGGCGCAAAAATTCAAGCAGCTCAGCTTTGTTTGATGGCTTGTGACCATCCATCTTCCTCTTGATCACATTCCAGAGGTTTTCAATGGGGTTCAGGTCTGGAGATTGGGCTGGCCATGACAGGGTCTTGATCTGGTGATCCTCCATCCACACCTTGATTGACCTGGCTGTGTGGCATGGAGCATTGTCCTGCTGGAAAAACCAATCCTCAGAGTTGGGGAACATTTTCAGAGCAGAAGGAAGCAAGTTTTCTTCCAGGACAACCTTGTACTTGGCTTGATTCATGCGTCCTTCACAAAGACAAATCTACCCGATTCCAGCCTTGCTGAAGCACCCCCAGATGAGTCCAATTTTCAGCTTTGCCCAACACCTGGTCGTCTAATGGTTAGACGGAGACCTGGAGAGGCCTACAAGCCACAGTGTCTCGCACCCACTGTGAAATGTGGTGGAGGATCAGTGATGATCTGGGGGTGCTTCAGCAAGGCTGGAATCGGACAGCTTTGGCATGAATCAAGCCAAGTACAAGGTTGTCCTGGAAGAAAACTTGCTTCCTTCTGCTCTGAAACTTATGGTTTATTAGAACTTGTACACAAAACGGCGCGGGAGATAAACATAAATTAACACACACAACAGAAAATTAGTTCCAATAGGACAGTACCTGTATATGTATTTTCTTTCCCGTGCTGCACCAGGCAGCACATGTGGTCGGGGTAGCAGGGTTCAGTTCACAAGTCGGGTTCTCAGTAAATCAGGGTTAAACAGCCAGCAGGGAAATCTGAACAGTCCAGGTCATACATGGTAAATCAAACAAATGTAAATCACAATAGCACAGCACAAATCAACCAAGTCTCCACCAACCTTCACTCCTTGCTTGCTCTTCACTTCCTGGTGTGGTCTGACCCCTTTTATATGGGTCAGCCCCGCCTTGCAAATCTACCATTGTTGTTGGGTATTGTAGTTTTTCCGGGGCGGCCATTTTGTGACTTGTAGTCCCCTAACTGGCCACCCTTCAATGAGAGCTCATTTATTAGCTCTGCCCTCACAAACCTGCCGTTAATCACCCGGCCCTTTGATTTGCCATATATATATATATATATATATATATATATATATATATATATATAAGTAACACAATAATATAAAAATACATACTGTCAAATACTGTACTGTATGTCGACATCTGTCTATCTATCCCCTATTAGTTTTGTCAGCACAATGAAGTCAATTTTGAACATAGCTGGTATACATGTATAGAGATATAAACATACAGCACTATGACTACTACGACTACTGTGACTATAATAATAATAATAATAATAATAATAATAATAATAATAACAATAATAATAATAATATACTGTATATGCAATTGCACATACAAGTGGTTAAATACATTAATTTTCAGTAGCTATAAGTACACTGATTGATGTGCTTGTTCGTTAAGGTACATAGTTTGTACTATGGGTGTTTATAATCTTGTTAAAATACTGCACACATATTCTGTTTGTTAAACCTTTCAGATTAAATTTGCTCAAAATCTGCACAATGCACTTATTTATACCATGGGTGTCACATTAATAATTTGATGTGTGTTTTGTTGTGTTATGCATACATTGTAAAGTTCAAGTCAAGATAGATACATAGATCAATGAAGCAGATAGATTGATGGAAAGTTAGATAAACAAAGATAGACAGAGATTACAGAAACAGCAGCAGGTCAACAGCAGCGCCAGTGGTTCTTCAACCAAATAGTTCAGCATAATTAACAATTTTGGCATAAAATTAGCAATTGGTTCAGAATTTGGTCTGAAAATAGTCAATGGTATCTGTGTCCAAGTATCAGTTACTAACGTGGCTGGAAACAGTTGCTATGTATAAACATTAAATGACTGAAGGGTCTTCTGTGATATTTAACATGTAATTTGGAATCATAGTGGACTGTCTTATTCAGTCCTTTATAACACTTGCTGTTTTGGCACATTGGGTTGTGGAAACAACATTGATGGATATACATTTTTTGCAGAGCTTATTTCCAGACCTTCCACTAGTTTCTTTATTGTACAGTAATAATGTTAATACGTAGGTGACTAAATCAGAGGGAAATCACCCCCAGGGCTAATACAGAGTTAAAGTATATGGTGCTAAAAAAATAATTCTTGTAAATATTAATATATGTATTGCTATAATTGTGCTGGTCTCAGATTTTCCTATATGAAAAGCACTCACATTATGTTATAAGAGAATTCATATTTTAATGGTAATTCATTTCAAGAATTTATCAAACACTCCTTGCAGATAATTCAGTGCTTCACTTCCAGGCCACTTCTTAAAGTCACATGAAGTAATTAAGTCACCATAAGAAAAACAACGATTGGTACTCAAATGTGAGACAATGCATCCAGCTCCTTGAGAGTTCTTTTATGGCAAACATTTACAGTGTTTCTTTTTTTCTAGATAAATATATATGATAGCTACACATGCATCTCATATGCTTTCATTCAAGTGCAATTACACAAAGAGTGCATGATATGTTTGCTAATTTTATTGTCTATAAATTCTATGAAAAAAATATGAAATACATGGCTAACATAATGTGTTCCTCTTTCATATAGGAAAATGTGACATCTAAGAAGTGATGGTAATACATATTAGACAAGATTTACTGTAATTATTTTATTAGCTGTATGTACTTTTAAAGTGCATCAGTACTGTTTGTATCATTAAAATGATGTTTTCTTTCTTTTTGTCGTCAAAATGTTTGTTAAATGTTAGCTTTCTTAAAGGCACAAAACTGTATGCAGTGGCCATATCAAATATCTATTTCAAAAATAGTTATTTTTATAATTCAGGTGTAATGTGTTCATATAGGGATCTATTCTGACTTTATGCGCGATTTACGTGCTGGTAGAAGGGCTTACATGCCCATATATGGTACCAGTATTGTATTTACCATTCATGGGCATGTAAACCCTTCTTCCAGCACGTAAATCATGTCAGAATAGACCCCATAGTGTATAATGTGTGTAGAGCAGGTGGCAAGATATAATACAGAATGCCCAGCAGGTGGCTATAGTTTCACCATGCCAACAAGAGTCAGGGTGTTTATTACATTCACACACAACTGAAATTGTCTTGGTAATGGACTTTATTAGGCTTAAAATCAGTTTTGACAATACAACACAATTATATTTTTTGATGTATTTGAGATACAGCCCACATTTACTAAGAGTTGTTTGTTCACTGAAGAAAGGGGATTTTGTGTACAGTGTATTACAGAGGGGGCATAGAAAAAACATATAGTGCAGTCTTAAAGAGGAAGTTGGTACAGGTTTGAAATGTCACAGTTATACATAGTATATGCAGTATAATGCTGTATATCATTTTCTGTCAGTATGTCATTCTTGTAATAAACTTGTATGAATCAGACATGTAGGGGGTGCTCAATGAGCTGTTTTACACACTAAAAAACAAATCTGCACAGATGCCATACTTACAGTAATATACAGTAGTACAGATTTATACTTTAAACTATTTAATCATACTACATTATGTCCCTTATCTGCTGAATGCCAATAGCACTTTGGATTTACAACTCCACATTAAAGCTGATTCGGCTTCACCATACCATAGTGAAGATAATTTGTTTTTTGTTTTTTCATATTGTGAATCTACAGTATCATCGGTCACATCATTTTAATTTTTGATAGTGTGGGCTATATACCAGGAATCCTGGTGAGTAACACGGGACAAGATTGTGGTATTTCCTGTAAATAAAACACACAAAAAATTAACCAATAAAAGTTTTGATATGACGGCAACATAAAATGCAATAGAATTATATTTTACCATGTGCAGTGGTCTTGATTTAGATGTAGCAGACAATCTTGAATCAATGCTAATTGTATAAGGTAAAATCTTTAGTCAGCGGTAAAAAAAAAAAAAAAAAAAAACTCCTGGTTGGGTTTGCAAAGCCACATTTGTTTGGTTTGAAATTTGGGCAGTGATGTCAGGTGTCGTTCTCAAATAAACAGGATAAGTAACATTAGGTAAACATGAGATTTAAAAGATAAATCACAAAAAACAAGCAACGTGCCAAATGGGCAACAACACTTGACTGATAGATACAAAAATATGAAATCGAAAAATATAGAAATAAACTGTTTAATATAGCACATTCCTCCTCTCTTATGGCCTAATTAACAAAGCAAAGGTAACGTCACTCACACAGTGGCTGTCACTATCAACAAAAGAAGTGTTGTTAAGCAGCCCCTCTAGTCCCTTGTTGCACCGCTCAAGCTGCTCACCTGAAATAGGCAAATCAGACTTTAATCGGCAGTTAATGGGATTAATTAGACGTTAATAGACCTAAATGCTTAAAACAGACATGTCCGTTCCAGCTCCTGAATGATGCATATTTTATATGCTTGATTAAGCACGTGTTTGTGGCCTATGGTTTGTGGTTATTGAGAAACAATGCACTTTATTCATAAAGCACCGATGTACCAGTTATTGCACAATGCTTTTTGAACAGAACCAACTTGTGTTATCCCCTAACAGTAATTATCTTACAGCTAAAATGCTAATGTTAATGCATGGGGTACAAAGAAATTATACTACAAAATTGTTTTTTAGAATCCAGTTTCGGACACAATATCATTATCTTTATAAAAACTGTTGGTTGTTTGAGTACAACACATGACATAAGGTACAACAGGACAATAGTCTTGCTAAAAATGTAATTATTAAACACAGACCTTTACTTGCGTTTAATCAAGATACAATACAATAAGGTTGTTTGCAATCTGAGCACAGATATTTATACCATGTGTTTATTACGCAGCACCAGCAGAAATCCAGCCCAGCCTAGGGTACTGTGGATACCCTCAACCATACATTTATACTGATAAATTTGTAATTATAGCAATAAAGTTAAACCACATTCCTGGATGCATTACAGTGTGCCATGGTTCAGTTCAAACACAGCACAGCTCTATTTTGTTACTAAAGTTCCATACCTGCTGTGGCTCTGCCTCCTTTACCCAGAATAGACCACTATACCTGTGCTAGACTAGCTGCCATTGAGCTCACAATATCGGCATCCTTTCTAAAATTTCACAGATATCAAAAGCAGTGCATAAATGCAGCATCACCCGATACACTTATTCAGCCTTCAGCATGTATTTACTAATGCTGCCCGTGTATAAATATTCCCTCTGTAAAAAATGTTGGGAGTTTAATATTTTTTTAAATTTTTTTTAACCAGATCTCATTTTGGAATCTACCTTGCATTCATTTATATTCAGTAACAGAACATCCAAATGTTCCAAATGATGCTGCATTGCTAAGCAGATAATTCCACAAAGGCAGTTGTTTAATTAAGGTATACACATACACTTTCTTTTCTACTCCATCTATGTACTTGTTATATAATCTAAATATTCTATGATCATTCGCAAGCCATCCATTAGTATGTGATCCACAGAGCTGTGGCCCACTTCATCGGGATATACACAGCATATACAGCTGACCATATTTTTAAAGAACTTTTATAAAACTAACTTATGGTGCATGTTAAATTTGGACATACATTTTGTTTGGGCATTGATTAAAATGTTACCAAATTAATCTTTCACTGCAACATAATCAGAATTATTTATGTGACAGTCCAATCTGATATCCGGATCAAACATTTCAATTGAGTCTGTTCATGTGGTTCATAAGCCTTCTGCAAGATTCGTACAAGATATTCTTTTATAGGAATGTGTAGTATGTTGGTGTATGACTTAATAATTCTAATAATCACTCCCGTGTATAAGAATGTTAATACATCATTTTTTAAAAGCTGGCTTTTCCCGGTTTTAATGACGCTCCATTGAGAAGGTGCTAAAAAGTATCGTAGAACTTC
Source organism: Acipenser ruthenus (assembly GCF_902713425.1). Lineage (NCBI taxonomy): Eukaryota > Metazoa > Chordata > Actinopteri > Acipenseriformes > Acipenseridae > Acipenser > Acipenser ruthenus. The sequence goes on along the minus strand of NC_081191.1, from coordinate 78,893,450 downwards.
GCGGATTGCACAGATTATATTATTAACACAGGAACAGCCCAAATAACTTCACAAAGCGCTCTTAAGAACATTTGTTATAGCACTAATTTAAAGACACTTACTGACTTTTGTGGGTTAGATCATTTGCTGGAAAAGGGTATTAGCACTAATATTAAGAAAGAAATAGTACTAAACGCTAACAGAAACATTAGTGGAACATTAAAGATCAGTGACCACTCATATCCATTAACATTTGCAGTTCTGTAAAGGTCAAATAAAAAAATTAAAAAATAAATACAGTACATGCAAATTTGGTGTAACTTGTTTGATGACCTTTCTGAACAGTAAGCATTTAAACAAAAGTCATAACATTATAATACAAATGATACTTAAACCAACATATTATAATATTTGAGAAAACATTTGTTATATAATGTATACAGTTATACTGTATGTACATTTTCACAATATTAAAGCAACAGATACAGTATGTAGTTCATGTAACATATTATATGTAATCAAACAGGCATTTGTGCCAGTTATTTAGATAATAATGCATAATGTATGTGTAATGTACAGTAAATCCTTGACTAACTTTGATTTTACCAGTGAACTATAATATTTTCATGCTTTTCAGCCACACTGTCACAGAAAATGCTTCAAGCCACTCTCTATCTCTGGTATTTACAGTACAGTACATTTCTACCTATTTTATTATGTACCCATACAGAAAGAACACATATTTTCAATATATTATAAGTATATGCAATGTGGATCAAATGCACAAGACAAGCGCTGTTAGGGTTATGTTGCCATGGTCACCATTCAAGCCACAGTGAACAGCCCCATCTTGTGCCACATGATCAGAATCTCTGGGACAAATAATTTGAATGAATTAGATTATTAAAAAAAAACCCAAAAAAAACCAAAAAAAACAAACATTTATATTACAAAAAACATATATTCAGATTATAAAAAAAATATATGGAGAGCACTGTATGTTACATATAGTAATACATAAAGTGATTACCGGTATATGAAAAATACTATAAATCAGGCCAATATTATAACCAATCCACATATAATTTATTTACGAACATATATGCATACACAGAAAAACCAAAATGAAGAAAAATAAGAGGTATATAGTGTAACATATAATGCTTTTAATATATGTAAAATTTAAGTTATTTTCCGTAAGGGTATTATAAAGGATACATGACAGTCTTCTGTATGACATCTATGTTGCCTCTACGAGTTATGAACGGCCTGTACTAACTAGGGGCTTCATATATGTCTGTATATCCCCTTCAGTGGACATACAATGATGTGTTTAATATATAAAATGATACTTTGTATAAACACTTTTGTGTTACAAAATGTATTTTGATTATCTGAACAAATTGATTATACCAGAACTTCCCGATACCAGTTAGTATGGATAATAGAGGTTTTCATGTCCTGTTATTGGAAGCTTGTGATAAGGTTTCCTGGGACCCTTACCTTATTAGTGCATTTCTGAGTGTTTTTTAAAGTGTCAGTTTCATTTAATATGGCTGTGGGCACTCCTGTATTGCTATCAATGTATATTCCTCACACTTCTAAGCAACAAAAATGCTGTGAACTCAGGGATAGTTGAAAGCAACCATTATTCTACATACTAATTAATTTTTACAACATATATCGAGACCCAAAGGCACTTGTTCCCTTTAGCAGATTGCCAATTTGCTTGTGACCTCTGGATGGCCCTTTTCAGAAACTAATTGCTGTAGGGGAAGCTCAGCTTGTTTACAAAGAATACAGCAGAAATATCTAATATCTAATGATCATTAGAAAGATTGTGTTTCCTTGTATCAAGTTTTGGAATGAGTTTAACAGTAGTGTTGTTTCTTCCTCACTAGAAACAGCAGCTTGATTATTACATGAGTAAAATATACAATTGTATGTTATGACTACTGCAAGCATTGATTACAGTTTCCAGCTTACATGAGGGCTGACAGGGATTTAAAGCAGGAAATGGGGAGCTTAAAGGCCCTGCTCTATAGTGGCATTTCACTCTGTAAAAATGCCGATATTTATAAACTAGCAGGTAAATCATTTTCATCAGTTTGGCTGCATATCTTAATATGAGAGGGTTACCAAGTTGATAAAAGTTGAATTTTTACATTAGATTTGTGGGGATAGACTTAACAATTGATACAGCTTGAAAAAAAGTGAACAACCACGGCTAAAGAAAACACTAGTCTACCTTTATTTTTCTTGGGTTAAGTGATGTGTTCATCAATGATAACACTGTATTCCTTTAGAGTGATGATTGATATGGGAATAGATGATTGAAAGAAACCTTTGTCAATAAGAAGGGCAGATACTCAAAAACTGTACTGCTTTGATCGTTCTCATTATTAGAGATCTTTCATAGTTGTATTGACTTTCTGTCTACATGTTGTTACTTACCTGATATTTTCATTGTTTAAATGGGATAGACATTGGTATTGAACATGGCTTGTCCCAGTATTTATCGTAAAACATTTCATTATTTTTTTATTTTTTAATTTAGAATATTTAATTGTCTCCAATCACTGAGGCTCAGTGGGGGTCCTCCAATCCCACAACCCAATTGGCATATTTTTACACCCAAGAACTTGAGAGCAGATGTCCGCAGGCTACCGGTCTCTGGAGGACAAAGACAAGCCCAGCAAATCTCCGCCCCCAAGCTCACTCCTGGCCTGTAGGGATCGCTGCAGAACGAGTCTCCAGCAAAGACTGGCTGCCTTGCATAACCAAGATTCGAACTTGCAATCTCTGGTTGTATGACTCAACCTTGCACGCCGCGCAACAGTGCTTTTACCAGGTGAGCTATTCGGGGACCCCTTCGTAAAACATTTCTGTCTCACTTAGATAATCTTACTGGTGTTTTTTAAATAAGATAATATATATTTTTTCTGTGTGACGGAAGTGGCAAATGCAAATGATAGTCCTGAATTAAATAATTAAATGAGTGTGTTTCTTAAGCTGTACATGATGTTGTTTATTTATAGGAAGTATCAGCTTGCTATATAAAATCTTGGTTGGTTAGGGTTCTGAGTGACTTACCTGGTAAAAGCATGGCTTTGTGGTGTTTAGGGTGTCTCATACAGTCAAGGGAGGGCAAGTTTGCTGTCTTTACTGGGGATTCCTGAGGGAGCATCGCATTAGCTCTGACACTCCTGCGGGATAGGGAGGTAAAACTGGCAGGGATTGTTTCTCCTCATCTTGCTATAATGGATCCTGCAGGCAGGCGCCATGTGAGCTCAGGCGGACACCTTCTCAGGTTCTCTGGAGCTGTGTGGGGAATTGCTGCGGTAAGGGGAAAAATAATTGGACATTCCAAATTGAGGAGGTAATCGGGGGTAAAATAATTGGGCAATAAAATATTGGTTGGTTTAGTTCATGGAATGCTGACAGAAAAATCTCTGATGCCAAATTGCAAACTTTTTGTTTATTTACAAGTCAACAGGATTTCTACTGCTGAAATTGCATTGATTGCAAAGGAGCTTCCTCATACAGCAGTGTGAACAGGCTGGCTGGTGGTGATGTCAGGCCTGGAAGTAGACAGACAGGACTGGTGAGTAAGTAGCAATTGTTTTGGTTTTGTAAGTTCTGCCTCCTTCTCTCTCCCGTTCTCCACTCTGCACACAAACCCAGAGTGAGTGATTTGTTTCTCTATATATACAGCTGTGCTGGGATTCAATTACTAATTAATCATTCACTTGAATCCAAGCACATGAACTAATTTGTGCAATCCCCGTGCCCACATACTACTACACCTTTTATCTGCACGTGAAGTGATTGTGCATCCCCCGTGCTAAAACACAAATATACATTTTAAATCACTGTGCTACATAACCCACACTCAGTGCACCACATACAACATAAAACACAAAAACTATGCACAGGGGCAGGGACCCCGCCACAAGCAGACAAACAATGTGGCTTCTGCATTAAAGAAGATAAAATTGATTTTTCTAAACTTAAACCACCTTCAACAGGTCACTCTAGTTCGGTCAGACATGGAAGCAGCTTCTTGTCAATCCACATCTCTCTTCTTTGTTTACTTACATCTCATTTCAGTACATACTGTTGAGTTGTCTCTGGATTTGGGCACAATTTAGGAACCATTTTGGCTTGCAAGCAATTTTGTTAATCTCCCCTGTGGATGCATATCAATGGTTTTTATCTTCACGGGGGGTTCTGCTTTTTGTATTGGGCATAGAAGCAGCATTACAGTCTCTAAAGACCTATTCATTGACAATAATTGTGCACCGTTTCCCATGATTTCCCTTAACTTAAATCTACCTGGAACTGTTCTCCCTTATCGATTCCATATTAAAATCAAATCTCAGCTGTAAGGGCAGAATATCAAAAATCTTTAATACATTTCTGTCTTGGCATTGCTCTTCCTGGTCTACATTAAATGGTTTTAGGAGCAGGATCATGACTTAGATCTCTCTGAGCATTATTAGAAGTATATTTTGTGCAGTAAACAATGTATATGTATATGTATATGTATATGTATATATATATATATATATATATATATATATATATATATATATATATATAAAAACAAAAAAAAAAACTACGTAAGACAGTTGAAAGACCTACTTGTTTTTCTTATTTATATTATTATCTCTACCGTTTCAGTATTGTTCGATTTATCATGTACAGACGTGCTCAAATTTGTTGGTACCCCTCCACAAAAAACGAAGAATGCACAATTTTCTGTGAAATAACTTGAAACTGACAAAAGTAATTGGCATCCACCGTTGTTTATTCCATATTTAATAGAAATCTGATTTTGCTTTTGATTTTCTATTCAACATAATATTGTAAATAAGAAAACAAATGAAAATGGCATGGAAAAAAATGATGGAACCGCTAACCTAATATTTTGTTGCACAACCTTTAGAGGCAATCACTGCAATCAAACGTTTTCTGTAGCTCTCAATGAGACTTCTGCACCTGTTAACAGGTAGTTTGGCCCACTCTTCCTGAGCAAACTGCTCCAGCTGTCTCAGGTTTGATGGGTGCCTTCTCCAGACTGCAAGTTTCAGCTCTTTCCATAGATGTTCGATAGGATTCCGATCAGGACTCATAGAAGGCCACTTCAGAATAGTCCAATGTTTTGTTCTTATCCATTCTTGGGTGCTTTTAGCTGTGTGTTTTGGGTCATTATCCTGTTGGAGGACCCATGACCTGTGACTGAGACAGAGCTTTCTGACACTGGGCAGTACGTTTCGCTCCAGAACGCCTTGATAGTCTTGAGATTTCATTGTGCCCTGCACAGATTCAAGGCACCCTGTGCCAGGCGCAGCAAAGCAGCCCCAAAACATAACCGAGCCTCCTCCATGTTTCACTGTAGGTATGGTGTTCTTTTCTTTGAAAGCTTCATTTTTTCGTCTGTGAACATAGAGCTGATGTGACTTGCCAAAAAGCTCCAGTTTTGACTCATCTGTCCAAAGGACATTCTCCCAGAAGGATTGTGGCTTGTCAATATGCATTTTAGCCTATTCCAGTCTGGCTTTTTTATGTTTTTCTTTCAGTGGAGTCCTCCTGGGTCTTCTTCCATGGAGCCCACTTTTGCTCAAAAAGCGATGGATGGTGCGATCAGAAACTGACGTACCTTCACCTTGGAGTTCAGCTTGTATCTCTTTGGCAGTTATCCTTGGTTCTTTTTCTACCATTCGCACTATCCTTCTGTTCAATCTGGGGTCGATTTTCCTCTTGCGGCCGCGCCCAGGGAGGTTGGCTACAGTTCCATGGACCTTAAACTTCTTAATAATATTTGCAACTGTTGTCACAGGAACATCAAGCTGCTTGGAGATGGTCTTGTAGCCTTTACCTTTACCATGCTTGTCTATTATTTTCTTTCTGATCTCCTCAGACAACTCTCTCCTTTGCTTTCTCTGGTCCATGTTCAGTGTGGTGCACACAATGATACCAAACAGCACAGTGACTACTTTTCTCCATTTAAATAGGCTGAATGACTGATTACAAGATTGGAGACATGTGTGATACTAATTAAAGAAACTAATTAGTTTTAAATATCACTATAATCCAATTATTTATTATCTTTTCTAAGGGGTACCAACAAATGTGTCCAGGCCATTTTAGAATATCTTTGTAGAATAAGCAATAATTTATCTCTTTTCACAGCTTCTTTGCTTTATTCTATGACATACCAAAGGCATGCAAGTATACATGATAAAATAGCTTTTAATTTCATCACTTTTCAGGAGGAATGAAGCATTATTTCAATGAGCTGTAAGGGTACCAACAAATTTGAGCACGTCTGTATAAGAAATTTTAGAATGCGGGCGGCAGAAATGTCCATATTTGTTATGAGTTATTCTATTTCTCTGAAGAGGAAGCATCCCAGGATGCTAATATCGTTAACATTAGTATGACTATGGTACCCATTTCATTTTTGTATCACAGATTATTAAAACAAATAACCAGCTTCCTCGGTTGTGGGATGTTTTTCTTGTGGGTGTTTTTTTTCTGTAGTCATTTCTGAAGTAAATCATTATATTGACTTTCTTATTCTCTGTTGAGAGGTTATCTAATACACTGTAGACACAAAGACACCTGCATTTCACAGGATAATATCCATTGTCTGACAGTTAGTGTTTCTAGTAAAATTACTATTTGTAATGTTGCACAGTATGGCTAAACTTATAAAGATGAGTCTTTTATCTTTAGGTTATTTGACCAATCTGCACAGCTGACTTTGGTTGCCTAGCCAAAAACAAGTAGATATAATTTTAAAGGCATACGGGATTGTGTATAAAGTTAACTGGAAGGGTCTTGTTCACTGTCAGACTAGCAAATAAATTGGTCAAAATATGCAATATTGTGCCATATGCACTAATCTGAAGAGCAATGTGATTGCTTCTAATCTTAATTGATACCCTTTTCCAAGGTTAATGTTTACTGGCAGCTAATGGACATAAAATGAATGCTGTCTATATGCGCATTTTATTATTTATCAAAAATGAGTCACCACTTCACGTGTACTCATTGTAACAAATTCCTTGCTCAGTCTCAGCCTGTATTTAGAAACAGTGCGGTTCCAGTAGAATAATAATAACAATAATAATAATAATAATAATAATAATAAAAAGAATAACAATGACTGACCAACAAAAGCTGTCTTTATTTAATATTTTTACCCCCTATTGTGCAGATAGCAATAACACTTGATTTGAAAGAAGGACTCCAAGGTTTTCCAAACATGCATTTTTTTCATCCATTTAATCCTTTTTCCATTTCAAAATTCTCCATTTTAGGCAAGAAAACAAAACAGATGATCAAGTAAGTTCCTCTTATCAATTCTACCATAATTATTTAATACCATTTGTCCCCATTTTGAACAACCTGTGCAATAGAGGCTTATGTTGCATTAAAATAGATGATTTGGACAATTGAAATACAATACTTGAACATTGTAATCACCATTTATCATAACATTTTAATTTTAGGGTCCTCTGTATGTGTTTAAAAAAAAAAAAAAAAAAACATTAACACACTGCTCAGTAGTCTCCAGGCTAGTTCAAATGGCCTGACTGGCAGGGCAGGGATTCAAATTTATGACCTTCTGAACCAGATGGCTAACACACTTGGGAGCCTACTAATGTGCAAGTCTGCTATTGTTCCTGTTTTGAAACGGTGTGACTCACTTCCTAATATTAGTGAGACAATTACTTTATTGCAGATGCTGACAATAAAATAACTGCTATCCTAAACTTGAAAGTGGAAACACCCATCTACTGTATATATATATATATATATATATATATATATATATATATATATATATATATATATATATACACACACATATGCACACATACATACACATATTCTTGTTTGTTTTTTATCAACTTCTTAAAGTACTGTTTTTTTTGTATTCAGCCAATGAAGGACTTGTAGTCCGAAACGTCCCGATAATTGATTTGTAATCAATTATTCTACCTTTATAAGTATGTGAAATATCCTTTTATCTTTTTCTTTTTTCTTATTGATCATTTTGGTACACAGCAGTTTTCCTTTTTCTCAAACTGTATATAATAATTATGTATTATTGTTTTTTCAGAGTGTGTTCTGGGATCATATGTTATTTCTAGATGTGCTGAATTTAATCAGAACGAGAAGAAACTAATCCTGTTTGGATTATCGGTTTTGAACCAATTATTCAGATGACATCAACATGTACACTCTTTAAACTGTTAATTCACCTATAAAACTCCACCTGAACTTGCAGTGACCCTTAAACTCAATATCATTGGCAGACTTGACCTCAGGATCAAGAAAAACTAAAAAGAATCCCAACTAAACAGTTAGTTGACTGTGTGGAAGAATATTCCTGTGTTTAGTGTTAAACTTGAAATTGAAGTTGAGTCTTAATAAGAATTTTTTTCTAAGGAGAAGCCATTATTTTGTTTATCTGTGGCTAAATGAGTAAAAATCCAATTAGATATTGACGGTAATGTTATGTAATTTATGTAAGTGTACAGGTCAAAATTTATATCAAAGTTATATTCTAATTTTATGGGGCAGGAGTGATGTTAACGTGTTGTGATCTGGTCTCCAAAATAGATTTTTATTTTTATTTATTTATTTATTTATTTATTTCTGTATTTCTGTAGTGGTACTGGTGTTATAGTATTAATTTCATTTTCATCATTAAAGAAAGTATTGGGTTTGGTGTGGCTAATCAGCCATCCTCCTCTCCCTTAGTTTCCCTTGCTGGGTATGCATATCCACGGCAACAATGGAACATTACAATTAAACCTAAAATATTGTTTAGACATTCTTTTGGACAATTTATTAATAATATCGTAAAATGAGGCATATATATAGTAGACAGTAGGTAGGTCATGACGATTTAATTTTCAAGTTACTGAGGGATTTAAACTTGTATTTGTATTTACTACATTGGCGGGGGTTGTATGCAATTGACATACTAGTTTCATGTTGTTGTTTTTTACTGTTATTCAATTTCATTTTAAATATATTTGGAATTGCATCTATTTTGTAACTTTGATACCAAATAATTCTTAAATAATTAATTTCCTGGGTTATTTCACACGGAAACAGTGAAATTGTTCCCACCCCTTCAGTCTTCTTTCCTGTCAGTATAACAACCAGTTGCTTTCTCTAATGACTGACGTGCTTTCAGCTAGTGAAGTGCTTTGACCCCGAAGACACTGCTGGGGTGAAATGACAGGTATGGGAACTTTCAGCTGTTATCACAGCTCTCATGAATCTTTGCATTTATCGCTATTGAGTATTTTTTTATACTACTCCCCTGCAATGCACTGATGCTTCTTGTGTGCTAGGTTTTCTATTATGAAACTAAACTACATCTCTCATGTACAGACCTGCAATTACTAGTTCATCTTACAGCTATATGCACTTAATTTGCAGGTGCAATAACAACAGCTGCAATGCAATAGGATTCCATTTAAAGTGTCTCCAGCAAATGGTGTTGCATCAGGCACATTGAATAAGTGTTGTCTTGGCCCAAACCAATAACAACTGTTAAAGTACAGTACACTTAGAGATGCACCCATATACAACAAAAACTTTGGAACTGCTTACAATATGTCTCTTTGTGCCATTTACTGAACCAAAATCTTCTGTTTAAATCTTGTTTAAGTTTTCAAATGACATGGAATCTTGTAATGCAAACACACCTATATAGTAGATATATTGTGCATACACATATTAATCAAATCTATGACAAACATATTAATCAAAACCCAATGTCCATACCATAAGAGATAATAATTAGATAACAGAAATGTTATGCATACGGTTTTGCATTTAAATGCAACTGCATAAAAAGAGAAAATCAACTGTCCAGTTTGGATTAAACAAACGATTTTCGCTGTCCACTTTACACCGCTTATTCCCACTTGTAACCATTTTCCTCACTGGATTTAGAAAAATTGGGCTGTGTTTTAGATTGAACTTCTAATACAGTCAATGCTTAACATCCAATAAGAAACACACTGTAGCCTTCCACTCAAGATAGGCAGTGTATTATAATGTAATCTTTGTTATAGTGTAATTTGTGCATGCTTAGACAAGACATGGATTTAATATATCTAATTGAGTAATTCAGTTTTAAAAGGTGAGCTGGTGGTCTTCATGGTCCACATTTGGCCTGTTGGCTGCCTATTGCGTATTAAGAGTATTGAGTCCACAGCGGCAGCGTGGGGAGAAGTTCTTCGTGGAAAAGTGCAGAGCAGTTTAGAAGCAGTAAGGAGAAATTAAATCTGTAACTGCTTTAATCAGAAAATACAGTAAATTGAGAAATTACTGCAGCTTAAATTCTAACAGCTGCGTGTCTTTTTCTGATAACAAGCTGAAACTCAGGCCAGCTGATTACTTTCATAGTCAAACTCGGCACCATTCTGAGACAAGGGGGCAGAGCTAACAAAGCACGAACAGGCTCACACACAAAGGCAAGGCAGTCGACAGCGGCAGCATGGGACAAGTGCTTTGTGGAAAAGTGCAGAGCAGTTTAGAAGCAGTTTGAAAGCAGGTTGACAGCTGCAGAAACTAAACTTAAACTTACAAAAAAAAAAATTAACATGGCCTTCAAGTCAGTAATATGTGACACCTGCATGATGTGGGAAATCCGAGAAAACCCAGCAGAGCTAAACCAAGTGTGTGTAAAGTGCCGCAAGATCCAGGACTTGTTTCAACGAGTAAGTTCCTAGAAATGGAGCTGCATGAAATGACAGAGCAACAGGAGTTTGAGGAGCTGGCACACCCAAAATTCTTGGAAGTTTGCACCCCTAACACACAGAACGCCACCAGGGAGATAGAAGAGGGTCAAAACAGCTGGGTTCAGATAGGCAAAGACAGGGAAAAAAAGAAACCAAAAACCAAACCACCAGAAACGAAAACGTCAAACATATTTGACCCACTTCAAAATTTAGATGATCAAAACCAGCATCAAGAGAACGAAAGGAACAACATCCAAAAAAAAGGGAGGTCATGGTTGTCGGGGAATCCTTATTGAGAAACACGGCAAGTTCAAGTGTGCAGTCTGGACCCTCTTACAACAACAGTGTGTTACCTTCGGGGAGCCTTTTTAACGCACATCACTGAGAACGTGGACAGGCTCCTAAAACGAACAGGACACCGTGCGGTAGTAGTTGTCCACATAGGTACAAACAACATTGGAAGAGACAGACCAGGATTCCTGCAAAACAAATTCAGAGAGCTAGGAAGGGAATTAAAAGACAAGACCAAAACTGTTTTTTTCTGTGATACTGCCAGCACCTTGCAAAGGACCATACAGACAGATGGAAATAAATAATAAATGCATGGCTGAAATCGTGGTGCACACAGGAAGGCTTCACCTTCCTTGAACACTGGACCACATTCTACAACAAGGACTATCTATATAGGCGGGACGGACTGCACTTAAATAAAAAGGGAACCAATCTACTCGGAGAAAGGATCATTGGCCTCAACAAAAAAAAAACAGAAGGGAGACTATATCAAAACAAGGGCAACAACTCAGGTAAGATAGCTATCAAATGTATTTATCTATGCTAGAAGTCTCAGAAACTTGAAGCTACTGCACTAACAAGTAACTATGATGTGATAGGTGTTACAGAAACTTATCTGCTAGTGATGGAGACGAATATAATATTAGTGGGTATACACTGTATAGGAAATACAGACAGGATAGAAGAGGCGGAGGGGTAGCGCTATACATCAAAAATAGTCTTGAAGCCCAGGTGTTAAATCTGGACAACGCAGAATCAATATGGGTCACAATACTGGACAAAAATTCAAAGGGCATAATAATAGGGGCATGCTATAGACTGCCAAATTCAGATACCAAGCAAAATAATCTGTTGACATTAGAAATGCATGTAACAAAGGAGAAGCCAAACTAATAGGGGATTTCAACTTCCCCCATATAAAATGGGAAAACCTGGTGGGGAACACGACAGCCGAAATTGAAATGGTAGAAATGACAAATGACTGCTTCCTAACGCAATTTGTCAAGGCACCAACTAGAGAGGGGGCATGCATTGATTTAGTATTTTCAAATAACGAAGATAGAATAACTAAAACTGAGGTCAGTGAACCATTGGCAAACTCAGATCACAACATGGTCTAATTTGAAGTGCTTTTTAAAACCTCAAAAGTAACGACTAAAGCTAATGTTTACAATTTTAAAAAGGCAAACTATGAAGTAGATTAGAGTAAAATAGAGAAAACAACCACAGAGAAAGGATGGCTATTTAAAAAAATGTAGTAATAGAGGCGCAGAACAAATACATCCCAAAAGCAGACAAACCTAAATGGTTTAATAAATCAATTGAAAAAAAATATTCAGAGTAAAAAAAAAACATGTTAAACAGTGTTTAAAAGGAACCAAGAACAAAGTACACTGAAAGAGTACTTGGAACTGCAAACACAAGTCAAAAAGGAAGTTAGAAAGGCCAAGAGAGAGATAGAAATGAACATTGCCAAGGGGGTTAAAACCAATTCCAAAAAGTTTTTCCAATATTATAACAGCAAAAGAACATTCAAGGAGGAAGTACAATGTCTACGAGATACAAATGGCAAAATCATTGATGCAGAGAAAAAAAAAATGGCAAATATATTAAATGATTACTTTTCACACGTTTTTACAAAGAAGGACACGGACAACATGCCCCACGTGTCGACCTGTTCCTATCCAGTTTTAAATAACTTTAGCATAACAGAGGCAGAAGTGTTAAAGGGACTAGGAGCACTTAAAACAAACAAATCACCTGGGCTGGATGAGATCCTCCCAATAGTACTCAAATAAATTAAAAAAAGTTATTTACAAACCGCTAACCAAGATCATGAAACAGTCTTTTGACACAGGGGTTGTACCGACAGACTGGAGAATTGCAAACGTAATATCGATCCACAAAAAAGAAGACAAAACCGGACCAGGTAACTACAGACCAATAAGCCTGACTTCTATTATATGGAAACTTATGGAAACTATAATGAGATCCAAAATGGAAAATTACTTATATGGTAACAGTATCCTGGGAGACAGTCAGCATGGCTTTAGGAAAGGGAGATCGTGTCAAACTAACCTGCTTGATTTTTTTTGAGGATGCAACATCGACAGTTGATAATTGCAAAGCATATGACATTTAAAAGATTTCCAGAAAGCTTTTCACCAATTCCCGCATAAAAAATTAATTCTCAAACTGAACATGTAGAAAACAGAAAGTACTGACTAGAGGAGAAACCTCAAAATGGAGCGAGATAACCAGTGGCATACCACAGGGATCAATATTAGGTCCTCTGCTCTTCCTAATTTACATTAATGACTTAGATTCTGGTACAGTAAGCAAACTTGTTAAATCTGCAGACGACACAAAAATAGGAGGAGTGGCAAACACCGTTGCAGCAGCAAAGGTCATTCAAAATTATCTAGACAGCATTCAGAACTGGGCAGAGGAATGGTGCATCACTCCAGTAACAGGGTACAATAATTATTATAGCAGCGCAATCATTGTGACAGTTATGGTGTGACGGAGTACACCCCACTCCTGTGTATGTGTATTATTTTGTATTTGTTGTATTATTATTTAAAACGTATTGTTTAATTTGTATAAAACACAATGTTTCATTACTGTTGTTTTTGCAGCACAGATGGGGTTAAACTTCCACATCCATGCTGAACCTGTGCAAAATGTGACCATCTCCAGATTGATTGATTGATTAATTAATAATTAATTTGGAGATGGTCGCATGTATATAAACCCACAACTTTGGCTGATCGGTTAGTGTGTTCAGAGGCGGAACAAGACGTGAGTGAAAGAGGAACTAAAAACATAACAATTGCTACGTGTGCTGGTTCTACACCAGCACGATACTTGTTTGTGTGTTCTGTGTCTGTTGTGTTTGTCTGTTTTGGCCATCGTGCCATTTTGTTTTGAGTTCAGTGTTTGTTTCTGTTTTGTTAAAAACTTGTATTTAATTTTCAATAAATCTGCATACCAGCGCACTGATTCATTTCTCCAGTGCTGATTGTTGTCTGTCTCATCCTTGGCCTGACGTCACTACACAAGCCAGCCTGTTCACATATGGTTTCAAATCTCTGCAGTGGTAGGAGGTAAAGTGATGTCCTTTGAAATATAAACAATGTGTGACATCATTTAAAAATCTTAAAATGGTCTTTCAATAAGATACTATTTTATGGCGGTGGATTTTCTGAACCCTGTTTTTGGCTGCTGTTGCTAAGGTATTAAAATGCATTCTCTTACCCCTGACATTTTCACTGCTTCCCTTATCATTCAATGCTACCCTGCCCATCACATCTCAGTATCTACACTAAAAGGCTAACCTGGATGCTTCTGAGTTGGTGGTGAGGCATTTGCTGACTTTTGTGGCTTCAAGCTTGAACCATAATAATTTTAATTCAGTTTTTTGTAATGAATATGATAGTAGTTGTATTATGACAATAGCATTATTCATTAGTTGCATGATTCTTATTAATGCTATTGCAATAACAAAACCATCCAGTGTTAACTGCATTTTTGTAATAAATTAATGGATTTTAGGAAAATGATAATAAAGACTACTGTAAGTTGTGTACTTATTGATTACATTTTGGATCCCAGGATGGAAGACCATGAGAAATGATTGTATTTCAATCATGTACTCAGTTACATGTTCATACAAAGTACACAGCTTATTTTTTTCTGATCATCTCAAGGGTGTTATTTCTAACTGCATCTTCATTTCTTGTAGCAGTTTCTCCACTATTAATGGTTAAGGTTAGGTTTCAAGTTAGAATTGTTATTTGATATGTTTTGTGTTGTTCTGACTACACAGTTGCATGGTTTTATGTGTAAATGATAGCAATAATGATTTTTCACAAGAATGAATGAAAAAAGGTTTAAGATTTACATATGTTCCACAATGAAAATGAACATTGAATGCAACTCAAAAACACAGCATCATAAATTGCATGGTGATGAAGGCAAAAGCCTAGGTAAATAAAAGAAATAATTCTCACTGCATCAAAATAATGATATAAGATCACCTGCTTTGTTCATCAGCACCAAATATAATTCTTTCAGGTAGACTATAATATATGTGTGTTTATAATGCATTCTTCTTTGCTTTTATTTGCACAACTACGAATGTACAAGTGTGCATATTTTGATTTCCCAAAGGCCAATTCAAATACTGTATATCACTGGTATCTTGAAATTTATGCTGCTTCTGTCTGGTAGTTTATATGGCATTTCCAACATGCTTGACAAGTAAAACAATAACCTTTTTGATTGATAAAAATGATATGTAAATACATGTTCAACATATAAAATACAGTTTAAAATGTCCCGTTGTTTGAACACAGTTTGACAGTACATTAAAAAGCAAAAAGCAGGTACAAGTAATAAGGAATGTACTGCATTTATTGGGATTCCTGTTTGCTGAGTGATGCAGCCAAGGGTAAGAGAGAGTCACGCATGAGTTTTAGAAGGTCATGGGGCTCTATGTACAGTACTAATATTACTTACGTGTTCGTAAATACTGCAAATTCATATCCTCCGAATTTTTACGTGCAATGTACTAAACAACTCTTTACTACCGCAATATCGCTGCAAGTTTATGAATAGCATAAATTACTGCTCATTATACAAGAGAGATCAGAATTTGCATCTCATTATAAATAGATTGCAACGGTGAAAGTCAATATTTAAAACTTCCTTCTGGCAAAGATAAATGAGTAGTATAGTGAACAGTAAGAAGTAGGAGGCAAATATAATAGGATTGAGCTCTGGCTTCTGCAGACTCCGACCTTGATACAACTATGGCACCGGCCAAAAGGAAAAGGAAAACAAATTTCCACAAACACGAAATTGACCTGTTAGTAAGTGAAATGGAAAAATAAACAGGAACTATTATTACATGTCGCAGGGCCAAAAAACAATAAAGAAACGAAACATGGAAAGAAATAACTAACAAAATAAATTCACTAGGACCAGTGCAGGATATACTGGGCCCTGGTGCATGAATATGAAGTAACCTCACCCCACCCCCCCACCCCCCAAAAAAAAAGAAAAAAGAAAAACGCGGACCGCTGCTGCAGCACAACCTAAAGAAAACCTTTTGAAAATAAATACATCTTCAACAAAACATATTCTTAACAAGACAGTAATCAATAAAGTTACAGTATATCCAAACATTTTAATAAACCAATTATGTAGCAAGATTAATCAATTTGATTAATAACTCGATTTAGTTAATATTGAAACATATTAATATCTTCCAATTAGTCACAAAACATATTAATGGATTTTTAAATTAATGTTATGAAGTATGAAAGTTAGTATGAAAATGTTTATATTAAAACAAACAACACATGCATCTCAAAACCTAGCCCTTAGTACAAATGCATTTGTTACAACTCATACGAGAAAACATAATGTTATGAAGACTTAACAAATGAATATCCAAAAGCATGTTAATTTAAGAATATCACAGAAAACTTTTGTTTGAGTCTATGTATATTTTAATCGTGTAAAGGAAAAAAGTACAGTACATACAGTAGGTTACACAAGTAAATACTTTTTGGCGTATTTCAGTTGTCTATGCACTACATAATTAATTACTGATAAGAAAAGATTTCAGTTTGTCTTTAATTAAAGAACTCGGCAATGAGTTGCTTCTCTTTACTCATACTGCACCCTAACTTATAAAAGAACCCAAAATGTATTTATTGCCATGATTTAATATAAACTATTAAAATATATATATATATATATATATATATATATATATATATATATATATATATACACACACAACCTTTTGGTTCCCAGCAAAAAGTTGTTATTAACCGAAAGTTGCCAATAAACGAAGCCACGGTTTTCAAGTGTATTTATATGGAGCAACGATATATACTGTAGTTGTACAAATATGTCATTGAAATACACGTGTTTTAAATGTTAGTGTTAAAAAATTAACATGAGAAACAAGAAATACCCAAACATAGAACTGTTTACTTCACGCGTGTGTAAAACAAAAAAGGGAGTAGGCTTAAATAGTACTACACAACGATGTACTACAATTGCCCTTACAATGAGTAAAGCAAACATAAAAAATGTCTTGTACTTACAATCAATTCTAGAGAACACAATTTTAAAATAAGAAATTGTCTAACGTTGTCTGCTTTTTACAATGTACCATCTCAATTTTGTGTGCAGCTTCGTAGCCAGATTCAAAGCCACTCTGCCAGAAATACGCAGTTGCCAAGTCAGTGTGTTATACAAGCTGCATGAAGTATGTTCATAAATCACGCAAGTGTGCTCTGTAGCACTGGCAACTAGTAATAAAGTTGTCAATAAGGGGCATGCAGTTGCTAATATCAGAATTCCATTAACATTGAAGTCTATGGGACGGGATTGGTTCCTGGGAAAAGTTGTCTAATAACTGGCATTTACTGTGTATATCTATATATATATATCTATATATATATATATATATATATATATATATATATATATATATATATATATATATATTTACTGTATATATATATATATATATATATATATATATATATATATATATATATATATATAGGTTTCTTTAATATTTTAAGGTGCTTTAGGAGGCTGTGTGGTCCAGTGGTTAAAGAAAAGGGCTTGAAAAGGGCCGGTTCAAATCCCACCTCAGCCACTGATTCATTGTGTGACCCTGAGCAAGTCACTTAACCTCCTTGTGCTCCGTCTTTCGGGTGGGACGTAGTTGTAAGTGACTCTGCAGCTGATGCATAGCCTAGTTCACACACCCTAGTCTCTGTAAGTCGCCTTGGATAAAGGCGTCTGCTAAATAAACAAATAATAATAATAATAAAATAACTAAAAGCCCGGAAACATTTTAACGGGAAGTTTCACATACAAACAGATAGTTGAATCTATGACAGTGAGAGGCATGCGTAAAATAACAGGCACAAGCTGAAGTTGTAAATCAGGAAGAATTTATAGTCAACCCTCTTTATACTGCCTGGTAAGGGCCATGGGCAAAAACGGGCGTTATATTGTTTACAAAACTGATGCTTTAGTTTAAGTCTGCCTTCATTTGTGCAAAACCTGCACGTAAACAAACAAACCTCTTACCGTACTTCGATTAACAGTATGACTTCACTTAGGCAAGAAAACATTTGCGATGTCTTGTTTTCTTATTTTCAGGATGCATACGTGCAGATTTCTTTTCTTTTGCTCCGGTGTTAAATGTATGGACGACTCGCCATTTTGTACTTTGTTTTGTTTTGGGAGTGGGAGCGTTGATGACATTGGTATGAACGTTGAGTTAACAACGAATTAGGAAAGCGAGTCAAAGGTTAACTGCATAACTTTGTTGTTTTAATTGGCCATGATTATTTTGCTGGCGCTACAATGAGGGAAACTACAATGCTTATATTTACGTTTAATTGGCTTGGGAAATTGGTGGATGGCGGACAGCGCGGTGGCGATATAACGGGTAAAAATAGCACTGTTATGTTATGTAACATTTGTTCGAAGAGACAAGCTGGCAGTATGCGATGGTGGCGTTATAAAGGGGGGTGGTATAACGCGGGACAACTGTATAATACATCAAGGGTAAGTGCGAAACTTCAAATTATAATGAGATTCGTACATTTGCATACGAAAGTAGTTTGAAACAAACCACAGCAGGGATGAAACTAACTACAGGAGTGAAAATTACTTTAATACATCGTGAAGTCACAAAAAACTACAAAAAGTCAAGATACAAACGAAAAATCAATGATACATAGAGCCCCATATTATGTTTTTATACTGACAAACTGCATGTTCTCACAGGTGGCATTTTAATTGTTTGCTCATTTTATGGTTGCTATATTTACACTAATAGCTAATTGGATAAAAGCTGTAAATGTAATGCATTTAAAGTGATGTGCAGATTAGAAAATTAAAATGAAACACAACTGATTCGATTCTGCTAAGTCTTGAATCAAAGTTTTGGCTGTCAAAATTGCTATTAGAGATAATTTAATTGAATAAGTGCCATTCATTTTAAATGTGATGTATAAAATCTTAATTTCCAATGTAGTTTATATTTAAAAAATCTATAAATGTGTGATAATTTATATTTTGCTCTTGAGAAACATACATTAATCATGTATATAGTTTAAAGTTTGATCAAGTAATATTTGAGGATAAAGTGAAAAGGGTATTAGTAATGCGCTCTACCTCTTCGTGCTCAACGGTCAGTACTCTTTGCAGCACAAAAATGTGAAGCATCCAGTACTCAACAAACAGTTGTCTGTTGCAGATTGCAAAAAAAAATAAAATAAAACCTGGTCTGTCTCAGCTTTGGAATGTCAGTTTCAGAATGTCTATTGTCCTCTGTGACATGTCTGCTGAGATGTACTGTTTTATAATTCCTTTCAGCTTTTGTTTATAGAAAAGGGATGAGCATGAAAAGCCACCCACTAAACTATCCCCTTAAATTTAAGCATATACCAGTTATTCCTAGGAAATTATTCATTTAGTTTTTTTTTTCCTACATTTTTTAACGTTTGATATTTTATTTTAAAAGTGTAGAGTTTGAAATTAAATATGTAAGAACGTTGTTACCTTGTTACCATGTTTTAAATATCAATTATATAATTGATTCTTAAGTGTGACATAAGCAGTACTGAAATATAACAGAGCTTGAATATGTCATTCGTGCCATCCTTATGTTACAAGTAGTAGCAGGGGAATAATATTGGGTTTTCAAAAAGGAATATGGGTTTAAAAGAGGAGGTATGTGTCCCTAGAGTACAGTGTGGAAACAAATTTGACTGCAGATAAATTAGCTTGCACAGATATAGAAGACTACTGGTAACTATATATATATATATATATATATATATATATATATATATATATATATATATATATAGTGTGTGGGTGTGTGTAAGCAGCTGTAATTAAAAACCCCTGAATTAAAATAAAAAAATTAAAAAACCAACAAGCAAAGAACCAATTGATTTTCTTCATTATGAAAAGGGGGTCAGTGATAAGGTTAGTAGTAAAGTTAGAAATAGGATTTTTCCTCTGCCTTAGGCTAGTTCAATGAGGGAGCTTTTTTATCATATATATTTCTACTATTTAGTTTTAAAGATGTTTATATGTTTCGCTGTTCTCTATCAAATGCAGATGGATTTCACTAATGGTCAGATGTCTTTACAACGGCATGTTCACTTTTTTCAAGAAAATAGGCTGTAAACATTACTAAATACAATATGGGGCTAACATCCTTATTTTGATTCCCTATAGATTCTTGGTGGTCTTTGTTCTTTAAGCCCTTACAAAATTTGGATTGATTTAGCATGCCTTGCAAATTTGCGCTTACTATTCAAGCAAGACCTTTCATTATATTTTTGACTTCCTTGTGTCATGCTGTTCTTTTATTCTAAACAGCTTCATTTAAAATTAATTGCCCCCTATGTATTAAAGGAATTAAAGGAATGGGTTTTGTCTCCTATTGTTTAGGTAGCAATTTTACATGTTCCATTTATTTGACGAGTTACGTTGTTAGTAGCTAATTTCCACAGTCTGTATGTTTAAACAATATAAAATATAGTATTCTAACTTTTAAAACAGCAGAATTTATACTCTAACATTATAAAAAGTTGCAATATGTAAACATATCTACAACCATAACTTGGAACAATAAAAAATGCTATCTTACTGCAGACACTAAGGTTTCATATGTGTCATCTCAAGAGTGACTGCTAGTTATTTACTTTTTTATTGGAAACATGTTTCTGAATGCCATAGGCACAATTCAGCTAAAATGTTTAATTTATTTTGTTATTATCTTTCTGATCTGCTCAGTGTAACATACCAACATATGGATGTGATTCTTTCTAATTCTCCACCTTCTCTGTAATATTTCCAATTTTAAAAAGTTCCTTATTGCAGCCATAACAAATCACATTTTTCTTCAAAAAGCTACATAATATTCAGATAAAAACTGTTGGTTCAGTTTTAACATGCAGTGTTTGTATCAGAATGTAGAGTGTATTTTGTCTGCTTTAAGGTTTATGATTTGGTTTGATCTCGTTTGAATCTGTAGTCAAGCCTATGTCACCATGAAACAGGGACCATCAGAAAGGAGATCTGCATTACATTCCTAATTTGGGGAAATAATTGGTCAAGTTGTGTCCCTGTAAAAATGCTAGTGTTTTTAATGTTATTTCGAAGATGGAACCCATCCTGAAGACAAACGATGACCCTCCAATGCTTTGTTCTGCGTTTATTGGTTTTTTTTTTTCCCCCCAAACAGCAGTGAGAAATGGACAGCTGACTTTATAATCCCCTTTTTTACAGCCACATTTAAATAATAAAAAAAACTTGGTAAAAACGTATTTTATTATTTATTTTTTCTTATAGACACTTTTTATATCAAATATTACCAAGTTGTGGAGTTAAGCATTGTGGGCCCTGATGTCAGTAGGCAGGAATGAGACTCAGAAACAAGGAAGCTGCAGTTCAAGCACTCGCGTGCACATTTATTAAACAAAACAACAATCCAACAGGAACAAACAAACTGTGGCACGAGGGCCACAATAAAAGGTTTAAACAAAATACACAAATGTTTGCACTTCAGTTACCTAATTGGTGAATGGCCACACCTGTGATTGTTGGCAGGAGCAAGCATCCTATTTTACATGTCTTTTTTCTTTTCAAAATGAATATATTGCAACATATCAGTACACATATGTATTTATGATATATGTAACAATTTGTTTTCCTTTGCTTCTGCATATTTTGTGATTATTTATTTAATTATGTAACTGGTCTTGATAATACCAGGGAAAGATTGATTTAAATGGTATCAGTTAGTTTGCTTCATTGGAGCCATTAATGTAATTGAATCTCTTTTGCTTGAGTAAACTGGGACAGTAACACAATTTACATAAAATGCATGGCAAACAATGGTGATATGGTAATGAACAATACAATAAGTAATTGAATTGGGAGCAATAAGCATCACACTTAAAGATACCATAGAGTAAATAACGGTCGGCAAACATGTAGTTCATAACAAAAATAAGTAAATCAAGTCTATAATATAGGGTGACCATATTTTATAAACCAAATCCAGGGACACTCAGTTATGGGAGCACAGCAAAGTAGCCAAGACTGAAATGTGTGTTGCAGAGTGTATCACGAGCAGCTTATATTTTAACAGTTGCACATATTCATTACAAATAGAAAACGAATATGCATATAACTTACAGAAACAAACACACACGCAGTAATTGCAAAAAACTTTACATTTTCAAAAAAAAGTAGACATTTAAAAAATTGCCCAAACTAAACAAAACAGGCAATATGCAAGAGCCTACTTCTCCTGCTGCCTTCAAGCCAAAGCTAAGTAGCCAGGGTTACACATGGACATACTGGGAACTTTGGGATATGGATAACCAGGAGATTTCTGAAAATATAAAATCGAATTTTACTGACATCCTACTGTACAGTATGCTGTTATGGGTTTTCATGTCATGTCAATATAGAGAAGGAAAAAAAAGTATTTAAAAAATAAATTGGATTTTGATGGTTTTTTCTTCAACACTGTTTAACACTTTACATACGCACCAAGCGAGAACACTTATTAATGCCCATAACACTGGCATTTATAAAAAATGGGACGAGCCAAAAACAGGATGCTAAACTTAAATAGTGTACTATATATTATAAGGTTTGTACTTACTCCCTCACCATTCTCGTATAATCCTCATGCAGCTGTTTTATTCTTTTCATGCGATGCAGTTAGCCTATCTAAACTGAGCTTTTTAAACGCAAGTGTTTTTTTTTTTGTTTTTTTTTTAGACAAAAATACGTAACTACGGTAATGCATTTATTAAAATACAAAGTAATCTAAATAATGTCCTCTTAAATCTAGTACTTCACACTCGACTGAAGCTGGATTTACTGACAGTTGAAACAAGAGCGGGTCAGCTCAACAAACTACACCGATAGGTTACTGACAGTAAAATGTCAGTGATTATACAAAGAAACTGAATGGTGGGAATTTCTGTCAATCAACTCATGGTAATTTTATTTTTTTTTTAAACGGAGGTTGGATCGTCAACTAAACTCAAAACCAGATTGGTTACTACAAATGTTAGTGATGAATCAAGAAAGTGGTTGGATGTAATTTAATGATAGAAACATGGCTATTTTTCTCTAACGTATTTACATTGCATTAGACCAATGTGAGAAATTAATAGTAAGTTTATTCGGGGACGAGCTTCGTGAACCGGGGACCGTTCCAAGGACATTATTTGCCCGGGGGACACAGTACCTCATCCGGGGACTGTCCCCGGAAAATGGGGACGTATGGTCACCCTGATATTTTGTGATGTGTCAAAAGGTATCCCTAGATTTGAGCAAAACGCTTGTAAATGCCACATCAAGAAACCGTCATAAATCCAAAAGAGTTCATACCAGATTTAAATAAAGATACACTACATGAGTGTCAATACGTATGACTACTTTATTTAACATAATATTATGGTAAAGTGGTAACACTTTAATATAATGGCCGCAAACGTCAGAGTTGAATAGGATTGCATAGGAGTAACATCTGAATAATCAAAATGTTGTTGATATTTTGTAATGAATATTCTAGTCCTGAAGATAATTTTACAATGGCCACAAATTAATTCATAATGAATTTAAGTGGACCACCACAGGAATAGCATTTAATGCATTGGAATGTGCAGCCATTTTTTAAAGTGTAACAAAGAAGTATTCCCTAAACGTAGCATGAATTTATCCTGGACAGGGACACAACACTACTGCTAACACTATTAACGTGTTGAATGTACAGTGTGTATATATATATATATATATATATATATATATATATATATATATATATATATATATATACAGTGTCTATAGAAAGTCTACACCCCCTTTCAAAATTGTCAGCTTTTGTTGCCTTATAGCCTAGAATTAAAATGCATTAAAATAGTTTTTTTTTTTATCTACACGTCCTACCCCACAACTTCCAAGTGAAAAAAATATTCTAGAAATTTGTAGAAAATTAATTAAAAATAAAAACTGAAATAGCTTGGTTGGAAGTGTCCACCCCCCTTGTAATAGCAATCCTAAATTAGCTCAGGTGTAACCAACCGTCTTCAAAATCACACATCAAGGTAAGTGGCCTCCACCTGTGTTAAATTGTAGTGATTCACTTGATTTCAGGATACATTCAGCAGCTACTGTAGGTTCCCTCTGCTGGGTAGTGCATTTCAAAGCAAAGACTCAACAATGAGCACCAAGGCACTTTCAAAAGAACTCCGACAAAGTTGTTGAAAGGCACAGATCAGGGGATGGGTATAAAAAAATATCAAAGGCCTTGAATATCCCTTGGAGCACGGTCAAGACGATTATTACGAATTGGAAGGTGTATGGCACCACCAAGACCCTGCCTAGATCAGGCCGTCCCTCCAAACTGGATAACTGAGCAAGAAGGAGACTGATCAGAGAGGCTACCAAGAGGCCAGTGGCAACTTTTCAAGAGCAACAGGCTTTTATGGCCAAGACTGGTCAAAGTGTGCATGTGACAACAATATCCCAAGCACTCCACAAACTTGCCTGTATGGTAGGGTGGCAAGAAGGAAGCCATTACTCAAGAAAGCCCACATTGAAGAATGCAAAAAAACACTCAGAAGATTCTGTAGCCATGTGGAAAAAAGTTTTGTGGTCTGACAAAACTAAAATGGAACTTTTGGCCTAAATGCAAAGCGTTATGTTTGGCGCAAACCCAACACAGCGCATCACCCAAAGAACACCATCCCTACTGTGAAGCATGGTGGTGGCAGTATCATGTTATGGGGATGTTTCTCATCGGCATGGACTGGGGCACTTGTCAGGATAGAAGGGAAAAT
The DNA here is from genome assembly GCF_902713425.1 of Acipenser ruthenus. NCBI lineage: Eukaryota > Metazoa > Chordata > Actinopteri > Acipenseriformes > Acipenseridae > Acipenser > Acipenser ruthenus. The sequence goes on along the minus strand of NC_081191.1, from coordinate 78,868,477 downwards.
GAATGGAGCAAAGTACAGAGAAGTCCTTGAGGAAAACCTGCTGCCCTCTGCAAAAAGCATGACAACGACCCAAAGCACACAGCCAAAGCTACAAAAAGGTAAATGTCCTTGAGTGGTCCAGTCAGAGCCCCGACCTAAATCCAATCGAAAATATGTGGCATGACTTGAAGATTGCTGTCCATCAACGCTCCCCAAGGAACTTGACAGAGCTTGAACAGTTTTGTAAAGAAGAATGGTCAAATATTGCCAAATCTAGGTGTGCAAAGTTGGTATATATATTAAAGAATTTAATAGGAAATACTTTCTTGTTAATAATTAGTTACCTTGTTACCACCTTAAAATAAAGACAGACCAACAGGTCTTCTCTAGATATCCTCAGATTCTTAAACTCTCAATAGCTTGTGCTAAAGAATGTCTTTTGCCAGTTTAATCACAGTTGGATCTTGTCCCCTAGATATGTAAAAGTAAAAAGTATGACTCTTGTGTGTAAGTCATGTCAGTGGATGATCGAGTGATCATTCAAAAAAATGATTTTTTGTGGAAGAAACACAACATTGTATAAAACACCTTCGTTAAATTTGGAGCTGTGTTCATTAAAAACAACAATGTAATTGGTTAGCAGGTTATTCAGCTACATTTGTATTGATTCACAAAGATTATGAATGGACTCCCTACTTCTTCTGTCAGACTGTGCACAAGCTTATTAAATCAAAGTTTTCAAGCAGAACATAACATAGACAGGATTATTATGTGCTCCATACAGACTTCTCAGTGAGTAGTATGCTCTAGCACTAATTTAAATGACAATACAGCCTGTTTAGAAAGTTTGTTGTTGCTATTGTTGTTTTAATAATATACAATACGAATTTTGTCTCAGTACAGTATGTTATGGTTAAATGTGCGTAAATTTAGCCAGATATACTTTATTAAGATGTACGTTTTTACTCCTGTGAAAGATATATCCAGAAAATGTGGCCCTCTTGAAATGTTTTGTGAGTGCTACTTACTGGTATACTTTGTATTGTGCCTATATATGGGGTAACTATATCTCTCAATCCTCACCTTGGCAGTTTGGGGACAATTCAGGTTTTCTTTACCTTGCATTGAAATGTGAGGATTTTTTATATTCAAATATTTTCATCTGGCTTTGAAATCTACTCGCTCCAATGTACTCTGGAGTAAGTCCTACAGCAGGAACACGTAGCAGAGGTGGTTGTTCAGGTCTGTTAGGAGGTGTGTTGGTCGAGCTTTGTGGAGACATTCAAACAGCACCCACCCACACCATGCCTGGCAGGAGCCAGTGTTATTAGTCCCTCACCTTTTAGAAGCACTAAAGAATTCACAAACACTGGGGAAAAAGATCAACAAATTCACAGCTGCTGATTGGCTGCTTTAGGGTCAAACTTGTAAATCTCATTAACTTTCTTGGAGGAGAAGGTCTCTTTCATTATTGTGCTTCTGAGGTATATATCCCTGAAGCTAATTGCAAGGTGCTACTGCAGATTTCTAATTGTTTGCCATCGAAATAGCTATGTAAGCTTGATTAACAGAGTTCAGCAACATTCATAATAGTCTTAGCCTGGCCCTGCATAAAATAGAAACGGGGGGGGGGGGGGGGAATCAATAAGATTTAATACGATCAGGAACAATCACTTACAATAGTACATCAATCACACAAAGTAATAGCCAGAGGATTTGATAGGGTCCTGAACTGCCTGAGAGATTCGTAACCAGTACTCGTTAATGATTTGTTCATTTGCATTTTATCAATCCAGTCGTAGCTGACAAACAAAAGAGCCAATTAGTTAATGTGTTTGCTTAAACTCATCAGACTTTACAATTTGAAGAAAAACAGATAATAGCGAACAATTTATCAGTTAACAAGTCATCAGTACAATAATCTCCAGCATATTGCCAGTTAATTTTTTGAATAACTTTTATAGTGGCAGTAAGGGGGGGGGTTCTAATTACAGCAACGGGTGATGTAAGGAATACAAATATGTATTTTATAATAGCAAAGAAAGCAATTAGACATTCGATTTTCTATGTAATTAATCCTGCATCAAAGCATTAATTATAAAGCTGTCTAGATTTCATCTATGAAAAGTGACTTTGGCAAGGGTAGTTGTATTTTGGGTGCTCGGAGCAATCATTTTTGTGAATTCACTAAAGAATTAATTTCCAGTAACAGTACATTCAATACATTTATCTTAATATCTACAATAAATAAATAAATACATCTTCAGTCAGTTTCAATAAAAGACAAAGTCAATGAAACAAAAAAGCAAGAAAACATTTAAATTGCTTAATATGGTACGTCACATAAGCGAGACCTTACCCTTTTCATACCACCCATCCCAATAAACTGGGAAATGTAAAAAGAATCTGAACGAAGAAAATATTTCCCACTATTTGGGGTGAAAACATGGTGTGTGTCTCATTCAAAGCAGAGTAATTCTTCATGAGAGACATAACATGTAAAATTAAAAAGGAGCTTTCAAAAACATAGGTGGTAAATCTGAATAAAACAAATCCTCACAGACTACAATGCAAAATGCATGTGTCTCATTTTACACAAAAGAATAATAAAATATGATATACTTATAAAAGAATACAAAGGCAGGGAAAACAGCCAAGTGACATGCAGAGAATAAAAACAAATTAAAGAAGCATGGGGAAGAAGAAGGAATTCAAGATAAACAAGGCTGTATCATCAAATGTTCAATATACTACTCCAGTGTGATGGTGTTATGCAATATTCTGCTAAAAAGAAAAAAAAAGGTTATTTAGCATATTATGATGGTATTGCACTTGTTTGAAAATGTACACAACTACCAGTACATAATGTCACTCAAGTAATTCAAGGCCATATTGCCTTAAAGCTAAGAGCAATGTGGGACACAGTATTTACATTTTATAAATGAATGTATACCGAGCATCAAAAGAAACTTATCACTTATATTTGAGCATCAAAAGAAACCTATCACTTATATTTGGATAAAATTCACTAGATGTGATTGAAAAATGACAAACTCTGTTTTAGAGCAGGTGCAGTGACTTTTTATTGTGCTGATTAACAATTGACATCACGAAGATGCTGCAAAATGATCTACTGATCTTGGGCAGGTGTTGTGACTCTTGGTCTTCCAGTTCGTGGCCTGTCATTGACAGAGTGTGTCTGGTTATACCGTCTCGCCAGGTTTGAAATTGCTGGCTGTGAGCACCCAAGATGGTGAGCCACAGTACGCTGCAATAGTCCAGGCTCAAACATGCCGATTGCACGAAGACGCTGCTCTCTTGACTGTGATTTTCTTTATTGCTTTTATTCAAGCTTGCAATTCAACATCTGAAATCACACCATATCCAGTGTCCAATCAACTGTCTCACTAAATGACAATATTTTTATTTGGAATTTGGGAGAAATGTTGTCAGTAGTTTATAGAATAAAACAAAAATGTTCATTTTACCCAAACACATACCTATAAATAGTAAAACCAGAGAAACTGATAATTTTGCAGTGGTCTCTTAATTTTTTCCAGAGCTATATATATATATATATATATATATATATATATATATATATATATATATATATATATATATATCCCAGCTGAGTCAGTTTCTTTTAATTGATCAGCGTGGGAATGTGTTGCTGTGTAAGAAACAAAAGGTAACTGATATGTCACAGTTCATTAGTTATATAATAAGACAGCACAGTATCTCAACACATCAACGTGTTAAACCTCTGTATCAAAAGTTATCTGGTTCAAATCCTTGTCTAAACTGGGCTTTGACGGGTAGAACGAGATGAGGTCAGCTATTCCCCCTATATTGGAAGGGAACAATTTTAAGGCCTCTACTGATGCCCCAGATCTTTATTCCTATCCCCTTAAAACACGCTTTACAGGCCTGCATGCTGCTAATTTGTGGAGATGTTATGCTGATTTGTATGTGGTTGTATTGACCTAAAATACAGTAGATGAGATAACTTACCCCCCAAATAAAAGTAGGTGAGATAGCTTAGCTGAAATAAAAGTAGGTTTAAAGAACATTATTTAGGTTTCACTAATTTGGACCATTTTATAGCAGTTTCACTGTATCCCAAAGTACTTAGGGCCCTATTCATAAAAGTACTTGCCGACTTCCGTAATAAAACAAATTCCATTTAAAACTAACGAAAGTCATCCATATTGCTATTCATAAAATGATCTGCGCAAACAGGCCACTGTCGCAAACCACTTTATGAATGGGTATACAGTCGTTCAAGAATGAAAATCTGCCTCTTTTTGATGACATCATCAGCATTATTAATGTTGCCTGGGTGGCATCGGTAGCTGTTGCAAAAAGAAAAATGGAATCCACCAACAGTAGCCTACTACCGAAACCCGAGTCTGCAGCTGCCAGTCACAGGCAGTTTGCAAATCCTGATTACGCTGCCCCTATCATGTCTGCGAAAAATTCAGGACATGTCATAATTTAGAAAAAAGGCTTTTTAAATAAATACTTTGTATTTTCATTTTGGTTGGCAACACTGGTAAACACATTTCCATACCAACACATAAGATTTCCATTTTTAACTGCAGGACCAAAAAAAGTTTACAGACGAGAGGAGGCCATTCAGCCCATCTTGTTTGTTTGTTTGGTTGTTAGTAGCATATTGATCCCAGAATCTCATCAAGCAGCTTCTTGAAGGATCCCAGGGTGTCAGCTTCAACAACATTACTGGGGAGTTGGTTCCAGATTCCCACGATTCTCTGTGTAAAAAAAGCCTCCTTTTTCTGTTCTGAATGCCCCTTTATCTGATCTCCATTTATGACTCCTGGTCCTTGTTTCTTTTTTCAGGTTGAAAAAAGTCCCTTGGGTCGACAGTCAATACCTTTTAGAATTTTTAATGCTTGAATCAGATCACTATGTAGTCTTCTTTGTTCATTTCTTTTAGCCTGTCTGTATATGACATCCCTTTTAAACCAGGAATAATTCCGGTCGCTCTTCTTTGCATTCTTTCTAGAGCAGCAATATCCTTTTTGTAACAAGGTGACCAGAACTGAACACAGTATTCTAGATTAGGTCTTACTAATGCATTGTAAAGTTTTAGCATTACTTCCCTTGATTTAAATTCAACACTTTTCAGTATATATCCGAGCATCTTGTCGGCCTTTTTTTATAGCTTCCCCACATTGTCTAGATGAAGACATTTCTGAGTCAACATAAACTCCTAGGTCTTTTTCATAGATTCCTTCTTCAATTTCAGTATCTCCCATATGATATTTATAATTCACATTTTTATTGCCTTTCCTAAAACCATGCTGACTGTCTCCCAGGATACTGCGACCATATAGGTAATTTTCCATTTTGGATCTTATTATAGGTTCCATAAGTGTACATATAATAGAAGTCAGGCTTATTGATCTGTAGTTACCTGGTTTGGTTTTGTTTCCCTTTTTCTGGACTGGTATTACATTTGCAATTCTCCAGTATGTTGTTACAACCCCTGTGTCAAGAGACTATTGCATGATCTTGGTTAGCAGTTTGTAAATAACTTATTTAATTTCTTTGAGTACTACTTTAAGAGCTCCTTGTCCCTTTGACACTTCTGCCTCTGTTATGCTAAAAATATTTCAAACTGGATAGGAACAGGTCGACACGTGGGGCATGTTGCCCGTATCCTCCTTTGTAAAAACTTGTGAAAAGTAATTATTTAATATATTTGCTATTTTTTTCTATTTGTCTATGATTTTGCCATTTGTATCTCTTAGACATTTAACCTCCTCTTTGAATGTTCTCTTGCTGTTATAATATTGGAACAACTTTTTGGAATTGGTTTTAGCCCCCTTAGTAATGTTGATTTCTATCTCTCTCTTGGCCTTTCTAACTTCCTTTTTGGCTTGTGTTTGCAGTCCAAGTGCTCTTTCTGTGTACTTTGTTCTTGGTCCCTATTAAATGCTCTGTAAAGTGCCTTTTTTCTCTGAATATATTTTTTTAAATTGATCTATTAAACCATTTTGGCCATTTTGTTTTAGATTTAGATTTGTCTACTTTTGGGTGTAATTCTTTTGCGCCTCTGGTACTACATTTAAAAAAAAAAAAACAGCCATCCTTTTTCCGTGGATGTTTTCTGTATTTTACTCCAGTATACTTCTGTTAGTCTCTGTTTCTTACCTTCATAGTTTGCCTTTCTAAAATTGTAAACCTTAGCTTTAGTCATTACCTTTTGGGTTTTAAAAAGCACTTCAAATGAGACCATGTTGTGGTCTGAGTTGCCAATGGTTCTTTGACCTCCCCTCTAGCCGGTGCTTTGACAAATTGTGTTAGGAAGCAGTCATTTGTCATTTCCACTATTTCAATTTCGTCAGTTGTGCTCCCCACCAGGTTTTTCTATTTTATATGGGGGAAGTTGAAATCCCCCATTAATATGGCTTCTCCTTTGCTGCACACATTTCTAATGTAATTGTATAACAGATTATTTTGCTTGGTGTCTGAATTTGGCGGTCTATAGCATGCCCTTATTGTATGCCCTTTGAATTTTTGTCCATTATTGTGACCCATATTGATTCTGCGTTGTTTTTTCTTCCAGATTTAACACCTGGCCTCTTTTGTCCTGCCTGTCTTTCCTATATAGTGTATACCCACTAATATTATATTTGTTTCCATCACTCTCGGATAACCAAGTTTCTGTAACACCTATCACATCGTAGTTACTTGTTAGTGTAGTAGCTTCAAGTTCTAACATTTGTTTCTGAGACTTCTATCATTTAGATAAATACATTTAATGGCTGTCTTACCTGAGTTGTTGCCCTTGTTTTGATGTTCTCTCCTGTTTTTTTTCTCCCCCCTTCCTTTCTAGTTTAAATGCTAGTAATCATCATCAATCATCATCATCATCATCATCATCATCATCATCATCATCATCAAAACTTTAAATGTTAATCTTATAAATTCTTAATCACGGGTATGTCAAACTGTATAACAGAGCATGTGTAGTAATAAAATATGTCTTTAAAAAATAGTCTGCCGAGGCTATTGTTAGTTTAGACTTGACTGTAAAAGACGTTCAATAACTCCTAGTTATCGACAGCATTTTGCTGTCATTCACTCTTATGTATTGCAGGTTGATGCTCAGGACCGATGAAAATGTTATGCTAATTAGGCAATCGTTAACCTTTCTCTCAATTTGTTAAAAACATGACTTCATAGACGAAAATCATTGGGGCTTAACGACACATCTGAATTCTTTTATGAATAGCAACTGCCGTTAAATAGGCGGCTATGGACGATAACCGTTAACCCTTTATGAATAGACCCCTTAATTAGATATTCTAAGCATATACTTGATGGATAGCTAATTGAGTCAGTTCAACTTACCATATGTGTACACCCATGACCTGAATGGCACTGGTCAGATTAAGGCACTGCACTTCTTTTTCCACAAGAACAGATGCTGCCATTAAAGATGCAGCTGAGAAGAGGCGAGGGGTCAGTAGAGTATAAGGGTTGTGGTAGTTCTTTTTTGCAGCTTCATTTTTTCTAACTGCAGCTGGTCTATGCTTTAAATACATAAATCTAATTTAGGTTGAAGATATTTAAGAAAAGTCTGCTGCCAATTAAATAATATGTTTTCCTTCATTTTGGAAAATGCTGAAATGTGATAGTTGTCTATGCACAGGCAGCAAAAGGTTAAGGGACAGCAAATTGTTATACTGATCCTTTATTAAACTATTCAATTGTTTAAAGTTGCTTTGATGATGTTAATTTGGATGAGGGAAAATGCTAACCTTGTTAACTATTGTTTGTTATCAATAGTATTTCTGTTATACTGACCTTTATGTATTATTGTATGTTAATATAATATGTTGTCATATGTAGTGACACAATGCTTACTACTGCTATGTATTTAGTTGCTTTTGTCAAACCAACTTAAATATGCAATGTTTATTTGTACGTGTATTATGTATTTCCATTTATGTAAAATCAATTTTATAATCAATTTTAAAATGGCATCTTCTGTATCTCTGTGGCACCAGATGCTTGTGAGGGATCAACGTTTGTACTGAATGTATCTCATTATGAAATGCAAGGTAAGCTGTCAAGTGTATTGTTTGTGAGCATATCTCAAGCAGACTCAATGTTGTTTGCAGTCTAATGTTATTTTATTGAGTGGACCCTGACATTATGGAAGAACCAACATTACCCAGGTTTGGTACTACACTGTAAAGCCATAAATATTTACGACCAAAATATTTGCCGAATAACACACATAAAACCTATTTTGCTCCAGAAATGTTGGTGACCTGTTGCAATATATAAAAAGTTTGTATTGGTTAGTGGAATTTGATATTCGTGCCAAAAATGTTTGCGTTTTTTTTCATACGCGTAAAATGCATAATAAAAGGATCACAAATATTTTATGGCTTTACAGTATTCCACTGCATGACTTTTTATATGCATCATCTCTACTTCTGTGCATGTTCAGACAGTTAAACATCTGGGTGCAGCAGTATTGTTACATGTATATAATTATTCATTTTCTCATGTTATGACTGAAAAGGAAGATGGTTTTTCATTTTTTGGTGAAATATTTGGTAAACCCCCCCCCCCCCCCTAAACTACCACACTTCACAAAAAAAACTGTTAATTAATTTTAAATAAAAGCTACAAACTCAGAAAGACTTTCAGAAGAACAGTGAAAGATTGAAAAAAGGGATAGGAGCTGCAAATTCTTTCTTTTCTTTTGTTGTGAAGATAACAGCATTTAACAGAACCAGAAATATTGCTCCTCTCATTTAAAATAATTCTATTGTTGAAAAAAAAATATTTTGCCTGAACTGGTAATCCTTTAAATAGTGGATGGCATCCTTTCCAAGTCTAACTTGTTATACCAGAGAGGGAGATGTGTCCAAATAAACTTGAAGTTTCCTCTAGTTATACCTATTATGTGACTATACATTTAAGGTCCTGGATTTTAATAAAAAGTCAGTTGTGCCACTTATGCTCCTAATCTTCAATGGAAACAGTCATTCACTCTGTGCTGGGAATGGGAGCCTCTATTGCACAAGTGTGTACCAGATAAACTACCAATCCCAGAAGACACTGCGCGCCCATATGCATTGCATTGTGACAACGGTAGTGTCAGTAAAGTGAGATATAGTTTCAAAGATTCATATTGTGATACCACTTCCTTTCTCTGGGAACAAATCTAGTTGTTGGTTTTGTTTTTTGTCTCTGTAAGTGTTTGTTGCAAGTCGTATTTATATTATTCCCCAGCAGTATTTGTTCACTCTCTTTTCGCCTGTACGTTATGTAATTATTCTGTTGGTTATTTATTTACGTTTAGCAAATTAAGTTGATAGGATGTGCTTGATTTTTTTTCTGCCTTTCTCCTGCCATAACAACTTTGTTTAGAAAATAGTGTATGCAAAGTATGTTAGTGACTGATTCAGTGCTTTTGTCTTGTGTGTTGTGTACCTTGGGATTTTGTATCTGGCTAGAGAGTTGGTCTAGTGCTGCCTTTCTAAATGTATTATCTCAGTATCTATGGACTGGCTGCAGCAATCAGAAACACAGCAGTTCCCAACTGAGCTAAGCACTATTGAAAAATAGTAGATATCCTTTAGCAACTGAAAACAATCTATCATTTTCAATGTTGTAGTGTAAATGATTGTAATTATAATGCAATCACTGTGTAGGACTTTCATTGATCAGAACTACAGATGTCCTGTAAACATGTAAACATATATAGCTTTACAAAGCTGCAACTAAAATGTACCGATAACTGTTTTCTGAACAATGTCTATCTGAAGTTATCTGCTAGTTGGTAGATATGTGTATTATTTTTTGTATGCAAGAAAAAAGATACTATACAGATAGGTGATGTGCTAAGATACTGTATGCTTCTCATACACATTAAACACATAATTTTCCTTTACACATAGCGGTATTAAGGTCAAAGGGTTGAGATGGTTTTAAAGTAACTTATTATTAGCATATGTATAGCAAAAGTTAACATATGGCAGTTTCTGTTTTACTTATTGTTTAACTTGAGCAGTCCTCTGATGATGCAAGCAGTTTTAACGTTGTGAGGACAAAATGCAGACTATTTACAAAATATGTCTGCACCCCTAACGTGATCTGTCTGCAGTTACACGACACCAAATTATAACCATATTTGGCATCCATACAACTATAGAACACATTAACTAAACAAAAGTAAAAAAAAAAGCTCCTTATTTTTCAATGGAAAGTAGTCTATTAAAATGTAATGTTCCTTTTAAGAAAATGCTTTTGAAATAACACCCAAATACAAGGCCCTTTGCGACTGCTAAATGACTAAATAATAATATAACCCAAATACATAAAATATATGGTACACTAAAAACAAACTGAAGTGAATACAGGTCTGTAATGGGTTTTGATTTTTTTGAGAATTGACATTCCAGAATCCAGTTCAGCTTAACTCAGTGTTGCAAAGGTTATGAATTATTTTGAATGCCACCTAAAATGCTAAATATGACACCATTGTGCACTTTACCTACAGCATATGTACACAACACTGAAAAATGTTGTAACCTATATGTGTTGTACTAGTAAAATAGAATTTAATTCAATGTTTCTCAGAAATTGCAATTACTTCTAGGAGACCTCTTTGTGAATAAGAAATAAAATGGTCTTTATTTTGATTAGCTTACCTTTTCCAAGTGGTCTGCTGGGGATCTTTTTGAAATGAGATTGAATCTGTATTATCATCGCTGTAGCAACTGCAGGACATTTTAAGACACCAGTTGGCCACCTGGAAATTCTCACTAAATTAAAAGAGTGCAGATGATATATGCTGCCTTCAATTCACACCTCCTTTTTAAATTCAAATGAAAAAAGAAGCTTCAAAAACATCAACATTTCTAGACCACGTTTATTAAATTCAAAACTGTACTCCCTTATTAACAAAGCCAACTAAAATTTCAGAAGTTGATACTATTTATTAGACTCTTCATCTGGTGAAAGTGGATATCATTGTGGTGTTCTTAAACCTAAACATTTGCTGAAGGTGTTTGCCTGACACTGCCTCTCCAGTATGTTTTCCTATGGCCAACAACAAAACTTGTTTTAAAAAATGTTTTAATTAAACTCAGCCCACGTGTTATTGTTTACATTTGCTGATCAGTTGAATTTTGGAACAGGTATGTACAGTACTGTAGAAAAACATTCAATTCCAGTGGTAGCAGATTTGAATACTGGACTTGTTTTGTGAACTTTCAGCTGTTTAAAAATCTTGTTTTGTGAATTTTCAGCTGTTTAAAAATCATTATAAGTCATGTCCCCATTATAACCTGTTGGTAACAACTACACTTATAATTCAGAATGTCATTGACATTCTAAACATTTACAAAATGTAACATTCTATATAAGCAGTTTAAAAGATGTCAATTAGATGTGTTGTGCATTATAAGACCTGTTCTTTTCAGCGACCCTTCAATGTGTGTTTCATTTGATTTATGTCAATATGGTTATTGAGTATAATAAAAGCTACTTATGCTGATACCTTATTAGCAGATACGTTGGCAGTCAAAATAAAACCTTAAGCTATCCTCAATTGGGGGGTCCCCGAATGGCTCACCTGGTAGTGCGCAGGGCGAGTCATACAGCGCAGGCTTTTGTCTTGGCTACGTGAAGTAGGCCAGTCTTTGCTGGGAGCGTCGCATTGGCTTTGGCGCTAACGTGGGTTAGGGAGGTAAAACCAGCTGGACTGTTTCTCCTCATCACTCTACAGCAAACCCTGCTGGCCAGGCGCCCAGTGTGCTCAGAGCGGACACCTGCAGGGCTGGCCTTTGTCCTCCAGAGGTCGGTAGCTCGCTAACATCCACTCTCGCGTTCCTGGGTGAAAAAGGAAGTTTGCTTGGTTGTGGGATCGGAGAACACCCACTGAATCTTCAGCTCTCCTGAGCCATGTGGGGAATTGCTGCGGTGAGGAGAAAAGCAATTGGGCATTCCAAATTGGGAGAAAATCGGGGGGGAAATTATAAAAAACATAAAAAAGATATCCTCAAACATGCTAGTCTAAAAATAGTAAGAAGAGCTATATGGTGCAATGTATAATGCGTATGCTGTATTGTTACTCAACAGTCATTTAAAAAAAGAAACAGCACAACAGTATTATTTTTTAAGTAGGAATATTATTGGTGAATCATACAGAATTAAACTGTGTGTGATATATAGAGAAACTGGTTCATACTTCATACAGCTTTTAGTTTGAAAATTTAGACTGAAATCTTTGACCTGCAATGTCATCACCTATTATAAATTCATCTTTCAAATGTGTTTGCAGTTCACTGAAACCACATTGTTTACACTCATCTAAGTAGACAGCCTGCAGGTAGTGGGAGAGACACAAAGGTTAGCGGATTTAAAAAGGAAAAAAATAATGTACAGGTTAGTTTAAGGATTTAGACCAGTATTGGAATTTTATGAAATTTAGGGATTGTAGACATACCTGTAATGAGACTATTCCATTTTGTTTTGATTTATTTAAGGCACATATTTCCTGCATGTATGCATTATGATGAGATGCTTTGGGTAGTTCTAGATGTGATGCATTACTTTGAGGTAATTATTGTTTTTCTTTGATTTAAAAAAGTTTGATTAATTCTGGGATACATAAACTGCTGATGGAAGTACTGGTGATTGGTGCCACTCAAGTTAATTACAGGACTGTGTGACAGTGCATAGTAAAATAAAACACTACGAAACTGAGAATACTGGATGGTCTCTGTCTTGCAGCCGGTGTTGTTTGTATTTTGTTTCCTGGTGTTTTAGAAATCATGTGATATTTCAGCTCTGATGCATCTACCTGCTCTTTATGGTATACAGTAGTATAGAAGCAGGTGGAGTCAACAGGGTTGTCAGTTAAAGACTTGTGTGAACGCTTTGAAAATGTGCCCATTTACTTGTTGTCAGAAACATGTCCAAAAGAAACAAGGCAATTGTACTAAGGCTCATTAAGGGGAGACCTATTACCTCAATACTACAAAATCCCCTTGTTTTTCTTTTTTTCAAACTTGGAAATCCACTAATTTTTTGCAGTCAGGCTATGACATATTTGGCTTGTCTGACTGGAAGTAGAATATTCCCCCATAGAAAATAACATAATTGGAGGAGACAGGGCAGCTCCAGGACATAATTAAAGTAAGCCCAGTTATGTTTAAATTTTATCAGCGATCTTGACAACTCAGTTGACATTTCTGTGGTCAAATGGACCATATCCTGTTACTGATATATATATATTTTTTTTTGGAAAAAAAATCCACCTAAAAGTCAGTGTCATCTTATAATACCTATTTTTTATAATTGAATCCAAAGACAGTACAAAAAAAATGTTCCTTGTCAGTAGAAATGGGGATTACAGCTGAATTTACGACCAGCACTGCTATATATAAATATATATATTTTTATTTATTTATTAACATGACAGCAAATTACATACAATACAATTTATAATGTGCAATAAGAAATAAAGATAAGTACAGAAATGGACACAGCTGTGTGCTGAAGAAACCCACTGTCCATTTTCTTCAAGCTGTTTCTTTAGATACCTCCTTCTCCAGTCCAACAGTATATCTTAATATTTGCTGGTTACCTTAACTGTTTTAAGTATCATTTAGTAAAATCAACCCAACTGATATCACCAAGGACCTGTGATATCTAATACTTCCACTTTTGTTTTTTGGTAAATCTCTGGGCCATCACATTACCTGCAAAATGCAATGTACTTACAGTAATAAAGCTCCTCCTCTCCCATTTTTGATTAGACATTTGTTACACTACATCCATGGGACCATCAGAGGTTTCCTCCGACAGGACGGGGTCCTCTCGAGCAGTGAGATTAGTCTTTACCTGTCAGGTTTTAAATTACCCAACCCGACCCGGGTCTCTTTTTACTACCCATTAATTTGAGAATTTTAAGGAAATGTAGAAAATATGACAATACAGCTGTAAGCATGGGTCTCTGGTCGGTGTAATAAAGACAACGTTAAAACAAGCTTTGCATTAAGCCTTTTTTTAACTGACAGGATAGCAAGGTTTTACAGATTACAATGACACACAGCGGGTTGCACATATAGGGTTGCCACCTTTTCCACAGACCAAACCTGGACATACTGTATTTCTCAGTTAGTCTTGGTCTATCAAAACTGCAGTATACCGTAATACAGTTTAACACAATACCACCAGATCTCGGTACAATCAACAATCATGCAGTATACACAGTATTGTGCTCTTGATATCTCTAGCAATCGAACTTGCAATTACACTCAATAACGATTTCTGTTCAGTTTACAAGTAGCCTAAAATTACATGAAGATTAATTTTAGAGTGTTCATTATTGTGCATTTAAATGTTATAAAATGATGGTTCTGTGATTTCATATACATTTTTCTGAATAATCGGTTATATAATTAAGCATGTTACTAATAATAATAATAATAATAATAATAATAATAATAAATAACTGATTTTTTTCAGAAATATTTATCACACTTAAGTGGGCTAGTGATGGAAATATTACTTTACCATTAACAAAATGCTTTTTTTGTATCCCCGTACAGGCAGATACTCTTCTAAACCAAATATATCATAAATTGTTTTAATTGCGAGTCTATTTAATGAAAGATGTTAAACATTTATATACAAACATATTAACCCTTAGCGGTCCATTTATTCAGCGGGTCTCAGGTGTGCCAGGTCCAATTTATTTTCACACGCGCTGTGTATTTTACACTCGCTGTTTAACCCTTTGCAGTCAATTTATTAAGTGCGTGTCAGGCGCGTCAGGTCCAATTTATTTTCACACGCGCAGTTAATTTTAGACGCGCTGTTTAAAAGTATTTTTTTCCCACAGTCAAACGGGTTTAAAAGGCCCTGCATATCAACAAAGCACTAACTAGACATCTCCAGCCCTGCCCCACCCTTTCGTTCGCTATAGCTTTCACATATGATAATAAATAAATAATAATAATAATAATAATAGTCGTACATACCGATTAATCATCTCCTGATCACTCGTTTTATCACCAAACTCCTCAATAATGCGATCCAAGTCATTATTTTATTATTACAACATCTCACAAAGCTCTGAAAATGTCAGTGATATTCTTTGAACGCTGGATGCAGAAGCAGCTATCTTGTTTGTTTATGTCCATGTTATCTCTGTGGTGCCGGGCTATGTGTATTGCTCAGATCCGTCCCTTTTTTAAGCTTTTCTCAGCTCCTATCGGTCTCAGTCAGCCATTGAAAGGTTTTCTCGGCTTTTACTGGAGAAAAAACGACTGTGCTTGATGTCTTTTTGATGACGTGGAGGTAAGAAGTGTGCTCTGTGGTTGCAAATACATAACACTGTGGAAGGTACCGTTTTTGCAATAGCCACCATGGTTGTTTTGACTGCCAGTATGGCGGCGTAGCCTGCTGTCATGTGACTGCAACCCCTCAATTAGATTGTTTATATCACGTGGATATGTTCATTGTCCCCAGCATTATTGAAATATTGTGGACAAAGAAGAATGTACAGATCAGTACTAAGCAGTACATTTCTAATAAGATAGCGAAAATTGTTTAAGACAACTAATGTATGTCAAAGAAAATATTAAAGGAAGGTTGGTGTTTCTTATGCGTTTCACTTAAAACCGGACGTTAGGGGCATCCAGGCTTGTTAATTCCTGCCACCTGGACACAGATGCCAATTCCCGGTGTCCAGGTCAAACCGAGATAACACGGACATAAAGAAAACAACATAACAACATCCTGTTGGGCTTATGTCATTGATAACTGTAATCCATTAATAATAATAACTGTGTGGCTTCCAATACAGAATGTTTGTTTTATCTACAGTTATTGTGCAGATATAGTCATATAGACGTAATGAAGTAGATTAACAAAGAAAAAGCATACGCACTCCAAAATGCGTAAGGTGCAAAGTACAAAATTAAATCAGTATGAGAAAAACATTACTCACACTTATGAAACACTGACATATTATTTTATTTTGGGTTAAATCAAAACTATTTGTGGAGCATATTAAGTATGCTAGTAATGTCTTTCTCATACTAATCGTGTAGATTAACACACTTATCTGTGTTGACTGTGAACAGCCTTAGACTCTAGGTAAATGAATACCCTTTTGTCGAAAAAAAGAAATAAATTAGCCGTTTTTTTAAACTTCTTGTGCTTCTGTAAAATGTTTTCTTCTAAGTTTATTTATCTACGTTGTTCAGTTGCATTTGCTCATCTTATAATAAACCGATTGCTGTTAAAGTTAAATTGCTATTGCTATCGTTTCAGTTTTATAAACATGCATGTTGTAAATCGATGTCTGTTCAGATGTTTATTTATTTACATTTTCTTGTTTTGATTTGTAAAATAAATGTGTATGTGTGTTGAGATTTTTGTGACGTACTCAATAAAAAAAAACTAATTACATCCGACTGTTTCTCCTTTCGTTATACTATTTACAGTGTTTTGAATACAGCCGTCAGAAAGACTGCTGCAGGGCGTCTAGGTATGAGTATTTCTCTGGTCCTTCTAGTGTTAAACAAAAACAAACAAAAAAAACCTGCTTTTTTCACGGTTTAGCTAATGATGTTGAACTATACTTTGCAATGTAGCTGTAAGGGATCAAAAATGTGTATGTGCGGGTGTTTTTGTATATGTGTTTTAAGATTCGCCCGAACTGAATTGGATTAATTAATTAGCAAGCTGTGCCGTAGCTAGTACCTTGCTCACACACACACGCACCCAGCCTAACTGAAAGGATGCCAACAATCTTAGAATATATCACATTAAGTTTATTAATGGTATATAGATTAAGTAGATGGCAAGTTTACATTTAAATAAATTCTTCATACAACATGAGGTAGATTAATTATAGTTACTTCATCAAGTTTCACTAAAAGATAATTCACACACAAAGTGTGCAAACTAAATAATTAACAGTTCAAGTCTATGTGATGAATTTGTTACAATTAATTAATTTAGTTCCATAAAAGGAAAATGCAACTGGAATTATACTCAGCGGTTCCTTGAAGCTTAGACTTTTGGTCCGCTGGTTTGGAAACTCAGTCTGTTGAAGTGTCCAGTACAAAAGGCTCTCCTCTCAGCAAGTCTTCAATCCCACGTTGGATCAAACTAGGCAACAAAGCTTTCAATTCTCGATAGAATCAACAATTGGCTGCAACAAAGTCTTCAGTCCTCGGTATAGGATCCACAACAGCGCCCGTCCACTCTGCCCTCCTTGCTGAATCATTCAGCTATGCAGGTAGCAAGGCACAGTTTCTTTTGGATACTGTGGTTTTAGGTGTACAGACCTAGACTGGTTTGTCTGATAACAGTCGCTGTAAGTTTTACGACAGTCCACCAGCCAGGCTTCAGTCTCGTTGCTTGTGGTCGTTGACTCGCTTGCAGCTTGCTTCCTCTTCTTGAGTCAGTTTCAGGCAGAGTCCCGGAGTTCCAACTTTGCTTAGCAGAGTGACATCACCGTGTTTAGCATTCGATGTGGAGCGCAAAATGTTTAATTTTGCTTGGATATTTATAGTCTTTTCACTCTGCTAAATAGCCACTTTCAAGAGATAATTTGTGCATGTTGCCTTTTTTAACTCAGTCCTTTGATGTTTTAATGTCCTTTTCAACTGGGACATCGCTAGTTTATGTCTTTCTTACGTCAAAACGATTGTTGTTGCACATGTGAATTATCTGTAAATAATGCAACTGTCCGCTTAGCCTAATCCAGTCCAAGTGCCGGTCATCTAATCAGTAGGTAACATAGATTTTGTATTATAACAAAGGTGGTTATTTAACGCAATATTGTCCTGACTGAATGCATTTTAGGGTACAAACATTACTTTTTTTCTCCTTGACAGGTACCCATGAGTACTTAAGGTTAGTGTACAATAAATGTAATCTTATTCCTAAGGGACACAAAAGTCTAGTTATCTGAGGAGCAAACATGAAGATAGTATAACGGATGAAAAATATCTGTGCTTTGCAAATTGCTTTTATTATTTATTTATTCATTGCAAAGGGCTGCCTTTTAAATTTATAGTAGCTTCAGTATTTTGTATAACCTTGCTTATACCTTGATTCCCACCCTTTTCAGTCATATCATGTGTTTGCCATGCACTACAGGGTGAGGAATATGTGTGATGAGCCTTGGTTATCACTCGTTTAAAGAATTGCTGAACAAGTGTTCCATGTGTTACAGAACTCTTCATGCAATGTGATAGCCCCTGATATATTGGGAATACTTACAACAGCAGAATTTCATCTTTGATATTATGTACAGTATTTGTGTGTGGCTCATTAGATAATGTTTTCTTGTCATTGCTTATGTCCATATTATTTTGGTCTTAAACCTGAAGTGCCACTTCTTTGGGTCCTTGTCATAGATAGCCTGTGGTGACATTAGACCCGGAAGAGAATGGACACACAGTCAGTACTGCAGGGTATGAAAGTGCTGTTGCACGTTTAATAATAAATATAATATTTAAACAAATCAAAACATTTATTATACAAAACAAAAACTGCACAGTGGCCAAAATAAACAGACAAAACAGACACAGAACAAAACAAACAAATATTGTGCTGGTTTATACCCAGCACTCATAGCAATTGTTTAGGTTTCACTTTAGATTTCTCTCCTACTCACTACTCCCGTTCCGCCTCTGAACACACCAACCAAGTTCAGCCAAAGCAGCGGGTTTTTATATTGTGGCCGAGGGATTAACTGACTATCAATTACCTAGTTTATCCCTCGACCACATCCGGCACAGGTTTTCTCATATGCATGGTCAACAGCCAGTTTGTGAATAAGCACTTGCTGTTGACCATGCATTCTCATGATTTTTATCTGGATGGGGCATTGTATCCGCATCCAGGCTGTCAAACAATAGAACAGTTTTTAACACACTAAACCATACATTTTAAATAATAATACAACAAATAATACCATACACACAGGGGCAGGGTGTACCCCGTTACCTGCTTCCAGCACTACTGTCCTCTTTTGCGCCATACTGTCTGAAAACATCTGAAAAAACAACCAAACAAAATCACTGCAAAGCTTGCTCCATTGTAACTCGAAAAACAAACTGCCAATGTTACAGAACTATCAATACACACTTAAATTAGATGTAGGAGCTGTCACGAGTGACCCTAAAACCCGGCTTCTCTTGTACAAGGTGCAAGCACTTTTTTTGAGTGAAAGGTGTATGCGGCAGAGATGTCTGACTCTTTGATAGAAACAGCTCAATTTATTTGAAGTCTTCCCACTGAGGATGGGAATGAGAATGTAGAGATGTAAGTTTTTTGCAGGTATCAGGCTTTTAAAGACTGTCATCCACACCTGTGGTGGCTTTGATAGACTCGCTGAGGCAGAAACTGACCCAAGACAGTCACAGCTACTAGAAGCAGGCTGATCTTTGGGATACAAATTGAACATTTGTGAAACTGCAACAGTGATAAAATATTGTAATGACTGTACTGTAATTTAAAGAATATAAAGCCAGAAGAAATATTAAATAAACTTTTAAAGCGCACTGTTCTGAAAAAAATAATACGATATACTCTATTAGTATAAATAGTAATGTTGTAGGATTCTGTATTCTTTTGAATAGTCTGTGTAACCAGTAGAGAAATATTATTAGTGAATCTGTGTAAGGTCTGAAAAGAGAGCTCCTTGTATCAAAAGGTCAGGCCGACCTGCTGAAAGTTCCAAACCTCCCTTATCAGGCAAAAGCATATTTTTTTTATTAGATTCAGAACCTCAAACATTCTGATCCAGTGAAAACAGAATGGCAAACTCCATGGAGCAGGTTAATAGGCCAGAAGCAATCGAACTAGGATAGGTCTGTGGTTCTATTATAGTAAGAAAAAAACAAAAGTATTTAAATAAATAGAAGACTGTGAGATTTTAAAATTAGAAACCTAACATAATAAGCTTAGTAAATGCATGAGGATGTTAGTCTGTATCAAAGTAAAGCAATCCTAAGTTTTAATATTCAGGGTTGCATTTGCTGCCAAGCAGGTGCCTAATTAAAAATTAACCTCTTGCCTTCTGTGTATACCAATGGAGTAAAATAAAATTACAATTTCTAGGAGAGACTGCGATATTGAAGTACCTGAATTAGAAATAGATGTTATAAAATCATTTAAAGTTAAACTGTTATACAAATAAAATAATTGTTGTTGAAAGAACATATTACAGTTAAAAATAAGAGAGTTCAGTGCTAACTGGCAATGCAGAATATTATAATAATTGTACTGTGTTTCAAAGAATATAAAGCTAGCAGAAATACTAAATTAATTGTTAAAACACACTATTCAGAAAAAATTTTATAATGTACTCTGCATTAGTGTATGAGAATGTTCCTGTTTATTCTAGTATAACAGTAGAAATTATTATTATAGAAATCACTGTAAGTCTGAGTAAAGAAGGAGCTGGGTTGGGGTCGTGCTGACCAGAAATACCTGTGAAATCAGCTAAACTCTCATTAACTGAGAGCTACCGGTGCCAAAAGGCCTACAGCCTTGAGAGAAAAGGCAGAAGCGAGCATTTCATTAATTAAATTAGAAAAGTTGTATTACAGTGTAAGTTCTTATCAGGAAGGAGCCAAAAACACAGTCTTTTGTATTAAAAAAGAAAAAGCAACTGTTGGACACAATTACATTTAAAACTAAAAATAAGTGTTTTATTTGTATAAGGTTTTACTGAAATAAAAAATAGAAGTCTTGTTACAGGAAGACTGAAATGGCAGAAAATGTGCATCTAGTTTAATTGGCTCAAGAATGTGTCCACAGTCAAGTCTCTCATTTAGAAAAGAAGTAAGCTTGGTCTGAAACTAGTCTTTAAGCTAAGCACAGGTATTCTAGAGTAATTCAAACAGAATATAACTGTAAATGTTTTATTATAACAGTTAAGTCTTATTTTCAAACTGTAAAGTTTGAAAATAAGACAATATAGTGCAGACTGTACTTAATAACTTTAATATACAGTAGATTTACTGAAGGAATATAATTTAATTGGTAACCTTGCTTTTGTCTTCTTATAGCAAAGCAGTACCAGGCGTGGCTAAGACAGGGAAAAATGTTGTCTTGGCAACTTAAGCAGAATTTGCTGATGAGAGGTACAAGAAAAAAAAGTTAATGTTCATTACCTCATTATGTTATAAAATTAATGAGAGCTTGGTTATAAAAAAAAATGGATGTAAGTTTTATTCTTATCTGTAGAGATACCGGTCTGAGTCGTCTCTTGAATTCGTCCTAAACATGATTTCATGCGGTGAATTTGGAAAAATGCTTAAAGAAGAGTTTCATAAGAATTCAAAAACTAACCTTGGCAGGTAAACAGGGTGTCTGAAACCTGCTTGCACATGGGGATTTTTAGAAACAGAGAGAGAGGTCAAGCTTATTTCAAGAATTGAAAAGCAAACATAACTCTTACATTTAACTGTTTTCTATAGCCTGGATTTAAATGAAAATAACTGAATTTGCAATTGTAGACTTAAAAGTTTGTCATTAACTCTCTAAACAGTCCTTATTATTATTATTATTATTATTATTATTATTATTATTTATTTCTTAGCAGACGCCCTTATCCAGGGCGACTTACAGTCGTAAACAAAATACATTTCAAGAATCACAGTACACGTATTAATACAATTAAGAGCAAGATACTTACAATGACTTTGGTTCTAGCAAGTACAAGTATGACAAAATACGATTCAATAACGGAGCAGATAACAGTGTCAGTGATAGTTACATCAGGATATAATTAAATACAAAATACTACAGATTAAATAACACTTGACAGATTACAGTACTCTAAAGTACAGGACTAAATGCAGTAAAATAGGGGGCAGATAAGAGCAAGTAAAGTGCATCCAGTATTATTTTGCTAACACACATCTACACATGAAACAAATCTAAAACCTGGAGATACTTACCTGGATTCCTGAAAGGAGCAAAAGTGTGGTTACTACACAGACACTTTTACAATTACAAAATTACTAGTGATTGCGATACTTACCTTTAGTGGACCCTGCTGATGAAGAGCTGTAACCACAGCCCAGCCCTTGTAGCGTCCTGGTGGACTTTGAGTTTCCCGACTAAATAAAAACTAAAACCGTGTTGGGTATTTATTTACTGCTGTGATATTGTTCCTTTCTTAAAACACACAGTCCATTAGGAACAGGCCTGGGTTGCTCCGTTCCAAACCAACAAGCAGTTTAAATAATACTTAAATTATTTACAAAAATACATGCTTGTTTATCACAAGGTTCCACACTGTGTAGACAGTCCATATAAATGCTCACGCATAATTTAAAAAAAAAAAAAAAAAAAAAAAAACCTATGCAGCGTTTAAAACAGTCCAGAGAACATAAACAGTGTGTGTATTTATGCAGTATCGTATTTACAGGTGTGAGTAAAAACATTCACCCCCACAGAAAAAAACCTTGTCACACAGACCTCGGGTTTAAATCCACTCTTAATTAATTCACACAGAATAACTGCGGATAAGTTGTTAGTACTCACAGATATCTGCTTGCGCTTCCTTTTTCTGTTGTTTGTTACAAGTCAGCAGCGGAAGTAAACACACCAATATTCCTTCGGTCAAAATGGAACACAGCACTTCTCGCCCTGTTCCAGTATATCCACACTTGGAATAAGTAATGTAATGCCACCAACCTCATTTTAGTTCACTGACTGCAACTCTGTTCTAGTCATTGCCTTTGCTGCAACTGCGCTGCTATACCACCAGTCGCTTTTACAGCCACACCTCTCCTCCATGTTCAGTCTGGGCCAGTGCCTTCACTGAACACACGTTTCTTGATGTAGGTTGAGTAACCACCTTCAATTGGCTTCCTGGCCAATCGGATTCTAGGAATTGAAGTTCACTATTCACGAACGTCATTATAAGCCAAGGCAGGATATCAGTCTCTCATCTTCCTGATACCTTTTCTCCACACTTAACTGATTGTTTGTTACACACACACACACATTATATATATATATATATATATATATATATATATATATATATATATATATATGTATTCACTTGTATGATGTATTAAGGAACTCCATGGTATTGAAAAAATAACATTAGTTCAAAAGTTCACCTCACATGTTTTGGAAATGAAAAGATAGTGTGTGACAGGGTAGCCGATTTGGTGACGTCAGGCCAGAGAGACACAAAAACAAAGTACTGCAGGGCAAAAAGACGCTGCAGTGCTGTTTTATTTCAATAACAAAAATAAATAAAATATTCAGACAAAAACACTTGCTCACAGAGCAAAATAAAGGTTTTAAATAAAACAAAATAACAAAGCACAAAATACTGTGATCAGGCTGGGCAGTAGCCTTCACTGATCGCATTGATCGTACTTATTCTTTTTTTATTATTTTACACGTCTCTCTTGCTCTCGCTCGCTGCTCCGAACACCCACCCTGAACTGAGAGCACTACAGGTTTGTATACCGTGGCCGAGGGGTTTAACTAGCTAGTAATTATTCTATTACCCCTCGGCCACAATCTGCACAAGTTTATGAATTACGTGTGACTGCCGGTTAATTTAACAACGCACTAGCCGACAGCCACACATTACCATGAGGTTTTTAATGTGGATGGGGCTTCAGATCCACGCTGCAAAACAATACAAAAATATATGGCTCTGCTGTCATATTTATAAATAAATAAATCATAACAACAATAATAATAATACAACAAAACATACACAAAATAATAAATTGCTCAGGGGCACAGTGGTACCCCGTTCTAAAATAAACAAATACATGTACAGGGCTCCTCGTCCTGTTACAGGGTGAAACATGAGATTATAACCAATTAATTTCAAAAAGGAGTTACTGGCACTTTTTAACCCTTTGCAGTCTATTTATTAAGTGCGCGTCAGGTCCAATTTATTTTCACACGCGCAGTTAATTTTAGACGCGCTGTTTAAAAGTATTTTTTTCACAGTCAAACAGGTTTAAAAGGCCCTGCATATCAACAAAGCACTCACTAGGCATCTCCAGCGTGGCCCCACCCTTTCGTTCACTATCGCTTTCACATACGCTAAGAAATAAATAATAATAATAATAATAATAGTCGTACATATCGATCAATCATCTCCTGATCACTCGTTTTATCACCAAACTCCTCAATAATGCAATCAAAGTCATTATTTTATTAATATAACAAAAAAGCTCTGCAAATGTCCGTGATAGTCTCTGCACGCTGATACAGTAACATCCAGCTTGTTTCCTTATGACCGCCCATATGGGATGCCAATGGCAAGTATGACTGTTCATGAGATATGCCTTTTTATTTATTTATTTTTTTTATCGGCTTGTCTCTGCTCCTGTCGCTCCCACTCGGCCATTGAATGGTTTTCTCGGCTTTTTCCGGAGAAAAAACGACTAGAAACCCGTTTTTTGCGTTTTTTTGATGCTGTCGGACAGGGTCCGACAATGGACCGGATAGGAATAATTGCAATTTCGGACCAGGTCCGACAATGGACTGCAAAGGGTTAAATATATTATTCACTTAAACGATAAGGGTTGTAAAATAAACCAAATAATTAGATATAATTGGGTCTTGTATAAAGCAGAGAAAAAAAATCTATAAAAGTTGAGGTAAGAGTTTTGTCAAGCATCACTTGACTTGCTAATTACAAGTTGTATGGTCCATGCTATGAGGATCTCTGAAAAAGCTGGTTGCTGTTTAGTCGTATTCAGAAGTCTGCCTTTGAAGACAGCCTTTGTTTTTTTTTACATTGTATTCTACAACTACATTTCCATATAGTGGAAGGTAAGAACAATTTCGAATTTATATTGATGCATTGCTATAAGGTATAGGAATTATATTTTAGCTTTAGAGTGATGTATGTTTTAGGATTTATTGGTGGGCGTTTTAGCTTTTTGCATGGCTAGCCTAAGGGCTAAGCATATGATAACCGTACTTGTATTGCTGTGTTAAAGTATTAATTCTGTTAAACCTGTACAGGCATTGGAAAAACACCCAGATTGCCTATTAGCAGGGATCCAAAGTGGCCTGCAACCACTCTGTCCATTATTAAGCATTTAATAAACCAAAGGAGTACTAATACTGCTCTGATTCGGTATAAACTCAAATTAAATGAGTCTGTGTGATTTTCTTGATTATTTAAAAATTGTCTGGATACATTGCAAGCCCAGTAGATGAACGATCCACTACAGGAGTCCAAAACATCTCTGTGTCTTCCTTAAACGTCTCCACTGAGTTTAAGAGTGTGTTCAGAGCAATAAAAGGAGTATGTGGAATCTGACAGAGCGTTGAAGTTTTTTAATATCACTTTTTTTATAAATGGCTTATTTATTGCACAAGGTTTTAACAAAACTGAAAATATTTATTAGTAAGAACATGAAATGGTTAAAGATAATTTGATCCTTATGTGGTTCTAGACCAGAAATACCTCATGCTCCAATGCAGATATAACAAAGAAACAGCAAAAACTTTCAAAGTCAGTGAAAGGCACGTACAGTAAAGTATGTGAAAAAGTGAAAAAGCTTACATTCAACAACGAATAAACTTAATATAAAAAGGTGAAATGTCCCTTACATGCCAAGTGGCTGCTGAAACAGGAGTCCAAATTCAGTTGGATGTCAGTGTTGAGGACTGGTGTGATAGCAGATGACAGGATTGATACTTTTTGAAGGTGGTGTCAAAATCAATGGACAGAGAGATAAGGGATTATGTTGAAATGCTGTTGTGCCACAGGCAGCAACTATCTTTTGCCAAAGGCACAGCTGAATATTCCAATTGGACTTGGGTGCTGTGCGCACAGCCAGGGCCATAGTTGATAACTGGCCCTCACCCTTGCAAAACACAATCCCACTGAAATACAGGAGCTTGCCTACTTTCATCAAGGAAGTCTACAGTCACTGAATCACAACAGAACAAAAAACAAAGATGGCCCTTCAAGATGAATGGGCGCAACACCCCTTGGGAGTCATCCTTGCATCTGTCTAAGAGTGGAAAAATGCCTGAGGCTTATGTTCAGCCAGAAAGGGACATCATGGACATGCAACAGTAAATGGCGCATCCTAGTCCCTGGTCTTATAAATTATTGGTATTAATGATTAATTTAGCTGTTTTTTTTTATCACTCTTGACCACAGAGTACAATTAGCTGAATATTTGGACTTCCAACCATACCATCAATGGGATTCTTAATTAATCTGAGCCTACACTGTAGTAAAAGCATCTTGTTTGGTTTAAGAGCTGCTTAAATATAGTGGCTAGCAAATTAAACTTGGACAATATTGAAGTTGTGGTTTTAATTCCGAATTCAGATATGTGTTTATCATGTGCCCCAAAGCAAATAAATTCAACCTTGTTAGGCCTCACACCCAGCTGTTGATACATAAAAGATAACACTATTAGCAAGGGTGCATCTCAAAAGAATAGATTTCCCTCAGTCTCTCAAGATAGAGGTTTGTACTGTATCAGATGCTGACACAGTGGTTTTGCCAGGAATGGTACTGTCAATAAAATAATATTTTGTTATCTTCAATTATAAAATGATTCAGTATCATCAGCCAATCAGCTTCCAGCTATAGCGGGCATTAATACACAGTAGCAACTAACACACAGCAGAGCCTTCATCGATGGGCTTAATTAATATTACCCACATTATCATACTCGAAATTATTATACCATCAAAAGCAACATCATTATTATCATTATTATCATTAAACTAAAACAATGAATAACATTTGTATTCCTAAAATGTATTGCCAAAGGGAACCTGGAGATATTCTCAGACATAAGATGGAAAGTTGGTTGTGCATAAGTATTCATATGCATCTGATGTGCTTCTAAAAATAGACCATACCTCTCTGCTGATAATAGGTAAAGACATAAGGAACTGTGATGCAAACATACATTGCAAGCAAGATTTGCGTTGTGTTCTATGTACGTTTAACATCTGTTCAAATGTGCTGTATAAGAAATTAAAAGCTTATCAGTGGATTTAAAGCTTTTAACATGTTGACAGGAATTACAATCATGCACTTCAATAGAAAGGAAAAAATAACAACAAAAAACCCATAATATTACAGCATTTTTACAAATAACCCTATTTAAGATTACTGTCAAATGTGATTTTTCCTGCAGCATTAGCCCTGAGCTGTTTTAATGACTTGTATTTCATACATTTTACATCCATCGTTTGTACATAGCGAGATTATTTGTAATGCATAAGAATTCTTGGCAGGACATGCTTAGCACTCAGAGTCCATAGGCAAACTAATGGTAAAGGTTAGCACTGTGTTTAGTTGTTGATTTCCAAAAACTGGAATGTCACACTTAATGAACCCTCCAGAGATACCTTCCCAAGCAGAGCAGGTTGTGTCTGTGCTTGAGGAGGTTTAAATTAGTTATTTCTTTGAATAACCTCTGATGAATGCCTGCCTCCAATTGCCTGACTTGTCACCAGCTCTTCAAGACAATAAACCAATTAGGTGTTACTGTACTAAGGGCCATTTCTTACCACGTAAGGGTTGTGTGGATAGCTGCATAGATATTTTTGAGTCAGCATTTTCTGTTCTTTGTGATTGCAAATTACCACTTTTTTATACAGGAAAGTTTACATCACCTATATTGAGCTTGTTATTTGCTGAGCTTTAAAGATGCTGTTCACATTAAAGTGTTTAGTATTCTATAAGAAGAGCATTTCAAGACTTGCCTTATTATTTTCATTTACACTGAAATGTGGAGAAATCCAAGCATCATAATTTTCTCTCAAACCCAGATAGCCTCTTGATGAAAATATGCTGACTTCCTAAATTTCTCAAACATATATTCCTACTTTTTCGACTGACCCTTTTATTTATTCTATATGCTCAAATAAATTGCATAAATTATCAAACTGATGGGTGTATGTGATTTGTAATCCAGCAGATTGTATTCTCTTTAATCACCCTTGGGAGTTTCAAACCAAAACTGCATTTGCAGTAAAAAATTGGAAACAGAACTCAATTTGTAGGTCCTATTATCTTTACTGTAATATAGGGATTTTTCCTTTAGATGCGTTGTTAAAAAAAATCTAACAATAATCATCTGTTAAATGATTTTTGACTCCTAGGGGTCTATTTTCTGATCTAAATAGGGCTGTATCTAAATACCACTGGCTTTTAACTATATTAATCCTTATGGTGTTTTCTTTATTTTATGACCTTGCATCACTAAACACAATACAGGATTATACATTGCAGGGTGGTGGCATTAGGATGTTCAGATCATTAAAATAGACCCCTTTATCATTTAACCTTGTGGGTTTGTGGTAAAAGCTTTCCACATGCATCGACTATACAGTATTCTGTTCTTGTAACAAAATATATAGTGAAAGAAAAGCACACAGTTTAAATGAGCTCATCTGACACAGGACTGTATTGTTTCTGAGAATTTTTTGAATGATCATACTACACACAATGCATATCAAGGATTTTCTAACCACAGAAGGCTGCGTAAATAATATCTGCTATCATATGTGCTATTGATAACAGCAAAACAGATGGACAAATCTAATTTTTAAAATTGCGTGTACTGATTCGACTGTTAGTAAAATTAACCAGACATTGTGCCTTATATTATATGCCTCCCCTCCCCTCTTGCTTATATTACATCTTGCAACAGCAAACAATAATCATGCACCAATATGAACTCCCAGTAAATGCAGACGCCTCCTCCGGCTCTTCAGTACAGCAGTTCCAATCACACAGATTCTAATCCTGACAGGTAGCATAATTAGAAAATTCTCTTTGTTTTATTAAATGTGACACTTCTCAATAGAATTTGCTTTAGTGTAGCCAAAGAAGAGAAAATATAATTCAAATCTAACATGGAAAGTCAAGGAAGAAGGTTTTATTTTCATCCCCCTTTGTTGAAGGATATTGTAATGCTGAAAATGTGCTTTTAGGATTTAAATCACGTCTTAGCCTGGAAAGCAAAAAGGTGCTGTAGGGTCCCTGCAATATCTTTTCTCATTAATCTGATTGAAAAATTATCCTTCTATAGCTATGGAAAGCCTAATACCCATATATCCATCTTCACTGCTAGTAAAATTCAGCTTTGTGCACAGTCATTGTCTCCTGTGTCTGAGGTCCTCTCCATCTGTCTCCTCTTCATTTTTCTTTAAGTCTCGCTTTATTATTAATATAAATTCAGTACCATGCAGGCATTTCGCACGCATACTTTGATTATTTAATAAAAAGTGGCAGCTTCAGCAAGTTGTGGCTGCTGGTCGCATAATCAGATTGCTGTAATTTAAACAGATGGGAATGTGCAACATTTCTGCTCCTTCAACAAACCTACAGACGGTCACAACATTGTATTTTAATGGAACCTGCCTTAAAAACATTATTTTTTAATACCAAAGTCTAGAAATTAATAGAATATCGTTATGTGCATGCTAGGCCAAAGGTGCAAGCATTATGAGACTGATATTGCAGCAGGCTCCTTTTTCTCTTTTTGTGTAACTAACTCCTAGATTTGGTATGAGGCATTTTTACCATTGACTGCATCCAATAATTGAAGGCAGTCCTGATGATTTCACACAATCAGAGCCGCACATTATGGGGCTGATGTAAGGACAGATGCAGTGCACACAATTGTGCCTGCAAAATCCAAATTGCCTAGCGGACAGGCAATTTTTTTGCACTGCGGCCTATGTAAGCTTAAGAGCAATGCAAACTCAACACGCACAAATAATGAGCTGCAATCATGATAATGAGGGTCGCAATAGTGGATGCACTTACAGCCCAGAGGTGAGGTGAGTTATGAGCAATAGGTGCTGTATGAGATTTTACAGACCTTTTTAGGTACATACGTGAGAGCACCCCCACTATGGTCCAGGCAGCGAAACCGACTCTTCAGGATGTTATAAGTTCTCTCGATGACACGTCGCGTTGCTACATGGCCATGGTTGTAGTGAACTTGAGCTTCGGTTTCTGCATTGCTCAATAGTGTCATCACCCAGGGTCGCAGGCCATAGCCACTATCCCCTAACATAGAAAATGGTGTCCTATTATGTTATAACTAGGGACAACATGAAAATTACATTTTTGGGGAGTCCATCGCTAAAAACATATATTAAATAATGCATTAACATTTTGCTGTATACATAATGTATATACCGTTTTTTATTTTGTCTCATAAAAACTATTTTTAATGTTTTGGTGCATTTTTACAACTGTTTCCTTAAGATAAGCTTTGATGAAATGCAAATGAAATACTGAAATAAAGAATTTGTTTTAGTAAACAAACTTTACTTAGTAAGCTAAATAATTAATAAACAATCTCACCAGCTTTCAGTCAAGGACATTAAACAGTACTTTGTAATAGATAAGACACCATCAGACGTTCCTGACTTTACCCTCTCAGTTTTTGCAGCCTGTTGCAGGAATTTTTAAAGCCATCAGGTTTTTGAGCCAGAACATTGTCCTCTATAATGAAATGACTCATTTAGTTTTGGCTTGCTTACGTGCATACACCTGGGGTTCTACAGAAGAGTGTCATGATGTGGCTTTTGTGTTAGTTATGCTTTTTCAGTTGAGACTGCCTGAAGCCTACAAATCTCGCAGAACTACCAGAAGTGTAAATGACCAAGTACACAAAACAGTGCTGCATGTAATTCAAGTTCAAATTCAGTCAGCGCTGCTTTATCGGGACACTTCTGGAGAAGGAAATGGCTGTAAACGAGAGGCAGTTGAGACACCCTTACTCGCACATTTTTGTTTCTTAATGAAAACAAAAGGAACTAAGTAACATCACATTAGGATTACATGTTAAATGCATAATTTAATACACGAGTTGTTTTTTTTTTAAATTCATAAACAAAATGAATCGTTATTTTTGTTTTTATTTCTACATGACATGAAAAAGAATGAAATCACGTCTTATCACAAGGCAAGGCACCTGTGATGTTGACACGCCAACAGCAGCCTGAGAAACCACAAGAGAGTCCTCCTTCAAGAGCTCAACGTGTTTTTTTTTTTATGTTTACACTCTGATAATGTATTTCAAATTCTAAATAAAGTTTTCCTATTTAATCACGGTCAGAAACATATCGAAATTATTTTTTTGTATTTCAAGGATGTATAGGTATCTCCAAGTAACTATTTTATCACTAATGCAGATTGATCATGAGCTTTGTTATTATTTTGAATTTGACAGTTACATAAAATCCTTAATAAGGTAGAAGTCTTTTAATTCTACCATTTAATAATTATGTGCAAAAATACATATCAGCTTTTGTGGATTTTAATTGACTCAAAACAAATATCTCTACATATTTGGTTTCCTTGTAGGACAATGTGTGGCCACAATGTTTGTATATCTTTCATCTCAGGTTGATTTTCTTTGGGGAAATTAGGCATTTTAATGAAAGAATAACAAGATGTACTTTGCATGCTAAGTGTTCACATAGTGTGTGTATTAAATTGGTCACATCAAAAACTCATTGTTCCGAGTCTGTTACCTGACAGGAATGTGTAAGGATGATAGAAGGATGATGAATTATACATCAGCTTGAAAAGGGTCCTACACTGAAGTATTTCAATATAATATTTAACATGGAATAGAATCTGCTCTGTTGTAAAAAAAATTCCAAAACTGTAAAAAAAGGTGGTATTTTATTTCTTCTTGTGATAACATAAGTACCTGTATCTAACGCTGCTCGCTGTAAAATACAATTCGTATTGTTAGATTTTAAACAAAATGCAAGCAGGAAGCTATTAAATGCACGTCCGTGATGTGAAATCGAACCACAGTGGTTTGCTATAATGGCATGCTGACATTATTGGTTCCTTAAACAGTTATATAGTACTCCCTGAAGCCAGTTTTAAAAACCTTGTACAACAGTGATACAATGTAGGTTTAACATTGAACGTGACCATGAAGGTAAACGTCTGCAAACCTCATCCTTCATTTGTCAATAAGTGAACAACAAAGGCTGCTGCCAATAGTGTCACCATGGTGTTTAATTATATTTAATTATATTATATCAATGTCCAAACTAGATTATTTGCTTATTATTTATCTTGTATGGGACCATTCGAAAAAATGATCAGGATGCAGGAGTCCATTATTTGAATACAGGCCTTTGATATACATATTCTTTATAACCCTTTTTTCACTTCATAGATTGGTCAGTACACATGACCCTGTACAACCCAAAGATGTACTTTGTTTTTAACATGTTGTTCACAAAGGACATTGTCTGTAAAACAGCATCTGGGAAAAATAAAAATGAAAGGGCTATGAAATAACTAGCACTGCATTAGAAGCTACCTAGTGGCATGTGCAAAGTTCACAAGATATGGGTTCCTGCAAGATAATGCAGCAGTGTTGTGTCTTTGTTATGTTCACTTTATACGCAAAAAAAAAAAAAATACAAAGTTGTTTTGTAATATTCGTTGGCTTTAACTTACTAATGTGTATACCATTTATCCCTAAGAATAACACATGGTTTATTCTTCATAATGCACCATTAATAAGGATTATTAAGGAGGGGAAGAAAATCACAACATAAAGCATCACTGAACATCATGAGCTTTTTCTAGAAATAATATGATTCCACTCAAGGAGTTGTAAATGGGACTTTAAGCATGTTATAGATAATCATATAAGGTTGAATTTCCTGGCACTGTGGTGTGTCCTCCATGTTGAAGTGGGGAAACTACTTAGCATTAATGAAACATGTAAAAAATCTGATTCGGCTTGATATGCCATCTACCACAGTTTCTCTTACCTTGCTTCTATTTGAACATTAAAAGAGCCTCCATGTTTAATATGTAATAAAAGCTTTTAAGTCCCTGTTGGATGATATATATATATATATATATATATATATATATATATATATATATATATATAGGTTTAAGGGCTTACATTTTGTGTAAGTGGGTTTTAATGATAAAAAAAAACATTTTTATGAAAAGGAAGTCTTATACTGTATATTAGTATACATCCTTTGTGTTTTTGCTAGAACACCAAATTTTGTTTTAGTGTTCTCCTGAATTACTTTTTTTAATCCTTTTATTTTTTTATTGTTATTTCTTTACAGAAATAAATACCAGCCTGCTGGGTCACCATTTTATTATTGTACATTGGTGGGATGAACAATTACAAATTTGTATTGAATTGCATTTTTAGATTCTTTCTTTCTTTTTTTTTTTTTTTTGAACACAGCAAAACAAATAAACACCTAAAGAGCCAGTATCAAGTCAATATGTTACAACGTGGTTTACCTGTAAGATGTATTGGACCTTTCTGTGCTGTTTTCTATCTTCCCATGTCACTCGAAATAACTTTCAGTACTTTTTGCGCCAATATTAACTGCTTCGGGCAACTCTGGTCTATCCTGAAGCTTGGTGGTGTGTTTATATTTTTTGCCTCAGTCCCAGAATTAGCATCTTCATTCTTTCTGGTCAGGTAGTAGCAGGTGCATCCCAATAAAAGTCAGTATATCTATTATTCTCACTCAAGAATCCCACAAGCTAACCTTTGCAGACAATAGATTCTCAAGTTGCTTGGATTCAGTCTGCCTGACATCACATGCAGCATTGCCATCTGGGTTGAATGAACTCAATAGCCTATCGGTTTTAGACATGTTTGATTTTTGTGTTTTATAAAATGCTCACTACAATGATAATTTAATACAGTAAATTATATACTAAGACCTCTCTGGTTGGGAGCTGAGGTCAGAACCATCATCTCGTGCCCTGTTGCTAACCAGAACCATAGATTATTTATTCATTCATTCATTCATTCTTTATGTTATGGTAGCATTACACTCAGCGCTGCCTAATCGGGATACTGATACTCGGGATTGCTGCTTAAATGGGATACAACCCTGGGAGATGGTTCTTCCCAATGCTATTTATGTTGTTTAATTGGGACGTCACTTCATTTAATTGAGAAACAGTATTTTCAAATGATGAACGAAGTTCGCTTTTCAGAGCAAGACAGATTCGCGTAGCACAGTGCATATGTGATTACACTGTGACTTGCATAAACCACGTTGAACTCCTGAAGCAGCTGGAGTCCCCTGTGGTTTCTCAGGTTGCTGATGCAAAGAAAGTTGGCATGTCAACATCGATTCATTTTGTTTAGGAATAACAAAAAAAACAATTGACTCGTATTTTAAATGATGTATTTACATTTAATCTCGCCTTGTGATAAGATGTGATTTCATTATTTTTCTTTTCATTTAGAAACCAAAAAAGTGTGACTGTCACAAATGCCTCTCATTTACTTGGGACAGCCGCTTATTCTGGATATTTTTACGTCTCCCGAGGTATCCCAATAAAGCGACGCTGACTGTACTGTAAACATAGAATAAAAGACTTACGAGTTTGAATTACTAAAATATCAACCAACTCCGAAAAACGTCCCTAAATCTGTCTGTATGTTGCGGCAGCAAGTAATAAAACAGAACTGCATTTCTCTCTTTTTTTAAAAAAAAATGTGTATTATTATTATTATTATTATTATTAATTATTATTATTATTTTTAGGGCAACAACATTATAATAACTGTCGCTTTGACTAGTGTATGTGTAGACTAGACATTATCTTTTATATTTAATTTTAAGTTATTTATGACCTGTGGTTAGGACCATGGGTCCTGAAAACCCATCTCTTAATAAATAATGAGCTAATGTTTATAACAACAATAAATCTAAGAACTGTCATTAGTAGTCATTTTAGAAAAAAGCTAACCCGTTCACATCCAGTGACAAGGTGGCAATATTTGAATGACAGGTTACTTCTATTGCAGTGAGTAGGTAAATCTTGATTCCTGCAGACTTTTGAACATAAGGTATTGTTATTTCAAGTTGCACTTTGATGGCTGAAATTTTATTTCCATGATGTAAATCGATAATGGACGGAGAATTTGTTCAACAGAATTCATATTTGCTGGCTTGCAAATGAATTGGAAAACCTTGACCTCTGATACAATTTGACTTGCTTATTGAGATCACACAGCCTTTTGGTTTCTGGATGATACCGACCATGTATTTTGGGATAGTGGCTTCTGATTCTGTTTGTCAAGTTCATGATGGGTTTAAAGATTAAGTAGTGGGGTTCTGAAAAATATAGCGTTACACATCCCCATGTGTTGCCACAACTGTTTAAATAACATACCTGTCATTTTTCTTTTCATTGTTAACATCTTTTTACTCTTATAACTTTAAAGTCTGTTTCAAAGCTCTTTTTAAAATGGCCGCTCTAGTGCACTGACAGTGTAAGGATTATTGCCCACATTGTCAAACAGGTAACACAGCAATAAGAATCCATGATGTGGTACCGAAAAGAAAAGCCACAGCACTTGTTATGTTTTTTCTTTTTTTATCACTCTTCTTGTAATGATTTAGAGGACAGATCTTAAACCCCAGTGCACTAGAGCAGCCATTTTGAAAAGAGCTTTGAAACAGACTTTAAAGTTATAAGTGTAAAAAGTTGTTAGGATGTTGACAATGAAAAGAGCAATTGCAGGTACATTATTAAAACAGTTGTAGCAACACATGGGGACGTATAACAGTATATATTTTCAGAACCCTGCT
This sequence comes from Acipenser ruthenus, assembly GCF_902713425.1. Classification (NCBI taxonomy): domain Eukaryota; kingdom Metazoa; phylum Chordata; class Actinopteri; order Acipenseriformes; family Acipenseridae; genus Acipenser; species Acipenser ruthenus. The sequence goes on along the minus strand of NC_081191.1, from coordinate 78,832,843 downwards.
ACTTTTTAAATGAGTGGCCATATGATTTGTTTGTTTGTTTTTGTATCATAGAGTAAAAACACTTTTAGATATGGGCTTTAAATCTGATACACAACAGTAATGTGTATCATGTATACTATTTGGCTTATCTGTTAAAGGCTATATTATGCAAGGTGAAACAGTAGTGTATTGCAGACAGTGCCACATCAAGGCTTTGTTCACAAAATACAAATGTCTCATTTAACATAGAGTGATGAGATAAACCAAGGTCTGTTAAGATACACATTTAAAAACAGTTAATCTTTAACTCAAGCGTTATACAAATATACATAAATGTTTTGGTTTTTTTCTTCGACAATAGCAGCAACAATGCAGAGCCGTGCACTTGTGTTCTATGCTGCAAAAACACGTGGGATCACAAGGGGAAGCTAAGTACTGTACATCCATTCTAAGACTAAATGGGCTTCACATGAGTGAAAATAAAGATATGGAAAAGCAAAGCAATCAAGTGTGAGAATGTGTTTTTATATATATATATATATATATATATATATATATATATATAGCAAAGCCTTAATTTTCCCATTTAAGATCAGTCTTGTCGTGATTTTGAGCCCAGCAAAGTATGTCCAACATACGATTGGAAAAACAGACCATTTTACTCTATTTTGTACAATTTCATACCGATATTTATTTAAAAAATGCCCACCCTTTAATAAGGTCTCAGGTTTCACCCCAGCCTTGCTTGTCAATTTAATATCATACCCAAAGGCGTCCTTAGCAAGCAGGATTACTCACTGCTCCTTTAATACCTCAGTTTCCAACCAGAATATATATACCAGTGCTGCCTAAAGTATACATGTCACTTTATTGCCAAAATACTATAGGCATTCATATTAATATTTCATGCAGCACATTTTAAATAAGTCAATATTCTAACATAGATGTATGCAACAATCAAAAATAAGAAAACTGAAAAACACAAGAACAAAAAAACATGTCAAGTCAACACATACATTATATAGAAATATGCATTTACCATAGATTAGTAAGATACGTGTTGTGTGGTGATTCACTGTATATTTAACAAGTGTGCTTGGTTGGTACAAATATATGTTTAATTATGTCTGTTGAAAATGTGAGTAACGAGATGTAAAACCTGGTGTAATTAACCTAGTGATGAGCCACAACTCTTATCTTTCTTCTTAATTAACATTTTAGGATAATTGCTTAAGAATATGTGTAGGCTATCGATTAGAATTAGCGACAATTTTGGTTACTTTGATCTTGATAAATGTTACAAATCCTAGGTGCTATTAAGTCCTCTACTTTATCATGTACAAAAACCACACCAGGAACCCTTTCTTTCATGAAAAAGGGCAAGATTGCATATAACAATGACATTGAATACTGGTTATATTACAAATTATAGAAACAGAATGATATTATACAAACTGATATTAACACGTATTTATTTAAATAATTCATAGGCTTAAATATTCTGCAAAATATAAAACAGAAAACACAGAAATAATATCTCATTTAGTGTTTGTTTTATTTTTTAAATTGGGTTCAATCTATTACAAGAAAACAGATGTACATATTACACATAGACTACTTTTCATATATATGTTCAAGTAGTCTATGTGTAATATTTATGTCTGGAACCCTGGTTTATTTATTTCACAGGTAGGAGAGTTCCCTGAAGGGTGTATGTAAGTTTTACTAATTGGCTTTGCAATGCGTTATGTTCATCATGGCAAGGATTGAAGAGAATCATTGGGCTGGCCCCTTGGCTCTGTCTTCTCTTGAGTGTCTCATTCTGGTTGGTTATTCCTTGTCCAGCTTACATTCAATTTAATAAAACAACAAGAACAAGTTAATGGCATCAACATTTGCATCTCTATGGAAGACAGGCTCTCGCTATGAAAATACTATTATGCCAAGGTGCTAAACTTAGAGAGCTGGGTTTTTTTGTGTGTTTTTAAAATAATACTATAATTTCTCTATACATTTTGCTGCTTGAGCTTTCAGAAATGTAAGCCATTCCTTTTTGTTTTAAAATAATTCAAAATAAGCAGTGATGAATGGAAGGCACTTGAATATTTTTGAAAGTTGAAACACCCAAATATAGCGCTTTGCAATTGTTATGGATCAAACAATGCAGTTTACTATTTTATGACTGTTATTTGAGTTCCTCAAACCATCAGACCATTAAATGTGCAGGATTAACAGAAATAGTGTGTCATACTGAAACGAACAACACAAGTGAACCATAAATGCTATGTAAGTTTACATATTTGTTTGAGTAGTCCCAGTGGTTATCAAAGTAAACTTGCTTTAGAATTCAATAAGAATTATGGCTCCACTATCCATATAGCAGCTTTTCCAGATACCAACACCTATGATATCTTTATATGACACCAAAAAAACATCAATGATCTTATTTTGGTGGTTGTTTTTGTATTTGGGAAGGATAAGGATACCGTAATTAAAACGGAATCCCATGGTTAGTAATAAAATGAGACAAAGTGTTGATACAAAGTCTGTTTCTTCTGTCTTATGAAACAAAAGACATTGCCAAAGACTTAAAATGTTTGGCTTATTGAATTGCTGGGCTTTTGTTGTGACTGTGATTAATGAATTACCTGTTTGTTTTCACTTGCATTTTATGATGTTGTGATTGTAAATGCTACTGACAGATTTCACCTCTGCCAATACAACACCAGTTTAAGTGGAGGATGCAGAACAATTATCTCCTTTCTTCTTATGGATTTGTTTTGCCCATATGGCTTCTCTTTTTAACCTTAATTAGTGAAAACGAGTTGCCCAGTACCAAACAGCAACATCAAAACAGATTGCTGTATGCATGGTTTCATTTGGTGCACTGCAAGTTCATCTTTAGTCACTACTGCTTGCTTTGTTTGTTTTTGAAAGGTGGGAATATCTATTAGTTTTGGTTTTGATAACAGTTTTAAGAATTTCTATATTGAGTAGTAGTCATGTACAATAAATATATTACTCTATTAGTCATATGCTTATTTGTTTTTTTTATATTTCAGAAGCTTTGTGCACTATACTTTTCCATCTGTAAACTTTACCTTAGAACACAAAATATACTGAAGAATTCATATTAATAATTCTTTGTGCTAAATTAGATTAATATAGGCTGTCTTCAAAGCATTTAGCATTTCCACACAGTTATGTTTACAGGCCCACCCATACAGTACAAAACAAAATGATAATATACTGTATATACAGTGTACACAGAAACAACACATTTAAATCATCCTAAGGCTGTAAAAAATAATTACCATGTAAAATAAAAGGTAATTTTTCCTCACTCTTATCTGATAATGGAACCAATTGCTTTGGCTGCAAGCAACGGCGTTTTTTTTTTTTTTTTTGGTCATTTGAATGAATTGGTAAGTTGCCCCTTATCAGTCACACCATGACATAGTACACATCTGCTATATGCAACTCCTTCATCCTATGGAATGTCTCTGCCATCAGCAGAGATATTCACAATGGTTTCAGAATGATGAAAAGAGAACAGAAAACAAATGCAAGAAACATAAATAAAAATAAAATATTTATATACAGTGTATATATATATATATATATACAGTGTGTATGTGTGTGTGTGTGTGTATATATATATATATATATATATATATATATATATATATATATATATATATATATATATATATTACAAGTAGCTTTAAAGTTAAGGTGGGAGAAAGCAGTAACTGTAGAATTATGGGTAATCTAGATATGCAAATTTCAGCATTACAAGAGCCAATCATATATTCAACCTCACCTCACCAACCTTAATTTAAGAACATAACAAAGTTTACAAACGAGAGGAGGCCATTCGGTCCATCTTGCTCGTTTGGTTGTTAGTAGCATATTGATCCCAGAATCTCATCAAGCAGCTTCTTGAAGGATCTCAGGGTGTCAGCTTCAACAACATTACTGGGGAGTTGGTTCCAGATTCTCACGATTCTCACAGGTTTAAAACCAGTTAAAATATCTCACTGCTAGTGTGTATTATAGCACTGGCTCTGTTATAAAGTCCTGAAGCATCACAATGCATGGAAGAGGTTAAAAAAGTATACCCAGAGCTCAGTAAGATATATGATAAAGTCGAGTCTTGCTCCTACTGCTTAGAGGGAACACAGCCTATTGCTGAGTAGAGAGGACCCTCATTTAGAGAAGAAAAGCTTGTCATCTGGTCCACTAAAGATGCCCTTGGTTACCCTGTGGCATAGAGGACACGAGAATCTTATCTTGAAGGAAACAGTGGGTTTTCAGATTTGCAAATAGAGCCAGTAAATGAAACAGGGTTATATGGCGTCATATCCCTTTGACTTTTAAAGAATGATTGATGTGGTCAAATCTGTCAAGAATTTCCAAACTAAATCAACCCAGCAGAGTTCTGGGTCTTTTTCCACCTCTTGTTTATAGAGCATAACCACATTTTGGATTAGATCATTACAGTCAGCTATGTGATAATTGGAACTTTATTGCATTATTGGGCTGCACAGTTTTATTTCCTGTATTTTGTCTAATGTGTCTTAAAGAGCACTAATCTAATGACAGTTGGTTATATCCTCCTAAGCTTTTAGTAAATGTGTTGCTGAAGGTTATTGGTTTTTACAAATGTGTTTGACTGGGTGCAAATTAATCCTTCATCTCATGACAGGTGCTTTAGTTTAATATGAAGACGTGGATTTACTGGAATACTGTATGTGAAATAATACAATTTTTAAATTAAGGTCACAAACATTTGGAATTTGTGTAAAAAGACAGAAGATATTTGATTCAATTGTAGAATGGGTACCACCAACATTATATTTTTCAGCAATTACTATGTATTTGAAAACAAGCTATTATTAATGTGTTTACTAACAGGAAGATAGTTAGTCAATAATAAAATAATAGCATCAAGAAAATTGTTACATTATAATATACATTATTTTGTATCTATATCTTAAAGGAGGTTGCATCTTCAGATAGTCTGCTCTCAGAAATAGTCATGGTTTGTACTTGCCCTCACTTGCCAGTAGTGACCAACTGTAGGGCCAAAGTAAATCTTTGTCAGACCTATAATTGAGCACTTCCCTAATTTACGAGGCAGGTTTTCCATTAACAACAAAATCTTCAGAATTAAATAAGAAACAGACCTTCACAAGTGCTGCCTCATAGGTGAATAAGGTATAAACATTGATAAATGGCTACACCCTTCCCCAGGCTTGACTTTGAAAAATACTGTCTCAGAGTTCCAGGTCACATTCTGACAACAATTAGGCACAGTGAAATAAATAGACTAGTCTTTTTTGAATTCCTTTGTCAGAGTGTAATACCTTACCTGCAAATGACTTTATATACATATTCAGCAAGGTGTAATTAGAGCTGTGGCTTGCCAAATGATATCAAGAAAGTTCTAATTATGTAACAAGGGAAACAAATCGACTATACAGACTATTCTTATTATGTCATGCCATACATTGTAAGCATTGTGCTCTTTGGAGAACAAAAATTTTGATTTGCGCAGCATAACAATGTGCAAACGTGCAAAGTTGTAACTAACTGTGTTTTATCAGGAGTTAGTCTTAAAAAAATAAAATAAAGGTTAAGCCATTGTTATGCTACTGTTAAGCCTGAGCTACTGTATATTCTCTAGTCCCAAAAATACTAATAAATAGTAGATCATTTAAGATGGCATTTTTCACTACAGTACAGTATGTGGCTCTTCAAACCTTTCAGAATCTTTCAAGCTCTTTTTTTCCCCTTGCACTGTATGTTTGTCACTTATTTTCTTTTAATTAGTTTTCTAAATTGCACAAAAGACAGACCTTTTTTTTTTTTTAACATATATTGATTTCTGAAAATGTAGAGGTTGAGGTCACTAATTCCTTTTTTTTTAAAGGAAAGCCTCAAACTCACTATATTTAACAGCCTTTTACCAAACCAATCTTCAGTCTGAATAAATGACAAGAATATAAGCTTCCCTAGATGCCATGGTGTAAATGTATTAGCTGTACTAAGAGACCTACTCCTGGTATAATTATGTTAGGAACCAATAAGACAGCTTGGAAATCAATATGCTAAGACAGATAGAGTAAAGGACCATGGCCAGCAAACTGGGAATAGATTACTCTGGCAGGTCCCAAGCTGAGCTAAGAAGAACAGAATATCACCTCTGCTTAAACGATATTCTAAATTGCTTGGAAGAAAACTAATACTACGTCTTATAATGTATAATGTAGTATTAGGCTAATTTACGACATTCATATTATTTTAGTTATTGTCAGCAAACAATAAAATACTTTTCAGACATATATATATATATATATATATATATATATATATATATATATATATATTTATATATTGTAAGGCAGCAGGTTGAGTGAGACAGCAGGGAGGGGGTTAAAACCTCCCTGAAGAGTAAAATGAAAAAAATGCACCTTTTTGGTAATTGTTTTATTGTTTAATTATCCCCTGCACCTGGGTAGTAATTGTAAATTAGGACCAGGTGCAGGGTATAAAGGTAAAGCAGTTAGTTTGCTCAGGGCTGCTGAGTAGAAGGAGGCAGAAGAGGTGCTCTGTCTCCGAGTAGCCAGAGAGAAAAAGTAAGTGCGGTGTCAAACCTGTGTGTTGAAGTTTGTGGTTTTGGGAAGGACGGGAAAACAGCGTAGCTGTCCCGCGTTAGTCAGGGTGTTCCTGAGAGTTGAGTTAGTGCTCCAAGAGGAGTTAGGTGTTTGTTTTGTGTTTGTTTTATTTTGTGTTATTAAAAAAATAGCGCAACAGCGCTTAAAACTCCATTTCATTGTTCTGGGTCGTATTTTTAAAGGGGCACGAACCCGAGTGAGTTGTGCTTTGTCACAATATATATATATATATATATATATATATATATATATATATATATATATATAGTATAAAGAGTACTGTGCAAAAGTTTTAGGCAGTTGTGAAAAAATGCTGTAAAGTAAGAATGCTTTCAAAAATAGACATGTTAATATTTATATTTATCAATTAACAAAATGCAAAGTGAGTGAACAGAAGAAAAATCTACATCAAATCAATATTTGGTGTGACCACCCTTTGCCTTCAAAACAGAGCATCAATTCTTCTAGGTACACTTGCACACAGTTTTTGAAGGAGCTCGGCAGGTAGGTTGGCCCAAACATCTTGGAGAACTAACCACAGCTCTTCTGTGGATTTAGGCAGCCTCAGTTGCTTCTCTCTCTTCATGTAATCCCAGACAGACTCGATGATGTTGAGATCAGGGCTCTGTGGGGGCCATACCATCACTTCCAGGACTCCTTGTTCTTCTTTACGCTGAAGATAGTTCTTAATGACTTTCGCTGTATGTTTGGGGTCGTTGTCATGCTGCAGAATAAATTTGGGGCCAATCAGATGCCTCCCTGATGGTACTGCATGATGGATAAGTATCTGCCTGTACTTCTCAGCATTGAGGAGACCATTAATTCTGACCAAATCCCCAACTCCATTTGCAGAAATGCAGCCCCAAACTTGCAAGCAACCTCCACCATGCTTCACTGTTGCCTGCAGACACTCATTCATGTACCGCTCTCCAGCCCTTCGGCGAACAAACTGCCTTCTGCTACAGCCAAATATTTCACATTTTGACTCATCAGTCCAGAGCACCTGCTGCCATTTTTCTGCACCCCAGTTCCTGTGTTTTCATGCATAGTTGAGTCGCTTGGCCTTGTTACCACGTCGGAGGTATGGCTTTTTGGCCGCAAGTCTTCCATGAAGGCCACTTCTGACCAGACTTCTCCGGACAGTAGATGGGTGTACCAGGGTCCCACTGTTTTCTTCCAATTCTGAGCTGATGGCATTGCTGGACATCTTCCAATTGCGAAGGGAAGTAAGCATGATGTGTCTTTCATCTGCTGCAGTAATTTCCCTTGGCCGACCACTGCTACGGTCTACGGTACTCAACGTTGCCCGTTTCTTTGTGCTTCTTCAAAAGAGCTTGGACAGCACATCTGGAAACCCCTGTCTGCCTTGAAATTTCTGCCTGGGAGAGACCTTGCTGATGCAGTATAACTACCTTGTGTCTTGTTGCTGTGCTCAGTCTTGCCATGGTGTATGACTTTTGACTGTAAACTGTCTTCAGCAACCTCACCTTGTTAGCTGAGTTTGGCTGTTCCTCACCCAGTTTTATTCCTCCTACACAGCTGTTTCTGTTTCAGTTAATGATTGTGTTTCAACCTACATATTGAATTGATTATCTTTTAGCACCTGTTTGGTATAATTGTTTAATCATACACCTGACTATATGCCTACAAAATCCCTGACTTTGTGCAAGTGTACCTAGAAGAATTGATGCTGTTTTGAAGGCAAAGGGTGGTCACACCAAATATGGATTTGATTTAGATTTTTCTTCTGTTCACTCACTTTGCATTTAGTTAATTGATAAATATAATCTATTAACATGTCTATTTTTGAAAGCATTCTTACTTTACAGCATTTTTTCACACCTGCCTAAAACTTTTGCACAGTACTATATATATATATATATATATATATATATATATATATATATATATATATATATATATATATATACAGTGCCTTGCGAAAGTATTCGGCCCCCTTGAACTTTGCGACCTTTTGCCACATTTCAGGCTTCAAACATAAAGATATGAAACTGTAATTTTTTGTGAAGAATCAACAACAAGTGGGACACAATCATGAAGTAGAACGAAATTTATTGGATATTTCAAACTTTTTTAACAAATAAAAAACTGAAAAATTGGGCGTGCAAAATTATTCAGCCCCTTTACTTTCAGTGCAGCAAACTCTCTCCAGAAGTTCAGTGAGGATCTCTGAATGATCCAATGTTGACCTAAATGACTAATGATGATAAATAGAATCCACCTGTGTGTAATCAAGTCTCCGTATAAATGCACCTGCACTGTGATAGTCTCAGAGGTCCGTTTAAAGCGCAGAGAGCATCATGAAGAACAAGGAACACACCAGGCAGGTCCGAGATACTGTTGTGGAGAAGTTTAAAGCCGGATTTGGATACAAAAAGATTTCCCAAGTTTTAAACATCCCAAGGAGCACTGTGCAAGCGATAATATTGAAATGGAAGGAGTATCAGACCACTGCAAATCTACCAAGACCTGGCCGTCCCTCTAAACTTTCAGCTCATACAAGGAGAAGACTGATCAGAGATGCAGCCAAGAGGCCCATGATCACTCTGGATGAACTGCAGAGATCTACAGCTGAGGTGGGAGACTCTGTCCATAGGACAACAATCAGTCGTATACTGCACAAATCTGGCCTTTATGGAAGAGTGGCAAGAAGAAAGCCATTTCTTAAAGATATCCATAAAAAGTGTCATTTACAGTTTGCCACAAGCCACCTGGGAGACACACCAAACATGTGGAAGAAGGTGCTCTGGTCAGATGAAACCAAAATCGAACTTTTTGGCAACAATGCAAAACGTTATGTTTGGCGTAAAAGCAACACAGCTCATCACCCTGAACACACCATCCCCACTGTCAAACATGGTGGTGGCAGCATCATGGTTTGGGCCTGCTTTTCTTCAGTAGGGACAGGGAAGATGGTTAAAATTGATGGGAAGATGGATGGAGCCAAATACAGGACCATTCTGGAAGAAAACCTGATGGAGTCTGCAAAAGACCTGAGACTGGGACGGAGATTTGTCTTCCAACAAGACAATGATCCAAAACATAAAGCAAAATCTACAATGGAATGGTTCACAAATAAACATATCCAGGTGTTAGAATGGCCAAGTCAAAGTCCAGACCTGAATCCAATCGAGAATCTGTGGAAAGAACTGAAAACTGCTGTTCACAAATGCTCTCCATCCAACCTCACTGAGCTCGAGCTGTTTTGCAAGGAGGAATGGGCAAAAATTTCAGTCTCTCGATGTGCAAAACTGATAGAGACATACCCCAAGCGACTTACAGCTGTAATCGCAGCAAAAGGTGGCGCTACAAAGTATTAACTTAAGGGGGCTGAATAATTTTGCACGCCCAATTTTTCAGTTTTTTATTTGTTAAAAAAGTTTGAAATATCCAATAAATTTTGTTCCACTTCATGATTGTGTCCCACTTGTTGTTGATTCTTCACAAAAAATTACAGTTTCATATCTTTATGTTTGAAGCCTGAAATGTGGCAAAAGGTCGCAAAGTTCAAGGGGGCCGAATACTTCCGCAAGGCACTGTATATATATATAATGTCTGAAAAGTATTTTATTGTTTGCTATTGTGTGTATATGTATGTATATGTATATATATGTATATATATATATATATATATATATATATATATATATATATATATATATAATTTATAATCCAGGGCTCGTAATGGAACTTGAAACAAGCAAATTGATTGGTTGAGCAAGGTTCCAGCTGTCCGTTTATTGGATGGATACGGACAATTGGAGCCTTGTCACATATTCTAAATCACTGCACTGCATCACATAATTTAAATTAAGTATCAGCAGCCATCTTGCTTACACTGTAGCTATGAAACTGAGTGACCAATTACCTGCAAAAAATCACAAACTAGTAATTAGACATGTTGATTTGGATGAAGAACAATTAAAACTGGAAGATAGCAAAACAGAAAAAATATCCCCGCCCCCAAAAAATTTGCTGTCTTTATGCTCACTCACCCCGACTTTGTCACATCAAATAATGTATTTTTAGCAGTTTGTAAACGCTAACGAAAAACACAAAAAGATACTTGTGCACATTATCCATCCCTCTCTGACACAGATCTTGAACAAATTACTGAAATCCGAGACATTGTTGAATTTATTTTTCTTCCTCACGTCTGTTCTGCTCAGTGTGTCTGCACTGACAGGAAGAAAAAAAAAATAACTCGGTGCCATCTTGACTCCGCCCCCTGGTGTATTTTTTTCAGTGGCAATGTGCACACTATGAAAAACATGATTTACTTTCTTTTACATGTTTTAATTGAATTAATTTACTAATCTTAACTTAGCGTGTAGTTCAGTTATGCACATGATTACTTTCTTTGGCGTAAGGATATTTATTATTATTATTTTATTATTATTTATTTCTTAGCAGACGCCCTTATCCAGGGCGACTTACAATTGTTACAAGATATCACATTATTTTTACATACAATTACCCATTTATACAGTTGGGTTTTTACTGGAGCAATCTAGGTGAAGTACCTTGCTCAAGGGTACAGCAGCAGTATCCACCACCTGGGATTGAACCCACGACCCTCCGGTCAAGAGTCCAGCGCCCTATCCACTACTCCACACTGCTGCCCTCAACATTTAACAAGAAACACTAATAATGTTTTGCCTTAAACATGATTTTTTTTTTCTTCATATCCACTGTTTTACCTGGATTATAAATGCAATAAGGCCTTTATGGCGTTCGTCTACGTTGAATATACTGACTTCTTGGGGGTTGAAGGCACAACGCCCCAAGGCATCCGTATAAGTCAAGCTGGGCCTTATTTCATACATATACAGTACACCCTCGCTATAACTAACCTGTTGGGTCCAAGCCTTTTGTTCGTTATATTGAGGGGGTTGTTATAGCGAAAGGACAATCAAAATGAACGAAAAACGGTTTGAGTAAATTAATGAGATTATATAGTGAATTAAAGTAGGGCAGCAGTGTGGAGTAGTGGTTAGGGCTCTGGACTCTTGACCGGAGGGTTGTGGGTTCAATCCCAGGTGGGGGACACTGCTGCTGTACCCTTGAGCAAGGTACTTTTACCTAGATTGCTCCAGTAAAAACCCAACTGTATAAATGGGTAATTGTATGTAAAAAAAATATATATATATATGTGTAAAAAATAATGTAATTGTATGTATAAATAATGTGATATCTTGTAACAACTGTAAGTCGCCCTGGATAAGGGCATCTGCTAATAATAATAATAATAATAATAATAATAATAATAAAAAGTAGACTTAAATATACCTGTTCTTGTCATGAATGCAGTATTCTGCCTTTGCTTTATCCAGTTCATTAAAGAATTATAACGCAGTACAAAAAGCAAAAATCCTGAATTGAAGCTAAACTTTTATTCAGTTAAAAAGTTTTTTTTTTCTTTAATTCTGTCTCTGTTTCACAACAACAACAAACACTCACTGTCACTGGTCTTTAGCCCCAGTTAGTCCCGCCTCGTCCCACTCCACAGCCAATCACCAGCAGCTCCTGTGTTCTGTGCCTGTCACCCATAGGCTGTTCGACTGATGTGATACACAGCCCCTCCTACTCCAATGTTCCTGTACTTCACAGACTTCACATATGTTACAATATAATCTTTTTTTTTTTTTTTTTTTTTGGTGTCCAGGGGCCAGGTTTGTTATATTCGAATGTTCGTTATAATGAAGGGCATTATAGTGAGGGTGTGCTGTATAAATAGAAGTAGCTTTTGAGTTAAGTTGGGAGAAAGCAGTAAATGTAGAATTATGGGTAATCTGGATATGCAAATTTCAGCATTACAAGAGCCAATCATATATTCAACCTCACCTCACCTCCATACACTACCCCAACCTCAATTTCACATGTTTTAAACCAGTTAAAATATCTCACTGCTAGTGTGTATTATAGAACTGGCTCTGTTATAAAGTCCTGAAGCATCACAATGCATGGAAGTGGTTAAAAAAGTATACCCAGAGCTCAGTAAGATATATGATAAAAGTTGAGTCTTGCGCCTACTGCTTAGAGGGAACACAGCCTATTGTCGAGTAGAGAGGACCCTCATTTAGAGAAGAAAAGCTTGTCATTGAATGTGGCATTTTTCAATACATAAAGCCACTACTACTGTATGAAATACTGATGCACCATGAAAACGCAACAGCCTAAGTTTTACATCGATAGCTCACTGGGCACATACATAATGTTATATACGTTTTAAATAGTGAGCAGATAGGTTTCTTGATTGTTTGAGTAGTATTGTTCCTTGGGATAACAAAATACTGAGCTCAAGTCATGTGCTTTCATAGAAGCGCCAGGTGCTCAGTGTTTGGTATTTGAGTTGAGTTAAAACTTCCAAAATGAGTTGATTAAGAATCTGTATAAATAGCCATTCGAAAAGACATGATTTTAATTAACGCAAGAACAGCGAAAGATAAGACCAAGCCCCGCTTGAGTAATGAAGATTGCCTGGTTGCTATCGGCATGATTGAAGGTGGCCTGTCTGTGAGAGAAGATGTTCTGCTTCAACAATCAGTAGACTAGTCCAGAGAAACAAGGAAACTGGCTCTGTGAGGGACAGGCCACGTCCTGGAAGGCAGAGGGTCACCACACCAGCCCAGGACCGTGACATCCGACTGATCCATCTGCGTAATCATTTTCAGACAGAAATTCCAGGAAGAAATAATCAGTGCGTCAGCAGAATGACTGTAGCTCGCCGTCTGCATGAAAATGATTTGCGTGCTTGGAGGCTGTTCAGGGGTAACAGTTGACCACTTAGAGACGAAATCACCGTCTTCTGTGGGCCAGAGAACATCTGAGGTGGCGGGAGAGAGAGTGGAGGAGTGTTTTATTCACAGATGAATGCCGTTTTGCCCTTGACAGACCTGATGGTGAACGTTATGCTGACTGTTGTGTTGTTCAAGCCAACCGGTGTGACGGTGGAAGTGTGATGATGTGGGGAGGAATCTCCTTTAACACAAGAATACCTTTGGTGCAGATTGAGTGCAACCTTACTGCACAGCGATACATTGACAAAGTCCTTGAGGCAACAGTTTTTGCATTCCTGCAAGCCAATCCGGAAGTGTTGATTTTCCAGCAGGACAATGCAAGACCACACAGTACTAGGATTACAATTACACGACTTCAAGAAAACAATGTTGAGGTCTTGCCGTGGCCAACTTTTTCTCCTGACCTGAGTCCAATAGAACATCTGTGGGACCAAATCGCCAGTGCCATCCATAGGAGACAACTGCGACCAGCCAACCGTCAGCTGGCTGCAGCTGCACAGGAAGAGTGGCGGAACATCCCACAGCAGTCTAACCAGAGACTGATCAAATCTATGCATCAACACTGCCAGGATTGTGTTAATGCTCAGGGAGGTCATACCCGATACTAACTTTGTAATGTTTTAATTTTGACAGTGTCACGTTTCATAGTGAAAACTTAGCATGATTCTTAGATCTATATTTTTGTGCACATTTTCTGTGATTTTGTTTGATATCTGTGTTTAAAATATTTGATTAAATCCATTAGACCCGAGTGTTGCGTTTCTTTTGTGCATCAGTATATATTATATATATATATATATAATGTGTATGTGTTCCCCCAATATACACTATGTAGACATCTATAAATAGACATTTATAAACATATAAATGCTTTGCTAATTAGAATTTGACGTACAGGTTTCTGTGTGATTGCTTCTCTTTTCAAGTGCTTTTTATTTTAGTATTTCATTTCATTTTTTCTAAAAGGCTTATTTGTTCTCTTACACAAAAGGTACATATAATTTAGACTCAATTAAGGTTTAAAAAAAAATATATATTTTTTTATATATATATAAAGCCTGCAAGGGAAACAAAAGCTTTCCCTTTTGGGCACAGTACTGTACATCTGCTCAAGTCCAATCAAGCTTTCAAAGCCACAGTAGTGAACAAAAGCAGCCATCAAGCAGGAACAAAGTCATAGACATAAGTGGTCTAAATAAGTGTGCAATTTCTGCCCATATGAGTATCCTGACACAATTGCTCTAATTTTCTTTCTTAGAAATGACTGATAAAAGACTTAGGTAATTGCTATAGAGACAGACTTTCTTCCATCAAGGGGGGATCTCAAATAATACAGCCTCAGGGTCATAAGATTGAGTGTCAGTTTCTGCAAAGTCCTAAATTAATACTTGTCCCTTCTTCAACTATACTTCCTGTAGATCTAATTAAGAAAATGTAATTTATCTTGACAATGTATTGGAAATCACTCAATCAAGTGACTTTTGCTAATGACCAAAATATTTAAGAAATGCTCAACAATGCTGAAATTAGGCCCTTTTTTTGTAGAGTCATATATGTTTTAATCACACAATCTCATGTCCAAATGCATGTTCACAGGGGAGAAGATTTGAAGGGCACTATGTGGATTTAAAAGGAAGTTTGCCTGTTAAATCATGGTAATCCATGACAGTGTAAAAAATAGCTTGCCGTGACGCCTGTGTTCGACCTGTGTCCATTCAGCTTGTGACCTTGTCCTCTATAATCAAACTTAATTTATCCAGCTGATCTGTATTCCTAGGCAATGAGCTGCACTCACTAAGAAATGCAGAGCTACCAACAAGCTAATGACTAGGAAGCAGCTCTAAATGCAATCTACATCAATGCTGAAACATTTAATTAAGGCCTAAGACAAGAGAGGTCCCATCTGTTAAAAAAAAAAAAAAAGTCATATTTAAACATATATCTCATTAGTACAACAGTTACTGTTAAAATGAAATAACAGTAAATATTTCTTGTATGCGTATTTGCATTAATGTTGTCCTTATGTGTTTAAGTAACTAACAGGTTTTAAAACAGTGATGGAAAAAAAATTGCAAAATAAAAACCCAAAAAGTATAACCCACTTTCTTTGTATTTTAATTTAGGTACAATTTCTCATACATGGTTCTAAAATATGCTTTAAATTTTAACTTGCGAACAAAAGCACGTCATCTCTTGGCTTCCAAGCTTTTGACAGTATTGAAAATTGCATTTTCTTTTAATCTCCAGTCCATTGTCTTTGTTCAAAATCACTTAGTAACTTGAATAAGCTTTAAACAGGCTCCACACCCTCCCCCAAACTACTGTGCAGCAGTGACAACTCTTAAGGTGCTGTGTTCAAATACGGTCAAGGCACAAGCCAGTGAATAATACACAGTAATGGGTTAATCAATACTTATTATGGTTTTATTGGTTCACTAAAGAGAGAACAGAACCCACTGCGCACAGAGTAAAAAAAAAAAAAAAAAATCACTGCGTCTGATCTAGATAACATGTACTCTCCCTTGGGGATTTCCCTATTCAAGAATCCAATTTACCATGCCTGATTGACAAGGATTGGATCTCAGGGAATCACATAACTCTTTTAGGACCTAATAAAACTCTAATGGATTTGTCCAAGTCTTCGGCGGATTTCAACTTTTACTAAACTGTAGTGGTTTGCAACAATTAGTCTTGCTTCATCTTGAGATGGTAAATCACATCTATTAGGGCTCATTTCCCTCAATAAAGATACAGATCTTGTGGAGAAGAGGATCTAGATTACTGAGTGAGGTCACAATGTATCCCAGCATAACAGCTTTGAGAAGATAAAAGAAAAGACCCCCGTATCGCAAAGCATGTTTGGCTTAAAAAAAAATATATATATATCTTGGTTTGACTCCATTCCTCTCCATTGACAAGCTGTATCAGTTGTGGATATACTTTTCTGTAGGCTTGTAGCACAGAGCAGTATGCTCTTTCAGTAACATTTTATGAAACCTCTATGGCAGCTATTAGATGTACTATGTGTCTGTTTGGATGAAGTTTACTATCAGTATATACAGTGCTACACCATTATAATGTGGTTGCCGGGGTCCAGATTTGGAGACCACGTTATTTGTGTTTCGTTTAATAACGAATATTGGCATTTTTATTCCTGAAATGATTTACAATGGGCAAATTAATATTGTAGTGTACTGTGGAAATAAAGGCAGGAGATGCACACTATTTGCAGGTACTTGATTATTACCAGCCCCTGTCAGCCTGGGCCACACCAAAAACAACAAACAGTCTTGCACATTCACACAGGAGCTTGTCTGACTCCGCTGTCAGCTCTGTCTGCATTGATGTGGGCTTTCATGTCCCTGCCTACCCAGACGTCAATCAATCCCAGCTGAGGCAAGCTTACCACTTCCCTGCTTACACACACACACACACAGGGTCTGTAGACCAGTCGTGTAACAGTATAAATCCTGAGTAGTTACAATATATACTGTATAATAGAAATATAATAACAAATCTCAGAATTACAAGAACCAATCAAATTGCGTGAAAGTTGCCAAAAGGCTACATATACAGTAGTCTCTGCATATACGAACACCTCCAAAGAGAACACTTCACCTTAGAGAACACCCTTGTGGTGAAACAGATTTTTCCCATTGTAAATGTTCCACCTAAAGGAACAGGAACTTCGCTTAAAAGAACACCTTTTTGGCACCGATAGCGATTTGTTCACAACTGAGACAGTACTGTTTTATAACATGATAACTCATCACCATCAAACTTAAATTCAAATGATTTACTTAATCTTTTCAAATAATCACGAGCGTGTCTTGAGGCACACTGATTGGTCTATTCAAACTGCCATTATATCATTGACTCGTTTTGTATTCTGATTTCCACAAGTACACCACATCGCTACGAAATGGCATGTAAACAAATGGCGAAACGTGCCGCTGTTTCTCTTGCTACAAAAACTTGAAAATTGTTCGAGCTCCTGAAAAAAACCTGAATCAGACACCGGTCGCTGAGCAATTTGGTGAATTCCGTTCTGGTGAGTTGCTTCACCATTCTGTTAAATAATTTTGTGCATGTCTTGAATATTGCTCCTGTACAATTATTCATAATTAAGCTAGAGCTGCTGCTGCATTTTTTTATGTGTATAGGGGTACTGCGTTAATTTAGTTTGACAGTTAGTTTATTAACATTAGTTTGTCTGTTACTTTATTATTATAGTTTATTAACATGCACTTGCCTCTTGCTTTTCTCTTATTCTGTTCATTTCATGTTGATGCACATGCGTCATGACAAGTACTAAATATTTATTTATTTATTGATTTGCATTGTGTCTGGTGGTCAACTGCGCCTTAAAGAACACTTCGGCTAAGAGAACACTTCGCTTGATTCCCGAGGGGTGTTCTCTTAGCTGGAGACGACTGTATATGTATGCAATAAAGCCCGACCGGGAGTCCATATATGTCCATTATACGGACATCTCATATTTAGGGCAAAAAATGCCCTTCCACCAATAAAGTAGACACAGTTATAACTTTGAACTACAGTTAAGCAAAGTAAATTAATTTAATTGAAACATGCGAAAGTAAGTACATCTTTATTTTTGATATTGTGTTGATTGTACATTGCCATTGATAAGATCCATCAGATGGTAAAGTTGAGACGGCACTGAGTTCATTTTTTTTTCCCACTCAATGGAAGACACTGTTGAAGTGACGAAGTCAGGGTGAGTGTGTATATTGACAGTTTTGTTTTCATTCAGAAATCGTTTTATTCCAGCTCGGACACTAATGTAGCTTGAAAGTTTATATTCTACTCCTTGGGCATTTCTTACATTTCTATAGAAATCCCTTAGTATTTTATAAAGATTTTCTTAAAATGTGCATTTTCCACAGTTGAGACAATTTGTTTTAATTTCAGATGTGTGACAAGGTGCCAACTGTCCGAATCCATCCAATATACGGACAGCTGGAACCTTGCTCGACCAATCACATTGCTTGTTTCATGTCCCACTGCCAGAACTAGAATATATATATATATATATATATATATATATATATATATATATATATATATATATATATATATATATATATAATTTTAAATGGTAAAAGCAGATCACATTTTTCTAACCTGGCTTTTTGTATGTTTAACATGTTTTGGTCAGATAACAATAGAAATAAAACAATGAAGTATTATGATCTGCAATAAATACACCCAATGTTTAATGTTAAAAAATAACGTAACAGATTTAATAAATAGTTTCCAAATAAAGTTTCCATTGTTGATATCATAGAATATTCATCAGAAAACAAATAACAGCTAAGACTAATTTGAGATAAAACTAAAAGTTTCACAGGCTTTATCAAAGCTAAGTGCAGTCATTCTAACAACGTGAAAGCAACAGCGTCCTAAGGTAGCTAGGTAAGATGTAGACATACCATTCAACTACACATGAAAATAATAGCGTTCATATAACTGTTACTGTACCTTTGTTAGATGTCATACCAGTTTGTCTCAGCGATATAATTCACTTGAAATTTAGCGATTTTTAAGGATCTCCATGCTCAGCAGGATTGGGTTGGTGTTTTTATTTTTTCAAATGTCTCCCCATCTTTTTCATTGCACATCATGAGTTGGATATGATCAAGTCAATGATCAGTAATACAAGCAAGAAAATGTATATATTAAATTAAGAATGGTAATTAGTAAGAAAAGGTTTACTGTAAGAATACATGTCTATTAATGTTCATTTATTATGAAAGGTAAACTTAAAGTACACATGCATCTAAATTACAGGAATCATAATACCTTAAAGCACCTTTCTAACCAACGTTATTGTACTGCCATCGCAACTGTTTCTCTTTTTGACACTTGGAAGGGTGGCTGATTTTTATTCATGCATTTTTATCAGTTTGTTTCAATGTTGATAGCCTTAGAGACATTTTTAGCATTGAAAATATACATGATGTTTTAAGTACAATCTCCTGTTTTTATTCAATTTAATAAAGCTAAATATTTTACCTTACCAATGTGTTGACTCCCTTTAGTTCCTTAAAAAAAATGCAAGCATAAATAAATCAAACAAACAAACAAACATGACAAATATGTTGATTTTCTATGAATAGCCTTCTTTTCCCAGAATATTGTGATTTTTGCTTAACTGGGATATCAGAAGCTGGCAGCAGAACAATTAGGTTAGTGTTAAAGCATTTACCCACTTTTAAAACACAAAAGTTTCAGTGAAAATGATGACCGTAATGTTACACACTTTATTACCATAAAATGAGAAATAGTGGAACAACATTTTCGAGTTTGTTATAAATAGGCTAGCTACTATTCTATTTTTTTTTTTTGCCAAATCGATTAATATCAACGCTTATTTTAGAAATAATTTACTGTTTTTTTTTTCAATCTTTATTTTTCCATTCAAGCAGAGAATGGGTAAAATCGACTGTTATGCTTTAAAAAAAAAACAGGCTTTTTGCTATTGAGAAACGTCTCATTTAGCGAAACCCTTTTATCATATTCAACACGCAACAAAACTTGCACTTATTATTCAGAGTCTGAGCTCCCCCTCCTGCTTCAGCACAGCTAAACTCAGAGTCACTGGAAAGTAAGGCAAACGGGCCCACTTTGGCCTGCCGTGGAGACTTCGGCCATCAGTCAGGGTATTGTGCACAATATTCATTAAGTGTTTTCCTCTTGCTCCCCATTATTAAATCAGACTAGTAACTGTCACTCTTCTGCTAACAAAGCTGGTTTCATCTCTGCCTTTGCCTCCCACCTCTCTCTCGATTTCCTTGCTCTTTCTGAAACCTGGCTCTCTCCTGATAACACTGTAACTCCTGCTGCACTGTCCTCTCTCTACGCCCTGTCCCATACTCCGCGTCTCACTGGATGGGGAGGTGGGGACTGGTCTTCTCCTCTCTCCCTCCTTACTTTTTTCTGTAACCTCTGACCTCTCCTCACTCTCTGAACACCTTTGAATTCCACACTGTCCAACTAACCTCTCCCTATCATCTCCTGCTAATTGTACTGTATCGTCCTCCTGGACCTCTCACTCACTTTCTGGATGAACATGACTATCTCCTCTCCTCCCTCCCCTCTCTGTCTACCCCAACTGTCCCGTTAGGTGATTTCAATATCCATCTCTCCAACCCCACCCACGCCGCCTTCTCTCTCTATCCATCCCCTCCTACCGACAAAGCTGGCTGTCAGCTGGACCTCACCTTCTCCAGTGCCTGCTGCACCTCCACCCTCTCTGTCACGCCTCTGGACATCATCTCTTTTTCTCTGTCTCTCCTTTCTCTCCCTACTCCATCTACCCCCACTGTCACCTCCCGCCGTAACCTCCGCTCAATCCCCCTTTGTCTTTGCGTCCATCGCTCTCTCTCACCTCCCTCCTATCGACTCCTTCTCCCAACTCTCTGTAGACTCTGCTACCTCCACATTCTTCTCCCTCACCTCCTCCCTCTGCCCCCTCCCCTCCCGACCTACACGCCCCTACCTTCCCCAACCCTGGCTCTCCTCTGTGCTCTGCTCAGCAAGAACCAAACTGTGCTCTGCTGAAAAGAAATGGAAAAGAACCAAACTCCCTCCTGCCTTAGGCCTCTACTGATCCCTCCTCTCCTCTACTCTCTCCTCTGCTGAAAGCTCCTATTTCCAAATCTATTATCCAATCCTCCACTAACAACCCCCAGAAACTATTCTCTACCTTCTCAACCCTCCCCCTCCTCATCCCTCTATCTCTTCTGACAACTTTGCCTCTTTCTTCTCCTCTAAAATTGGATTTCCGCTCCAACCTCACCCTCTGTCTACCCTACTAACTCACCCTCCTTCTCCTCATTCTCTCCCCTCTCAGACTCTGACCTCTCCTCCATCCTCCAGGGTCACAAACCCACCACGTGCACCCTGGACCCCCTCCCCACTCACCTCTTTCAAGCTGCTGCTCCTGCTCTAGACCCCTTCATCTTCTCTCTTCTCAATAACTGTCTCCTCTCTGGCCCCTTTCCCTCTGCCTTCAAACAACCCTCTATAACCCCCCTCCTCAAAAAACCTACCCTCGACCCCCACCTCCCTCCAGAACTACCGTCCTGTCTCCCTCTTACCCTTCCTCTCTAAAACCCTCGAGCGGGCAGTACACATAAGAACATAAGAACATAAGAAAGTTTACAAACGAGAGGAGGCCATTCAGCCCATCTTGCTCGTTTGGTTGTTAGTAGCTTATTGATCCCAGAATCTCATCAAGCAGCTTCTTGAAGGATCCCAGGGTGTCAGCTTCAACAACATTACTGGGGAGTTGGTTCCAGACCCTCACAATTCTCTGTGTAAAAAAGTGCCTCCTATTTTCTGTTTTGAATGCCCCTTTATCTAATCTCCATTTATGACCCCTGGTCCTTTTTTCTTTTTTCAAGTCAAAGAAGTCCCCCGGGTTGACATTGTCTATACCTTTTAGGATTTTGAATGTTTGAATCAGATCGCCACGTAGTCTTCTTTGTTCAAGACTGAATAGATTCAATTCTTTTAGCCTGTCTGCATACGACATGCCTTTTAAACCCGGGATAATTCTGGTTGCTCTTCTTTGCACTCTTTCTAGAGCAGCAATATCCTTTTTGTAACAAGGTGACCAGAACTGAACACAATATTCTAGGTGAGGTCTTACTAATGCATTGTAGAGTTTTAACATTACTTCCCTTGATTTAAATTCAACACTTCTCACAATATATCCAAGCATCTTGTTAGCCTTTTTTTATAGCTTCCCCACATTGTCTAGATGAAGACATTTCTGAGTCAACATAAACTCCTAGGTCTTTTTCATAGTTCCCTTCTTCAATTTCACTATCTCCCATATGATATTTATAATGAACATTTTTATTGCCCGCATGCAATACTTTACACTTTTCTCTATTAAATTTCATTTGCCATGTGTCTGCCCAATTTTGAATGCGGTCTAGATCATTTTGAATGACCTTTGCTGCTTCAACAGTGTCTGCCACTCCTCCTATTTTTGTGTCGTCTGCAAATTTAACGAGTTTGCTTACTATATCAGAGTCTAAATCATTAATGTAGATTAGGAATAGCAGAGGACCTAATACTGATCCCTGTGGTACACCACTGGTTACCTCACTCCATTTCGAGGTTTCTCCTCTAATCAGTACTTTCTGTTTATCTAAATAGACCATGTCGTATGCTTTGCAGTTGTCCATTTTCAATGTTGCATCCTCAAAAAAGTCAAGTAGGTTAGTTAGACATGATCTCCCTTTCCTAAAACCATGCTGGCTGTCTCCCAGGATATTGTTACCATATAGGTAATTTTCCATTTTGGATCTTATTATAGTTTCCATAAGTTTACATATAATAGAAGTCAGGCTTATTGGTCTGTAGTTACCTGGTTCAGTTTTGTCTCCCTTTTTGTGGATCGGTATTACGTTTGCTATTTTCCAGTCTGTCGGTACAACCCCTGTGTCAAGAGACTGTTGCATGCTCTTGGTTAGCGGCTTGTAAATAACTTCTTTCATTTCTTTGAGTACTATTGGGAGGATCTCATCCGGCCCAGGGGATTTGTTTATTTTAAGAGCTCCTAGTCCCTTTAACACTTCTGCCTCTGTTATGCTAAAGTTATTTAAAACTGGATAGGAACAGGTCGACATGTGGGGCATGTTGTCCGTGTCCTCCTTTGTAAAAACCTGTGAAAAGTAATCATTTAATATATTTGCAATTTTTTTTTCTTGATCTATGATTTTGCCATTTGTGTCTCTTAGACATTTAACCTCCTCTTTGAATGTTCTCTTGCTGTTATAATATTGGAAAAACATTTTGGAATTGGTTTTAGCCCCCTTAGCAATATTGATTTCTATCTCTCTCTTGGCCTTTCTAACTTCCTTTTTGACTTGTGTTTGCAGTTCCAAGTACTCTTTCTGTGTGCTTTGTTTTTGGTCCCTTTTAAACGCTCTGTAAAGTGCCTTTTTTCGCTGAATATTTTTTTTAATTGATCTATTAAACCATTTTGGCCATTTTGTTTTAGATTTAGATTTGTCTACTTTTGGGATGTAATTGTTTTGTGCCTCTAGTACTACTTTTTTAAAAAACAGCCACCCTTTTTCTGTGGATGTTTTCTCTATTTTACTCCAATCTACTTCTGTTAGTCTCTATTTCATACCTTCATAGTTTGCTTTTCTAAAATTGTAAACCTTAGCTTTAGTCATTACTTTTGGGGTTTTAAAAAATATTTCAAATGAGACCATGTTGTGGTCTGAGTTTGCCAATGGCTCTCTGACCTCTGTTTTAGTTATTCTGTCTTCATTATTTGAAAAGACTAAATCAAGGCATGCCTCCCCTCTAGTCGGTGCCTTGACAAATTGCGTTAGGAAGCAGTCATTTGTCATTTCCACCATTTCAATTTCGTCCGTCGTGCCCCCCATTGGGTTTTCCCATTTTATATGGGGGAAGTTGAAATCCCCCATTAGTATGGCTTCTCCTTTTCTACACGCATTTCTAATGTCATTGTACAACAGATTATTTTGCTCAGCGTCTGAATTTGGCGGTCTATAGCATGCTCCTATTATTATGCCCTTTGAATTTGTGTCCATTATTCTGACCCATATTGATTCTGCATTGTTTTCTTTGTCCTGATTTAACACCTGGGCTTCAAGGCTATTTCTTATGTATAGCGCTACCCCTCCGCCTCTTCTGTCCTGCCTGTCTTTCCTATGTGTACCCACTAATTTTATATTCGTCTCCATCACTCTCAGACAACCAAGTTTCTGTAACACCTATCACATCGTAGTTACTTGTTAGTGAAGTAGCTTCAAGTTCTAACATTTTGTTTCTGAGACTTCTAGCATTAAGATAAATACATTTAATAGTGGTCTTACCTGAGTTGTTGCCCTTGTTTTGATGTAGTCTCCCTTCTGTTTTTTTGTTTTCTCCCCCCTTCCTTTCTAGTTTAAATGCTTCTGTACCGCCTGAAGGATCCTTTCTCAGAGTAGATTGGTTCCCTTTCTGTTTAAGTGCAGTCCGTCCCACCTGTATAGATAGTCCTTGTTGTAGAAAGTGCTCCAATGTTCAAGAAAGGTGAAGCCTTCCTGTGTGCACCACGATTTCAGCCATGCATTTTGATTTTGTATTTCCAGCTGTCCATATGGTCCTTTGCAAGGCGCCAGCAGTATCCCAGAAAATACCACAGTTTTGGTCTTGTCTTTTAATTTCCTTCCTAGCTCTCTGAATTTGTTTTGCAGGGATCTTGGTCTGTCTCTTCCAATGTTGTTTGTACCTATGTGGACGACTACTACCGGGTCATCTCCTGTTCGTTCTAGGAGCCTGTCCACGTTCTCAGTGATGTGCTTGACAGAGGCTCCTGGAAGGCAGCACACTGTTGTAGTAAGGGGGTCCAAACTGTGAACTGAACTTGCTGTGTTTCTCAGTATGGAGTCCCCAACAATCATGACCTCCCTTCTTTTTGCTGGCTGGTCAGCACTGTTTATAGGGTCCTGGGTGTTGTTTCTTTCATTCTCTTGATGTTGGTTTTGGTCATCTAAATGTTGAAGTGGCTCAAATGTGTTGGCTGTCTGGATTTCTGGTGGTTGTGTTTGACGAAGTTTCTTTTTTTCCCTGCTTCTGCCTATCTGAACCCAGCTGTTTCGACTCTCTTCCATCTCCCTGGTGGCTTTCAGTTTGCTAGGGGTGCAGACTTCCATGAATTGTGGGTGTGTCAGCTCCTCAAGCTGTCTCATTTCCTCCAGCTCCTTTTCTAGCAGGCTTAATCGCTGAAGCAAGTCCTGGATGGTGCGGCACTTTACACAAACTTGGTTGAGCTCTGTTGGGTTTTCACGGATTTCCCACATCATGCAGTTGTCACAGATTACTGGCTTGAAGACCTTTTTTTTGTTTAGTGTAGCTTCTGCAGCTGTCAACCTGCTTTCAACTGCTTCTAACTGCGCTGTACTTGTCCACGACTGTACTTCTCCCACGATGTCGCTTCCACACGCTGTCAGCTCTCTGCTTTCCTGTCTAGCCACTCTGCTCAACCCTCTCCAATCTGGTTTCCACTCTGCTCAATCCACTGAAACTGCTCTCCTGTCTGTGACTAACTCTCTAAACTCTGCCCGTGCTGCCTCTCTCTCCTCTGTCCTAATTCTCCTCGATCTCTCTGCTGCCTCTGACACTGTCAATCACTCTATTCTCCTATCCTGTCTCGCTGACCTGGGAATCTCTGGCACTGCTCTGGCTTGGTTCTCCTCCTACCTCTCCGACCAGGTAACCTGGCACGGCTCAACCTCCACACCTCACCCTCTCTCAACAGGAGTCCCCCAAGGATCAGTCTTGAGTCCTCTCCTGTTCTCTCTCTACACCCGCTCCCTGGGCCCCCTCATCGCATCCTATTTTTTCTTATAATATTTCTATGCTGATGCTCAGATCTTCCGACCCCCCCCCCCCCCCCCCCCGATCCCACCATCACCTCCCGTATCTCTACCTGTCTGTCTGCTATCTCCTCCTGGATGCCCAACCCCCCCCCCCCCCCCAAATGTTTCTGAAATGATGCCCCTGCTATTTCCCAGCACCTAATCACTTCCTATACACACAGTAGAACACTTGAGTAACACTATCTTACAAGACAACAAGTGAATGGGTACTAGGAAGCAGCTTCCACTTTTTAAAACTATACCATTGTATTGCTAACGTCTACATATATTGAATCAAAATATAGCAAACAAGCAAAGAACAAAAAGATCTCCAACAAAAAAGGGGGAACTGGGATAAGGTTGCTAGTGTTAATAAGAGGTAATAAAATCTATGCTTACTAAAATATGATCAATAGTGTTTTCGCCATTGCAATATAACAGGACTGATGGGACATTTTTGAAAGAATTGTATTAAAGTTGGTGAATTAAAATCACATTTTGAAACCCTTTTATATGTACTAGTGTTTTGATACTTTAACTCAACTTATTACCTTTGTATAAATATAGTTTTGTCCTTTTCCTTTTGATTGTTAAATGTTTTATAAATAAATAATTTGTAAGATAGTCACTCTTAATAAAAATGAAATTGTAAGTGCAAGGTCTCGAAAGTAATTTTAATACACAGAAAATCAGTGAGGACTGGAAGTCCCAGAGCTTTAGATTCAGCTTGGTACAGCAATAATTAAAGTCATTACCTTACCTACTTATTCAACCGCACATGGACTTCTAATGGGAACAAATACAAAAATAAAGACTTCCTGTCAATTAGTCCTGAAGAATTTAGAAGATAATGAAGGGGGTTATAGGGTTGGGTTACAGTGCTGCACTATAACAAAAACAGTAATTCACCACCTTGTACTTTTTCTTGGAAGCAACCCAGCGGTATGGGAGAGGAAAGACAAGAAGATTACCTGTGAAACATGATCTTAAGAGTACCAGAGAATAATTGTGTTCTCTCTCAGTGCTTTCTATGATAGAAACTAGTGCCAACAAAAGATAGGTCAGCTACAAATATAGGCATGTCAGTTTCTTGTCACGGAGACTGTCAGAATAGTACTGGTCATGGAAGAAAAGCAGAAATGCCACTGTTGCGGGCACTGCAGCACTCTCCAGAAATGGCAAGATGACTCCACAACTGCTTTCACTAAGATGTAATTGGGGGTTGACAGAACACTGTACCCCTCATTTTGCTGATGATTTATTTAGGCCTGATACGTCTATTGTTGCAGTGTACTATAAGGTACATTTGAAATCTTGTTTTTCGCTCTCTCTTGTGGTTCATATTTCTTTCTGGAGAAAGCAATGTAACTGTAATCATCCTTTTTTTTTTTGTAATCAGCATGCTTTTTTTTTTTTACCTCCACTATCACACCCCACACAATGTTTATTATAATTACTTTATAACAATTAAGATAATATATTCTTCTAGGTTCTCCTTTGACCGCATGTTTTAATAATTTTCACTGTAGGGTCTAAACCAGGCCCCATAACTTGTTATAACGTGAACCAAGAGGTGTGCAGAACTTCAAGTTCATTTAAACTTACTAACATAGACTGGGTTCAGTCTTTTTGTAAAAATTTAATTATCTGTTAAAACAGATATTTGTGTGGCGTTCTATCACCTGTTTTTTGGCATACTGAGCACCGTTACGTGTGGGCCATGTTATGTTTAATTGTGTTCAAATTCTATATTTTAACTAAAAGTTATTTTAATGTATGTGGCAGTGTGCCCTGCCCATGTGTGGATTTTGTGTTATGTGTTGCGTGTTAATGTTGGTGTATAATCAGATGAAAAGGTTCACAACATAATTTGTATCTTGTTTGATATATCAATCTACATAGATTTGCAAATATATGAATATATTCCAGTATGAGTTTGAATATGGCAATAACAAAGATTTACATTTTTTTTTTTTATATATATATATATATATATATATATATATATATATATATATATATATATATATATATATATATATATATACAGTGTATATATACAATACCCATCTGTGATTTTAAATTATATACATTTTTTTTATATAGAATTCACAAAATGGATATCTTAGAACAATCTTGCCAGCTGTCTAGATCTTATATCAGAAAACACAATTGTGTTTAAAGGTTCTGGATGAGACAACAAGGTAATGAGCTACATTAGTGGAACTAACTTGATACCCCCAATTCTTAACCCAAACGTAGCCTTCTGTACCCTTTCCTCTCTTACAAAGGGAAGGTGAGGCTGAGATGGGGGTTGGGTTAGTCACCTGGTTCTCTTTGAGGAAGACTGACAGATTGATCATTTTTTCCATTCCATGATGCAACTGACCTTGAAAGTCCCCCAGCACACTGAAAGAAAGAAAGAAGAATAATAATCTATTCTATATCTTGCTGCTTCTTCACCTTAATGACCATTTGCAAAATTGGAAAATGAAGTCTAGCACATACAAGGCGTCTATATAAAAGTGGCAAAATAAATTACCTAGTAGCAAAGCTTATAAATATATAGGGCAGCTTTTGATATTCTTATTCAGTGCAGACACAGGAAGTGATGATTTACACAATGATTTATACAATGAAAGACTGTTGATTCCCCAGAACACTACAAAACAAACACTGAAAAGGGAAGGAGAATTGGTTTAAAAAGCATGTTCACTCAGGTCTAGTTTTAAGTTTGGTAGATTTCAGGACAACATTGCTATGATAGCACTGTGGATGTTGTGGACTGAAAGTGAGATTCATAAGTATTATTTTCATCATTGCAAGTAACTCTTTGTTCACTCCTTGCAGGATACTATATCAAAAGTGTCCAATATATACTGTATATATGGCTATCTCTCTTTTTTTTAATGTAGTGTTGTAACTGTGACCTTTCTCCCACCTTCTTACTTATATGATCAAAAGGGCAACCCCTGGCAATGTAACCTTTGACAGGTATTCAATAACAATCTTTTAGATAACAAGTTGTGGGACACTGTGCTGTTGGCTGTTGTTGCAGTGTTATGGGTAAGGAAGATGTCATATCTGGTTTGTGTTTTCTGTAAGCT
This sequence comes from Acipenser ruthenus, assembly GCF_902713425.1. NCBI lineage: Eukaryota > Metazoa > Chordata > Actinopteri > Acipenseriformes > Acipenseridae > Acipenser > Acipenser ruthenus. Next base: position 78,803,840 of record NC_081191.1, on the reverse strand, counting down.
AGTACATTTCTGTCATGATAGATGGGTCTTTAAGTGGTAGACAGATGCCAATAATAAAAGGTTGTGAATCAACTTAACTTCTTATGTTGAATACTAAGTGCTTAAATAAAAATCCATGTCATTTAAAGGTTAAGTAAGTGGATTTTGTTCTGAAAACATTTGATGTTTTGCAGTTAGATTTTTGGGAATACATTCTTTTGTCTGACAGTGTTGACACCTGGTCCATTGAAATAGTATTGATTTTTAAGGTCAATGAATCCTCAGCAAGGCTTATAAATAATAATCATGGCTAAGAGTGCATTAAATAAAAACAACCGTTTGAGAGGATGTAAATAGGTCAATGTGAACCGGAATAGAACACATATAAATGTGCAATGTTTCTATACAACAGTTTCCACACTAAAACACCACAGAAACAGCCATTTGAGAAGCTCTATTATGCAAAGAGGTTTTGAGTTTCAAGTGCTTTTATTGGTTGTCATGTGCTGCAAATCTACAAAGAAACATCCACCGTACTGTGTAGAAAATTCATTTTTTACTGTTCTAGAGAACACATAAGCCATTCAAGCTTGACAACAATTAATTTGCTGCTATTGAATTTGTGTTTTAATGCACATTTGTTTAAAAGTCTTTGAACAAAAATAAAGACTGCGCCTACTCATAGATAATACACACATTAATGTCAATTATGTAAAACCTGCCATATTTCAAAGACCTGTTTTGTTTCTCCAAACAGTCCATTAAAACAGGTTAAGACACTCTCACACCGTTCCTGAGCACTATTGGCAACAGAGATCACTGACTACTTCCTAGCTGTGATTCATAATCTATATCGATGCCTCTGAGACAGCAAGCTATTGATTTTTCTCTGTCTATAATCCAGGACCATATCCGCAGCTTGTTAAACATCTGTGAGAATATAAACTGGGTTTTCAGTGCAACTTCGAGCGGTTCTGGCAGTAATACATCTGTGTTTGAGAAAATCTTTTCAAAAGTACACAACCTTTAAGAGAATTAACAACAAAGGATACACTGGGAGTTATTCTGTAAATATAACTGGCCATACATCATGTGTTAAAGAATAGAAATTTGTGACACTAGAAAATGCGTTTGTCAACTAAGACTGGTGGGTGTAGGTTTGGGGTCTAATGTCGTTTTTTGTATGTCCTTTTCTAAGTTATGACAACATTGGGATTTGTGTATTTGGAAATGTTTAAGTGTAACATACAACTGATAGGAAATGCCAATTTATTTACTTGGGAGTTTTTTTCTAACTGAGATAAACATTATTAAAAATTGCCTTGTTATAGTTCACTGGTTGGTTATGTGGACATGTCAAAGCCACATCTTAAAAAATATTGAGATAACACAGATTAGCATTTTTTTCCTTACTGAGCACTTGACCTATGAACAACAACAAAAAAACCTATATACAAATAATTCTCCCCATTATAATTAAAGTGGTATATACTGTACAGAGTGGCAATCTGGCTCTGAGAAATAGTCTGGGCTATTGCATGTTCGTTATGTCTTTAAGACAAATAGTAAAATGGGTCGAACAAGAGTACTTAGTTCAATCACCACACAGCACTCTGTGAAAAGTAATTACAAACATGACCTTCATTAACTGTACAAATAATTAGTTGACCTTAGCTAATAAGCATTTCCAAAAATAACATGACTGTAAGTCCAGTAATGAAAAAACAAACATTGCTGCTGTATGTCAAGTGTATCCTGGGGTGATGTATTAGTCATAGCTTTTGTAAAGCTGCTTTTCAATCCTTTCTTGACACCAATTTTAAAACAAAGAAAACCTCAACCTGTGTATGTAAGGTATTAAAAAAAATAAATAATGTAATACTGTTCTGTTACCACTGGACCACCACAAATGTGTAAAGGTTTGTTAAAGTCCAAGAAAGAGTACTTCAGTAAAAAAAACAAATGTAACTATTATTTATATTGTAGATTTAGTATCTGCTGGGAAATCAATAAGGCCTTTACTCTCCAAACAGTGCGCAAAGTCATTTTCTCCTAACCATACACTACTATTGAGCACATGAATATGCCAAATGCTGCAGCATGTGATAATTGTAACTCTTACATCAAGTGACAATATAGGAAAGAAAAAAAGGGGGGGGGGGGGGGACAACAAGATTTGACATTTTAAACTTTTTCTGTTAGATTTGTTGACAGGAGAACACTGGTTCAACTTAAATGCGATTCTAGTGCAAAAACTTCAGAGCTAAATAAAAGAAACAAATCAAAGGATGCAAATGGTTGCCATTTAGTGTGCAGAAATGAAACCACTGTGACAGCTAGCTGTGCAAGTCACTACGAGGTGACAGGTAGAACCATTCAAAGTTACTGATCTAGACAGGAAGTAACAGCTAAGGTGTTTGAAATATTCACCAACAGTAGGGAAAGAAACAGGCTATGAAAATTGACATGGTTTGGGTTTCGTTTCCGTTTTTGAAGTATCGTGTATTGTTGTCAATGTCATATGCAGTTTGACTATCTAAAGTAGATGACTCACTGTTTGCTGTGAGAGATATACCAAACAAACATGATAGGGAATAGAGGAGTAAACGGCTATTATATAAATAATGTATTCTACTTACACACCGTTTTCTATGTCATAAGGGGACTTGTTTCAGGGATCAAGTATTTAAAAGTAATGCAATACTGGAATCTTAACACTCCCTTCATGCCAGTGATGAATCAGAACATCTGAAAGTATTTTAGGTTGAAAGACAATGTAGATGTTTTTATGTATGTATGTTAATCAATTTAAAAAGATACCATTGTAAATTACTATTCTGTTACTACTGAGGATCACAACTGAACAAATAATTGCCTGGACAAAGGATATCATTAATGAACAGAGGGAGTGCAATATGTGAATGAGAAAAAAAAAGAAATGTGGCTGTCCTTTTAACTAACAATATTGTGTTATTTTTGATAGCAGGCAGTATACATGTAATACAAATGTGTTGAATATAGCCTCATAATGCTGACATTTTAAGAGCTTGCAAGTCTATTATTATTCTTTCTAGATACTGAAACACCTTCCATTGTTGCCTTCGTACATATTCTGCACATTCATATCTTGATGCATGTATTTTGTAGTTTATCATCCTGGTATTTTCAATTTCAATTCTAACACAAATGAATGTATTGACTATACTGTATGGATTGCCTTGCAAAAGTCTTAAACATTAATTAGTGAGGTTTAAAAAGATTGACAGGCAAGATGTGACAGCAACATTTGGCATGGAACAGATATTGAATGAAGAAAAAACATCTAAATTAACCTGAGCGCCTACACTTATGAGCATTTTTTTTTTAATAGTTCTTAATTAGTTAAATAAAATAACCTCTGCCTTCTTTTTACCAAACAATTTCATACAAGAGTTAATCTATTCTAGTTACTACTGAAAACAATTATCTAGAATTGCTGCTTTCAGTCTAGATTTTGCCTGTCCCTACTTTTTTCATCTCAATCCAATCTAAACCTATTTGAGCAAATAAAATGATATTTACCTCATCTTCTGTTACAAGCTTTCAAGATTACAGGCTTTGGGAAAAATCAATACAAAATACCAGCTTAGCTGCAGATTTATGCTCAGAAAGAATGCTAACTTTTCCTCTCTGTGTTTTCTGCCTCTCAACCCCCCTGGAGTGAAGGAAAAGCTTAAACCATGAAAAGTACTTCAATGATATGTTGGGTAGATGTTTAGGAACTACTGTGCTTACAAACCAAACTATAGTGCCTGTCCAAGACCCTAACCTTTAGCTCTTGTGTCTGCTATACACATCTTACAAAGTTCACAAAAAGTAGGATCTTGACCTCTCAGATGATTTGGAGGCTGAAATACCACTTTCATTTATTATTTATTCGCTTCAAGCTGCTGGGACTTGAGGTATCATCATACCTGACTGGTTAATGTAAAGATGTGGCCACTTCTCTGTAGGGGAACCCCCAGAGGATGAAATCCCATTATGTTGTAAAAGAATTGCTTCATTTCCAGTACTAGAATAAGCTTTAGATCAAAGCATTTTAATGCCGTTTTTGTAAACAATACAACATCCTCTATAGTATTATTCTTATTAGGAAGCTTCTTATCAAATCTATCTATCCATTTAAGTATAAATAAATTAGATGTTAATATAAATGTTGCTGTAGTCATTTAATCAGACTATAACTACTGAGACAACAAAGAAAGTCCTGGCAGTTTGTGTGTGTGTGTGTGTGTGGGCGTGTGTTTGTACAGTATGTGTACTGTATGTGTGACAGGGCAAAGGTTAGACAAGAACAAGTGACTATGTCACAAAAGTCAGGCAGGGGTAGGGGTCAGAATCTGTAGTGCCAATGCCTCACATAATAAATAGAACCTGTTACATGTGCAAAGCAATTGATCTGTCATCAAGCGATCCCTACTGTGTGAGTATAAAGATTCTCTGCCTGACAGCAAGATGCTGTATTGTCAGGTTCTGCCCCTGATCTGCTGTGTAATAAGGACAAACCTCACAGAAGACTGACTGTCTCCAATTATTTAGTGGATATGTGCTCATCCTTGCACAGGCATAGTGACTAATACTCTGATATGGTCACATACAAGAAATTGAAACCAGGTCTTAATTATTAAACAGCATTATCATGAAATCTTTTGATTTTCTATTGCAAGATTTAATCTACTGTATAGGAGTTTCTGGACCATGTTTTGCATACCTGAAACATGACAGTGTTACGGTTTGTGTGTAGTTGTGTGTAATATGTCACCGTGTGATGAAGTCTGGTTGCAAGATGAAAAAATGCAGAATTCTAGATTCTACAGTTTTGTAAGTTCGTCACGTTTTATTCATAATTTATCATGTGCCGTTATATGGTGATACAACATATATTTTTTGTAGAATGTTTGACAAATCCTGCAGAGACTATAGAAATCTACTACTAAATGACCTTCAGATTCTCTTTCACCATAAAGTGCTAAGATAATTTTGGCATATTTCTTTGAGCCTTTCATCATAAAAATCAAAGCATGCAATTATGCTGAATGACCCTGTTGAGTTGTATCATGATGGCAACTGTTTTCTGCTGGTTTATATCAATTTTCACATCCTATTTTTTTATATAAAATGACAATTTAATTAAATTTCACGATACACAAAGTTTACTGATGCATATACGTGTGAAGTTTGTTCTTTTGCTGAAATATTGACATATAATCAATACAACAATTTGGATTAATCTTTCAAAATCAATGTTTTTGTTCCCGAATTAACAAAACAAAGGCACATTAAGCATCACACTTACTTGTATCATAAAATAAAATTCAATTTAGATAAGTCAGCAATCTATATAATTGTGTCTTTATTAGATTTTGTAGATCATTACCATAGAAGCATTAATATTACCATCACTTTGAATATAGCCTGTTATTATTATGTCTTTGAAGATCAGTTGCCAGCCCAAAGATATGCTTGCACATTTGTCCATTTTTCTTTATCTGTCCTTGTGAACAGATGGGCTTGAGTGGCATGTGGGTGGTGACATCACGGACCAGGAAGTAAACAAAGGCAAAGGTACGAGGAACAAGACGCATTTGCACTCTGCTTTTAATAAAATGAAATAATAAACAGAACACTTCGCAATACACAAAACACAAAAACAAAACGGCGCGTTGGCCAAAGTAAATAGACCGACAAATAATAATACAGGGGCGCGGTGGACCCTGTCACAGTCCTAAACACAGCAGAATAGCTGGAGCATGTTTCTTATTTTATGATTAAAAAAAAAAAAAAATAGTGAAACATTTTACTTTCAGTACATTATGTCTGTCATAAAATATAAATGATAAACTTGAAACTTGGGGGGCTTGGTGTTTAGGGATTTCTTCTCAGGACCAAAAACTGTGTTAATAAAAAAAAGCAGTGCACACAACTACAGAGTCCTCATAATCATGTAATAGCATAGTACCAAAAAGGTTATTTAAAAAAAAAAAATAATCAAGAGTTTATCATATTAAAGTGTGTGTGTATGTGTGTGTGTGTGTGTGTGTATATATATATATATATATATATATATATATATATATATATATATATATATATAAATATATATATATATATATATATATATATATATATATATATATATATATATATATATATATATATATTAGTGGGCAGCAGTGTGGAGTAGTGGTTAGGGCTCTGGACTCTTGACTGGAGGGTTGTGGGTTCAATCCCAGGTGGGGGACACTGCTGCTGTACCATTCAGCAAGGTACTTTACCTAGATTGCTCCAGTAAAAAAAACAACTGTATAAATGGGTAATTGTATGTAAAAATAATGTAATATCTTGTAACAATTGTAAGTTGCCCTGGATAAGGGCGTCGGCTAAGAAATAAATAATAATAATAATATATCTTTCGACTCTTTTTGAATGTGTGCAACTATGCCCATACCAGTGACAGTCTATAACATGTGCACCAATTACCTAGTTTGATATATAAAGTTTTGTAATGAAGCCTTACAGCTGAGACTTATTTTTTACCCTTACCCACACCCACAGAACTGTAGTTCAATAGCACTTTTGTGCACTTTTATTATTTACAATAAAACAAAACCAAACAAAAACCTAACTTCTTTTCAGATGTACTAACTAAAACTTTCTCCGTCACTAACTTTAACTGGATGGCTAAGCCATTTACCAGTAACACAAAACAAAACACTCATTCAAACAAACAAAGCACCTTGTTGTTAAAAGTCTCTTCAGCAGCTGGCTTGTACTATGCCAGTCAGGCTGCATATGGCTGCTTCTCCACCAGCCATGCCTGCAGGGCTTCTCTTGCCTTTATGTCGGCCTTAATTGGCCTCAGGTGCTTCCCATTTCCTCTCCAGTCCTGGGGCATTCTGGGAATTGTAGTCCTGCAACCCTTCTCGGACTGCAATTTTTCTCCTTCTACCCCATACTCTGCCACAATATATATATATATGATGGTCCACGTCCCATCCTTTATAAAAAAAAAAAAAAAAAACTTTTAAGTTAACGTGTTTTAAAGGAATCGTGGAGTAAAGCGGACTGTTTCTTGAGAACACAACAAAAACAATTAATACTGTATACTGTGTTTATTTAAATGCATATGAATTGTTTTAACTCTGCAATTGCACAAAGTATATGCATAAGAAAGTACTGACTTACCTGTGGGGTTGGAGGAGGCCGCGGGTGGACGCCAGGATAGGAAAAAAGAAAGACAGAAACAAAAACTAACTCCAGGCTTGTGCCCGTTGAGGTTCTTTTCTCTCTTGTGCTGGTTTATCTGACCGGGTTCACAAGGATCATTAGGTTCATCACTAACTGTGTCCATGCAAGTCCTCCTCACGTCTATGACAGGGGTGCTGATATCCTGCGAACTGCAGTTTGCTTCCTGTCGCTGGATTTCATTCGACTGACTTGACTGACTTCGTAAGAAGTGCTGATCAATGCGAGGCCCTTGTCCTTTCTCCCTCAAGCATTTCATTCTCCTTTGATGAATCTACAAACTCCTGGCCGTTGTCGCCTTGCTCCAGCCGCAGACACAAACCTGGAGTTCTATGTCTTTGCTAACTGCAGATATGCATGTGTATATATTAGTTTTTTTTTATTAGTTTTTTCTGGGTCTGTAACTTCATGTCTCAGTTTTTACTTTCAATTTCTTATATTTTATAAATTCTTGGACACATGTATGTTAGCACTTCTTAAAGACATTGACAATGGAGATGGGGTAGCCTAACATATGTATTCTTTACCTGTGCTAACGCTGTAGACTTCTTGTCTAAAGCATCTTTGTGATGGGGAATTATTTATTTTTTTAAACCTGCTGCACATGACTTTAAATATTTTCATATTTTATAAACTATATCAGATGCTGACTTAACAGTTTTAATGTTTTTGAAGCATCCACAAACTCGCAGCCGCCACAGTTCAAAGCTTTATCTCTTCATCTGAACTTATAAGGGGTAGATCTACTAAAGTGTTGCGGCTTTTGCAATAGTCGCAACACTTTAGGGGTGAAATGTACTATACAAACACAATTCAGTTAACAACTTTTCAGGGATTGCTTTGCGGCAGCAGTTTTTCTTTGCAGTTCAGCCTTAGATAAATATGTAATTATAGGCGTTCCTGCAAAAATTCACAAAAAATGAGGTGGAGAGAGGGCAAATCAGGGTTCTCAAATATTATAATGAGATGTACTAAAGCTACCAGCAATTGCGACACTTACATTTGCATCAATTTGTTAAGAACTTTTGATAGCACTTTTTAAACAGTTGCAATTAAAGGTAGTATGAAAAACACTATCCCCTAGCCATGGTCGCTGTGATTGCAGCAAGAATGAGACATTGTCTTCAACAATAACGAATGATTTGTAGAATGAGAAGAGAAAGGGTATTTCGTACCCGGATCACCCTCTTCGATTTAAATGAAGATCAAATTAAGCACAGGTACAGGCTCGGCAGCCACATCATTCTTGAGCTGCTTTCTGATTTAAAAGATGACCTGGAGCCTGTCACCCAGAGAAATCATGCTATGCCTGCAGTAGTCAAACTATTGTCCACCCTGCATTATCTTGCCTCTGGGTCCTTCCCAGTCTGCTTTATCGGCACCATATTTTGTGTCAATTGTCTAGGCTGTTAAATTAATAATAATTAAACAAAAAAAGCCTGCTAAAATAATTTATTTTCAATTTAAAATATTATTTTAATCGCAATGTGCACCAATGTGTACAATGCAGCAGCATGATTTATTTTGTGTTACCATACCGGTAGCCTGCAGGTTAAAGTAAAAAGAAAGTGCGCTAGGTGTTCATTTGATTTTATCACTGTACTGTATACTGTATAGGCCTCCCGTACAGATTTATATTTTTACATAATGTAATGTGTAGCCTATCAAAAACACAGTAGTGTTATTTCAGCATAATGACATACATTTAAAATACATTGAGCACTATAAATGTATGTATGAGCGATTTTATTGTATTTTTTTAAACCCAACACCTCCTTATGTCAGACAAACCAGTTTAGCGAGGGTTTTTTTGATAGAAACACATCTTGTATTTGAGGGTGAAGGTGGGCCCCCACTATATAATCTGATGGGATTAAACTGCCTTTCATTATTTATTCAAAAAAATGTTGCACGACTCTCACAACACTGGAGATCTCGCTAAGAGGATGCAACACATATTTAAATTTGTATATTGCAGCTCTCTTCATTAACATATTTTCTCTTTGTACTTATGATAAAATGTATACTTTGCGACTGGCCCATCTTAGTACATCTACCACTCAATGTTTTGGTGACCTCAACTTTGACCTGGCTACACTACTGAGGTCATATGACTTTTAAAGTTTCTTGTGTATAGAGACAAAAGACATTCTATGATCTCTCAAGAAATGTTCAATGCAGGTGGTATTCAGTAAAAATCTACCATTTACATACATGCCAACAGTCCCTATATGGCCGTGACAGTCCCAATTTCGTAGCAATGTCCCGCGTTCCTTTGAAAATCTTCACAGCTAGTCTAGGATGTTCGCTCTCGCACCATAATGTATATTTTTTTTGTGGGTTTTTTCCGCTCTCTAGCGGCTGCTGACCCTCGTGCACTGCACTGCCTGGCAGGGATTGTGTTCACATGACCAGATTTCAGTTTATTGACATATGTGCTATCCAGTCATATTGCAGAAGATTATTGTTTCCACACTGTTGCTGCAATATGAGTTTATGTGTATGTTTTTTAGTATAATGCGGGAGCCAATGGAACGTGAAGGATTGGAGTTAGCCACACCCTTCATTTTCGTAACAACATTTGTTGATCACAGGAAGCGTAGTGTTGAAGGTTCTGAGATATATATATTAAATAAAGTCAGGTCCAGCAAATGAAAACGGCATCAATCAAAGGTGGGGGGGTAGGTAAGTCTGTTACTTATATGATAAGTGTTTTTATGCGTATAACACATATCCATTTGATCACTTTTTTTTTTGTACTACCAGTATCAAGTTATGCACTGATAATGGAAGCTACTATGATTTTATGGCAAATAATTTTCACATTCTGGCAAATTATTGAATACATTTATTTTTTCACATTCTGTAATTCTATTACAAATGACCTGTTACCAAGATTAACAATTGTTTACAGACAGCCAGGCCCTTACGTTACATTATGCTCAATATACTCACAACAACACATACATAATAAGTATGTAACTCCAGCATATCAAGGTTTGACATTTTAAAACACAAAAGCAGAATAATTATGACCTTAGGGCTTGATTAGCAAAGCCTACCATTTTCTGTACACCCTGTACAGCAGAATTCCCTGTATCCCTTGTCTGCTCTACAAGTTTACATTAACAAAAGCAGTACAAGGCTGTAGTAGTCTGTGCCAGATTTACTTTTTTTCCTGTATACTGAATCATATAGTTATGGATTGGACCTGGTGGAAAAATGCAGCCAAACCATATATACAGTATTACAGTGGCACGGTAGCCATGTTAAACCCGTTTTTTTACCCAGCTCAAAAAAGGTGGTTAACATTAATCAATCTGGCTGAAATTTTGGATTTTAGGTCAGATTGGCAGGCGCAAGTCTTCCCCCTAAATGGGGTGTAGTTCTTTTTGGTATTTTTGTTTTATTGACATGTCAAAAAAATAGTATTTTCCCCATAGAGCAGACAGGCTAAAAGAATTGAACAAAGAAGACTATGCGGCGATCTGATTCAAACATTCAAAATTCTAAAAGGTATAGACAATGTCGACCCAGGGGACTTTTTTGACCTGAAAAAAGAAACAGAGAATTGTGAGGGTCTGGAACCAACTCCCCAGTAATGTTGTTGAAGCTGACACCCTGGAATCCTTCAAGAAGCTGCTTGATGAGATTCTGGGATCAATAAACTACTAACAACCAAATGAGCAAAATGGGCTGAATGGCCTCCTCTCGTTTGTAAACGTTCTTATGTTCTTATGTTCTTATTACAAAAAAAAATCACCCTTGTGGTTCTCTAAAACTACCAGGTTAATTAAAATGAAAATCACCAGACATGTAGATCCTATTTGTGTGACGTGCCTTTTGCTATTTTTATTTTAAGATTTTTAATGCGTTTTCTTAAATAAACTGTTTTATAAATGATGTGCAGACTTAAAATCGGATGTGCAACAGTTTTTTGATAACGGATCAGTGTAGTTCATCACTTTTTCAATGCTAAAACTACATTTCCCATAATTCTTGTGAACTTTGCGCAGGCGTGGAGAGCAGTTTTCAATCTGAAAATTCCATTAACGCCGCCATCTTGACCGGGATTAGGCATACATCATGAAACATTCCAAGTCCCGCTTGCGGCTAACTGTGGTTGAAAAGGTTTTAAAATCTAGTGCCTGGCTTGTCTGTGAGAAGGCCTCTCTAGGATATCTGTTAGACTGCACCAATCGGTGTCACATTGCGCTGATTTTTTATTTTAAATATGTGTTAAAGTTTTTAATGTTTAAATATTCTTTATTAAAGAAATCCAAAAAAGGTCTGCATTCAAAAATTAGAAATTATTTCCTTTATTTCAAATTAAAAACATTTTTTTTAAAATGTACAGTTCTCAGTCACAAACATGTTTCGCCCATAGGCTTCATCAGAAAAAGACTATTATTAGGGCCCTACCTAAATCGTGGTAAAAATAAAAATCAAATTGCGGCTCAGGTCCGGACAAAGTAAGAAAAATTGCAGAAAAGTAATTATAGCTCTTAATAATTGTAGTAATCTACAAAATCCAAGGGTATTAATTTTTTTTATTAAAACATAAAAAACAATGAGCTGAAATGATAAAAACACTGTAGCATTATTTTTATGCCAAATAATGTATTTGCGTAACCAGAAATGTATTTACCGTAACTATACGTTCATGCAAAACAAAACAAACAAACAAACAAACAAAAAATGTCTATAGTCTCACCAGAACATTTTAAAGTAATTATAGTTGTAACAAAAATGCTGGACAAAATCGAGTCCAGTTATCTTTAGACCTTTACGTTCTAGAAGCATTGAAGGTTAGTGCAGACCACCCACTGGCAGTCTTCTCGTGCATGCCCTGACGTTGCTTTATGAAGACTTGTCCATACCAAGACGCTGCACGTGAGAATAAACATATATTATGTCATTGCAATCCCTCAGGTGAAACAATGTCGTGTAGTTTGCCTAAACATCAATATTTTTCAACAAAACTTTCAGGAAATGCAAGGTCCCTCGGGTCATAGAATAATGTGTTTTATACATGTATCTCTAAGCAGAAGATTTTTTCAAATTGTGTTGAAAAAAAAGTGAAAAGTATGTATGGTTTCTGAAGTACTTTATAATGTTCCCCAGAGTGTTCTGAAAAAAAGGACACCATTTCCAAAATGCTACTGTAAAAAATACATTTTTAGTGATCTTTTTATAGGAAGAGAGTCAACCACAGCCAAAAAACGCCTGGTCCTGGGGAGCATCCCACTGAAAAATGCTTGGTCCTGAAAGGGTTAAATGAAACTAACAATGAATTCCTCAGCAAAATCTTCAACAAATTCGTAGATGTCATACAACTTAATGTAAAAATTGGGGGGGGGGGGGTAACTGTTAACCACGTGACTGCTATTGGATGTACCTGGTACATCCTCAAAAACACTCGCCAAGTGCTATCAGAAGCACCAGGTAAGTCCATTTAAAAATGCTGGATTGCTATTATTTCACTCAGGGTCACTCATCGAGAACTTCTTACAGATAATATTGGATCGGTGGTTTTAATTTCATTATTTTACATGGATAAATTATCTTCGATGTGACACAGTTGTTAAACCTAATTTAGAGCCTGCTTGAACGCTAGTGCTGTCTAGTGCTGTGATAAATCCAGTGAATTTAAAACAACCGGTGTGTAGCTTTCTGTTCTGTTCAATAATAAAATGAAGTTTTCTTTTGATTAGGAGCTGTGTATTAATGAAATTAGCTTTAAAGTAACACATCTGATTACTTTCTGCATCTTGTTTTATTGATGTTGTGGTACAGGAAGATACGTCCTACTTCTGAGGCTGTCATATTGACACCATTGTAACTTATCACGTGTGTGGGGAGACAGTGGTGTCTCAGCAATCAGAGGCTAAAATAAATATTATGAACCAAGTGATTTTCTGTATAACATTTACTGTACTTGAAACCTTGTATCTGAGACTTTGCTGTATCTGGTTGAGTTGATGTTGGAGAGAAACAGCAGTTAGCTAGTTTTTGAGCATACATAGATTGATCTACTTTACAGAACATCCCTGTATTACATCCTTTTTCATACTTTATAATGTTATATTAAATCGTGTTTAATTTTTCTACCGTCCCTAACTTTTATTCATAATTGTATATTTCATCTGATTTTTTTTTCCTTTTCTACATTTTAAAATCATTAGATTTAAAAAAAAAAAAAAAAAAAAAACATTTTGATTAGTATTTTTATTGAATTTTTGCCCTCTCCTCACCACAAAGAAACATTTTCAGGATATCTTTTTTTCTCCCTACGATTTGATTGTAATTATTGATTTAATTTTTATTCTCCCGTCCATTTTAAAACGTTTTAATAATTATTTGATCAGATTTTTTCCTGTTCCGTATTTGGTTAAAAACACACAAAATAAAGGGCTATTCACACTATAGCATATATTCACTGCTTTTTTTTACACTCGACGTTTCGCTGCTATTTTTGTATTCAGATTTCACATCAAATACCACAGGCAAGACGGGGGAACATCTGATTATAGCAGTGCAGAATATCTTGTTCTTTATGATAAGCAGCACAAGAAATATCTCGATAAAGAATACAAACAGAAATTATGGTTAAATATGAGGAAATCGGAAAGTAAGCATTACTCTTATGTTAAAATAAGCACACTGTTTTGACTACAGGTTTTTCTTAATTGTTTGGGTGATAGCTTCTAGAAAGTGCATGCCCATTATTAACTATAGATTGAACTACAAAACAAAATCACGTATATCTAATTATATCCAGTAGCAAACGCAGGTAAGTGGATTTGTATTTACAGCAAATTAAACTGTCTAAAATGGTTTTATGTCAATCACATATGTTAGCATATGTGTATTTTTTCCCCAATAATGTAAAACACAGTCTGTGCTGTCTGACGTTACATCTGCATTGACAGTATCATCTACATGTGTTTACTGTATTGTTTATTAAAAAAACAAAAAAAAACAAAACAAAACATCAAGATACATCGAAAAGATTGCATTTGGTAGTCCTGTCTGCACTTCTAATTTTGTTGCCAATAACATTGTTGAGATTATTTGTTACCAATAACAAAATCTGACATTATATAAATATATACGGTATATATTTCAGCTCTTGCATAGGGTGTGACTAAAACCGTACGGTACCATCCGGTACACCATCTGGTACACCATCCGATACACTTTTAGACCCTTCCGATACTGTCCGATACACTTTTAGTCCTGTCCGGTACTGTCTGATAGACCTTTAGTCTCGCCCGGTACTGTCTGATACACATACGAATACATATTAATAATAAATAGCTTCTTACAGATACAGATGCAGAAGGATATCTACATCATCAAAAGGAAGGAACAAGTACAAACTATTCCTGGAAAGTCTAGACGGTTGCAGGAGATTGAACGCTTAGTTAGAGAAAGGAGACAGCTGAGGAAGCAATGGAGAAGAGCAGAACAAAGTCAGAAGGAGGGACAATCTGTTACAAAGGGTCATAAAAGATAAGCTTGCAACATTGCACAGAGCTGAGCGCCTACGGAAACGCTACAAAAAGCAGGCGCGTGCGAGAACTAACTTTTATAAAGACCTATTCAAATTTGTAAAGAAGTTATTCACCAGTGAGAAAATGGCACGCTAAAAGCATCTAAGTTTGAGATTCAAAAAGGCAGGAGTCTATGTCAATTCCTTCAGACATCCCATCTATCAATCCACCAAAAATACCAAACGGAGAACTGTGCACCTAAGTGGGAAGAAGTAGAGCAAGCTGTGAAAAAAGCAAGGGCTTCATCATCTCCAGGGCCTAATGGAGTTCCGTACAGAGTGTACAAGAGTGCTTCAGGAGTTCTAGAAATCCTGAGGAAATTGATGAAAGTGGCATGGGAAAAACAGGTTGTACCAAGAGCATGGTGCCGAGCAGGTGGAGTCTTTATACCAAAAGAAAAAGATTCTACAGGCATCAGTCAGTTTCGCCCTATTTCCCTATTAAACGTAGAAGGCAAGATTTTCTTCAGCATTATTGCTCAGAGATTGTTAACTTACCTATTAAAGAACTGCTTCATTGACACTTCAGTACAAAAAGCGGGCATTCCAGGTTTCCCAGGATGCTTAGAACACATCAGTGTGATCTGGCAACAAATTCAATAGCTAAAAAGGAGAGGAAGGAGCTCCATTTGACATTCCTGGATTTGGCTAATGCATATGGTTCAGTGCCACATGAACTTCTTTGATCAGCATTTGATTTTTTCAGTGTACCGATGACAATAACTAATTTAGTGAAAGCCTACTTTGTAGATTTTCAATTTAGTTTTTCAACTTGAGAATTCAGCACTACATGGCAGTGCCTATAAGTTGGAATAATGGCAGGATGCACCATTTCTCCACTGGCTTTTATTATGGCAATTGGAAGTAATTATTAGGGCATCAAAATGGGTAGTGGGAGGAGAGCGTATGGCTTCTGGAATGCGATTACCACCAATTCAAGTATACATGGATGACATGATGACCATGACTACAACAGCAGCCTGCACTAATCGGTTATTGGACAAATTAACCAATAACATTGAATGGGCACAAATGCAATTCAAGCCCACTAAATCAAGGAGCATCTCTGTAATTAAAGGTAAAGTAGTAGATAAAAGGTTCTACATTAATGTTGAGGCAATACCAACAGTGTCTGAGAAGCCAGTGAAAAGTCTTGGGAGATGGTACGACGGGGATCTAAAGGACACAGTTCGTGTGGGAGAAGTTAGACAACAGGCAGTGGAAGGGTTGAAGAGCATAGACAGCAACGCTTTACCGGGCAAACTAAAACTTTGGTGCTTTCAGTTTGGTCTACTGCTGAGGCTGCTGTGGCCACTGACTGTAGAGAAGCTGGAAGCTTTAATCAGTTCATACGTCAGGAAATGGTTGGGAGTTCCACGCTGCCTCAGCAGAGTGGGACTTTAAGGTAAAGGAATACTGCAGCTACCAGTCTCCGCTCTAACCAAGGAGTTTAAGTGCGCCAAGGTCCGACTGGAAATGACATTAGTAGAGTCACACGGCAAATGCATAAGGGAGGCAGCACCTGTGTTGAAAACTGGAAGAAAGTGGGCGGCAAAGAAAGCCGTGGAAGATGCAAAGGCTGCCCTTCGAATCTGTGATATCATGGGGCAAGTTCAGCATGGAAGAGGGGGTCTCAGTTCAGCTCCTCCTACATGGCACAAGGCAGCCCCAGCTCAACAGAGGAAGCTGGTAGTCAACGAGGTGCAAAGGCAGGAGGAGAGGATGAGGTGTATAAAGGCCATTTCCCAGGCCAAGCAGGGAGAATGGATGAGATGGGAGAGTGTGGAACAACACAAGATTGGCTGGTAAAACCATTGGACAATGGAACAGAGCAGGATCGGTTTCCTCATCAGGTCAACATATGATGTTCTACCATCACCACAGAACCTAAACCTCTGGGTAGGAGAGGATCCGTCATGTCCTTTGTGTTCATCACCTGAAACATTATGGCACATTCTGACAGGCTGTAAGGTGGGTCTTAGCCAAGGATGGTTTACTTGGCGTCATGACCAGGTGCTGTGATGTTTGGCCTTAGCATTGGAAGATAAGCGTAACATGACCAATAAGTTCCTACCAGTTCCATCAAAACATTACGCACAAAAGACAACATTCTTCAGCCCAGGAGAGCAACCGCCAAGAAAAGGTTTTAAAACCAAGCCTCGCCCAGAAAAACTGGAAGCTGCTAAAGACTGGAAAATGCTGGCAGATGTTGGTCAATGGCTTATTTTTCCACTTGAGATTGCCACCACTAACCTTCGACCAGATATTCTCTTGTGGTCTGGATCAGCATGCCTTGTTCACCTGGTACAGTTAACAGTGCCATGGGAGGATGCTGTAGATGAGGTGTATGAGAGGAAGAAACTGCGGTATGCTCTACTAGCCTCTGAAGCGGAACAGCAAGGATGGAGAGTCCGGGTTTACCCAGTGGAGGTGGGTTGTCGAGGATTTGTGGCACACTCTACAACCCGGTTTCTCAGAGACGTCGGATTCAGTGGCCAAGAGTTGCGTCGCACAATGAAGAACTTATCTGAAGTAGCAGGGAGTGTGAGACCGAAAGATTCTGGTTGGCGATCTCAAGCACAATAGAAAGAGAGAAACACTGATGTACGGGTAAGTAAGCTGGGTTGAGTTGTGTGGGGGACGGAGGGGGGTGATGCTGGGGTGCCAGAATCACTGTCGAGCCCTCTTGAGGTGTTGTGGGCTAGTCGACGAAACACCAAGAATGGAAGGTGCCCACTTGAAGACCCCAGAGATGTACCCTACTTAGCTCAATCCAGACGGCTGTCATGCTGATGCGCTGGGGAGACCGCACTGTGGTTGATTCCCGGAGCCAGCATCGCAGCCGTTGTGTGTGCTGATGCACTGGGGAGGCAAAATAAGCTGATCCCTGGAGCCAGCATTACACTTCAGCCATCAACACCAGGCAGAAGGATATCTACATCATCAGATGGAAGGAAACGCAAATGGATGGAGACGCTGATGGATCTCATTAGTTTACTGCAGAGCTACGTCTTAGTTGGTGCTTATCTTGACGAGAGCTGAGTTCAAATCAGCATGAAGTTTTAACATCTACTCACATATAATGGAAATCATTTTAAAGATTATTTGATATATTTTACATATTTTTTGCAGTGGCAGAACTCGAAGTAGGAACGTTGCGAACACGAGCTGTTCATGATTCTGAATGAGAGGTAGATGAACCTACTTATCTGTTTACATAATAATTAATTAATCTGTTATTTATTATTCATATTTATTATTCACAATTTTACTAAAAATAATCTTTATATATGTAACAGGGTTGCTCACGTCAATTTAATTAGGCATGATTTATTAACGGTGGTTTGTAGTTGATTCACTGTTTCATTTGCCACTTTTGAGTTAATGTTTGTCTTTTTGATTTAAAAAAACAAAACAAAACATATTTGTATTTTTTGTTGAATCATCTCCTCTCTCCTCACAACACACGTTGTAATTGTATAGGATTTAATTTTATTATTGCATTTTTTTATTTTGTAATTGTATTTGTACTATGCGGTGAAAGTTATTTTGGGGAGAAAATGGTAAGAAGCTGTTGCTAACCTCCTAATGGAGTCTGGCTCAGAGAGTGATTTTGTGCCAGATGACTCTGGCAGTGAATATGAACCAAGTGGCACTTCCTCAAGTGAGGAGATCAGCAGTGGTCAGGAAGAGGAGCCTATGGAAACTGAGCTTGAGCCCCTGCCTGAACCCAGTACAGTAGATGGGCCTGGACCGAGGGGTGCTAGATTTCCACCATTCTACCACTGGATCCCACCTAACGTCATCCAGCCTCAAACACCCTCTTTTTCTGGTGCACCAAGTACCAGTGTGATCCAACTGGGTTTATCCCAATTAACTTTTTTCAGTTGTTCATCTCTGAGGTCATTTTTGAATATTTGGTAACCCAAACCAATTTGTATGCCCAACAATATCTGGCACAGCATGGGAACAACCTGGGGACACATTTAGGGTGTGCAAGTAGGTCTCCACAAATGTTTTCGAAATGAAAAAGTTCTGGGACTTTTTCCTTCTAATGGGACTAGGGGATAAACCTAGAATGGATTTATTTTGGTCCACTAACCAAATCTATGCTGTCCCAATTTTCTACTCCACAATGAGCCAGGACAGATTACAGTTAATCTTAAAGTTTCTACATTACAACAACAATTCTAAGGCTCTCCCGAGGGGCCATCCTCAATTTGACAGGCTCTTCCAATTAAGGCCACTTACACTAGACCATCTGCAGCATCAATTTGAAGAGACATATACATCTGGCCAAAATATATCTGTGGATGAGTCCCTGGGCAGAAGCCCTGCTGATGTAAGTATTGTGTGTGGGAATGTAAGGTTGGCTATTCCCCAGTTAGGTAATTGATGCTAATTGGGGAGTGGCCCCGTGTATATAAGGAGGGATAAATTGTCTGGTGAAGAAGTTTGTGCTGATTTTTGTATTGTTTTGCAAACTTTATAGTGAAGGTGAATGCCCAACCTGTATAGTTTTGTTTGAATCTTTGTTTTGGCCCTCGTGCCATGTTTATTTTGTTTTTGTGTTGATTTCTGTTAATAAACGTGCGCCCCAGTGCTTAAACTGCAGATTTCTGTCTCTGGGTCTCTTTCCTGTCGGTAACAGGGTCGTGATGCTACCCTGTCATAGGAGACTTCTCTTTAATCAGTATATTCCCATGAAGAATGCCTGTTATGGGATTAAACTGTACAAACTGAGTTCCACTGGGTACACTCATTGGTTCAGAGTGTACACAGGGAAGTACTCTCAGATTGAGCCACCTGGCTGCCCCCCATGCTTCCAGACCACTGAGAAAATCGTGCTGGATCTTGTTTTTCCCTTCCTAAATCTTGGCTACCGTTTATATGTAGATAACTTTTACACAGGGGTCCCTCTGTTTAGGGCCTTGTACAGATCACAAACAATGGCTTGTGGTACAATAAGACGCAATAGCAAAGGAATTTCCATGACAATTGGTAGCCAACAAACAGAGGCGTGGCAAAACCAGTGCTCTGCACTGTGAGGAACTGCTGGCAGTTAAAAAGACAAAAAAGATGTGTACCTCCTCACCACCATCCACGTTGAGGCTACTGTAGCGGTTCCTGTGTGAGGTCAGGACATACACAAACAAGCCCAAGTGTGTCCTGGAGTATAATAAATACACGGGAGGCGTGCATAGGTCATACCAGATGTTGGAGCCATAGAATGCTGCAAGGCATGGTATAAGAAGCTTGGCATGTACATGGTCCAGATTTCTTTGTACAACGCCTATGTAGTGTTCCAGAGAATCGGCTCACATTTCTGGACTTTCACATCTCTGTGATCTCCATCCTTGTGTTTGATACACAAGAAATACCAGAGACTGAAAGATTGGAAACAGTGGCAAGGCTTAGTGAATGTCATTTTATTTGAACACTGCCACAGTCTGGGAGAAAAGCCAAGCCACAAAAAAAGTTCTGTGTATGTTCCCGCAAGGGCATACAGAGAGATACACAGCACTACTGTCCACTCTGTCCCTCTCAGCCACGCCTCTGTTTGGAGTGTTTTGAAAATTACCACATTATAAACGAGTACTGGAAGGACTAAATAAACCCCAGAACACCACCATGACACATGCTGTTCTAGTACCTTAGGTAACTTAACCAAAGGTAGTAAAAATCACTTGTTTTTATGTCATGCGACATTCATTCGAGCAATTCTTTTATTGGTCAGAATTACCATGTGTTCCAGATATTTAGCAATTGATGGTTAAGAGATACCTACAAAACCTGTAGGATTGTGGCATTCCAGGACCAGGGTTGCCTACCCCTGCTATAGACCATGGACTACGTAATAAAAAGTGGAAAAGTCAAAGTGACCTGGCAGTCTAGGGTATGTAAACACCTGAAAAGATGTATAAAGGTGCACATATTTGGTATTTTTTAACTCGGGACACTGGAAAAGTCAAAGTGGTGTCAGTAGAGCATGTAAAACCCCCAAAACCAATGAAAACATTTACACATAGGCATAGGCACATCCAGCAGCTTAAAGGTTTCTATAATCTTACATCAGACATTACGATTTTAGGGACTAAATGTGATGTAGGTATAATACATTGTATGAAAAAGTAGCATTTAAACTTGGCACCATTGAAAACTTCAGAGGGGTATCTGAAAGGGAACATATGGTAATTTTGATGTAAAACAGCTGACTCTCAAAATCACAAAATTCCTGTAGCACAGAGAATCACAAGGGCCACAGCAGAAAAGGGGTTAATGAAAGAAATGTCTTATATATAATAAATACTGGATTTATTATTAATTGAATTACAAATCCCCAGCTCAGCTGACAAATAAGACAAGGATAATTACTCAAAATATGAACATTTAAACATATAGTATAGAACGTATACTTCAAAATACATTTTTAGTAAAGCTTTAAAGGGATCATCTACATAATATTCTATTTCCTACTTGTTTAATATCATATTGTGTGTTGTCTTGTTCAATAACTATTCCAGCTGGAATTATTTATGAAAAGACTTCTTCTGGAGAAATGAGATAGGAAAGCATATTAGCATTGTGCTGTACTCTGAATCCATAGGTGAAGTGTTGTGCAAATAAGTCATAGCTACCCCAGTAATGAGCACTGTTGAATAAAATTTGGTAGGAATGACTAGAAGAACCTCGGTCATTTAAATAGGTGAGACTAACTGATCGGCCTCCAAGGCTGGGAAGCAAGCGTTACTTCCCACAAGGGGAACCTAGAGTGGGTGGAGAATGGGAAAATTAAAGAGTTGGGATAGATTTGGCCGGGTTACCCTCTGACTCGTGGAGAAAATTCCTGGCGGAGGACGAAGCCAGCGTGGCTCGGCTAAGGTTGGGACGTGAGCTTCACCCAGAGGGAGACCATTGCAGAGGTGGAACAGCATAATGGAGGAGGAAAGAAGATGGAGGAAATGAAAAAAGTTAGACAGAGAATGAAGACGAGACTTGGGGTTTAAATAGGTAGATATACAGTTATTTTGGCGGGACAGAACAGTCCTAACTCCTACCCCCTAAACTAGCTGTCAGCTAAGCTACATAGGATCTGTAATGGCGGCAGTAGACGGAGGCCATGAAATAGTTCTGCAGTATGTTTTCTGTGCTTTAAATAAACTCCATGTCAAAGTTAAGCAATTTGATAACCATCATTCTTGGTGACTTAGGCTGTATTGCAACGCTATTGTTGTAATTTGAGTCTCTACCTCCTCATAAAGGAAACACAAACCCCTTTTGGCACTTTGGCCCCCTATGCAAGTTAGAGCTTCTAATTTTGTTCCATAGTTGTGGATTGAATCATAGCAGTTCCAGCACTACAATAGTAATGCAATATATAAACACATTTCAGTTGAGGGTTTGCTGGAGCCCTTTTTGAACAACCTTGGCACTCAGTCACAATAATTCTACCTTGGAATTGTTGAATGTTCATTGGAGTTTTCATTATTTTAGAAAAAATATATAACTGCCCCTATAACTATAACTTTGTGGTCCCCAGGTTTATCAGTATTCTGTTGTTTCCTGTCTACGATTGATGGAATTTTCTTGTCTCTTGAGAATTCTTGTCAGGGGGTTTATTTCTTGCTGGATCAGAATCATTCAATTTCTTGTGCATTTGACAGAAATCGGCTGTTTCTTATGTTCATAAAGCAGATTTTCTCCATTTATTGATAAAGCTCCTTGACCTTTTATTCAAATTCCTGTGTTTTTCGACATTTGCCAAAAGTTTGCTGTGCTGGTACACATCTGGCCAGCTTGTTTAAATTAAAACCAAATGATTAAATCAATCTATTACAGATGTCACTATATCCCTGCAGTACTGAGCTGGTATACAATTAAAAAAAAAAAAACTTTACATATTGTAAAGCCTAAGAATAACTCTAGAGATCATCATATTGCATAACACTCAATTATAGTTATTTTGCAGTTAATGTTTGCTTGATGGTATATGCATTTTTGTGCCTGACTTTTCAAAAGATGTTGTTGTTGTTGTTGTTGTTGTGTTTTGTTGTTGTTTTTTTAAATACATGATGGTTTAGGGGCCTGTATGGAAAACATATGGATGGGGTTAACAAAAGGGCACGTTAAAAGCAGTGGATAAAACAGGAAGAAAACAAAACAAAAACATTAGTGGATTAAAATATAACTTTGTATTCCTATATTAATTAAATCTAGGATTTCTGCACCAGTAAAGAAAGTATGTTATATACTCTGAGCTTGTAATGGAGGATTTCACAATTGTATTTGCAGTTCTACTACTGCAAGATTTATTTTTATACTTCTAACAAATTAATATTCTTCTCGGCAGTTAAATTATTGCATACCATAATTAACAAAAACAGTTTATTCATCATGGTTTGAATCCCTTGACAAAAATATATTGTATAGATGAAGAAAAAAAAGAAAAAGTCAAATATAAGAAAATAAACAGTAAATACTGTATAATAACCTTAACCCCCCTTTTCCCAGTTATAAAACTCATACCATATTTAACTTATTCCATATCATGGCCAACTTCAGTTAACAAAAATAATACTACATATGAAACCACGCCTTTGTGCTGCTGCCAAAAAAAGATAATATGAGAAATTACTTTAAGTTCTGAGGGTCTGTCTGGCAGGAAGAGTTGCTTAGCAACCTATTTGGAATATTTTAACAGAAAAGAAACCTTTAAAAACTGGAACTGGAGTGATCCTCAGTGAGAGATAAGATTGGCTTTCTTTTGTCAGTGCTTGTGCCAGTGTGTGTTTTTGTTTTTCTAATTTTATTTATTCACTCCATATCTTAATATATTTTCCATTTAGTTTTTTTTGAAAAACTACTGATGAATGTACTGTATGCAATTTCATATTTCAAAATGGTTTTATTTATGTATTAATTTTGTAACCTAATCAGTCAGAACTTGATTGCAAACACATGATGATGTATTTATTAATGTGTTCATTGTTAAAGTATTAGTGAAACTTGTGTCACTATTTAGAAGTTTGATCATGTTATATTTTTCAGCAGCAGAACTCCAAAATGTAGAACTATGTTGTTTTTAACTGAAGCACAACATTGAGTGCTTGTATGTGTCTGCTTTTTGAAGTCAATAGGAAAAAGAAAAAGCTTTTTAAACTGGGCTAATAAGGACATATGGTAAGTGAAAAACTGAGTTACAGTTTGAACCCAGACTCTACAACTATGGCCAAAAGTTTTGCATCGCCCTATAGAATTTTGCTTCTTAAAGTCGAATAAAACCTGCTGAATAATGTTACATTAACATATTGAATTACATGCTGCTTTGTAGTTTGTATGTATTTTTTATTTTATAGTATTTGAAATATATGGCTTCCAGTAGACCTTTGCAATATGATTTTGTTGTATCTTTGATTACATGATGTTAAATAACATATCTAATTATGTTTATTTTTTTAAAAATTATTTCTCAATCCTAAAATTTTAGGTGACGCAAAACTTTTGGACATAGATGTATTGGCTTCCTGTCCTGTGCTCTAACCACTTCCTTTATTACCACAGGAGAATGTATTAAGAAAAATTAAACTGTAGAATTTTTAGAAGTTTTACCTGCAATCTTTTCAGATGTTAGAAGAAAATATTAAATTGTATTATTTACACTCACAAAAGGTATTTGTTTTAGCATTTATGGAAAACACAAAACAGATATTATATGAATCAGTAATAGATTGAGCACATTGCATACAGTTAAAAAAAATTGAAATAATAAACATCTGAATTGATTTACATCTTTTCAAGCATTTTTTTCTGTTAGAAGTACAAGTTTAAAGAACAGTTTGAAATGCTGAATGTTTGGAATCCATAATGATTCATTGTGCACATCCTTTTACTGTATAATATATGAGTAAACTAGACAATAAACCATTAGAATACATAAGATATGTGGATGACTGTCACAGATGGCTTGAGTGGTGCGGGTGGTGTGGGAAATGAAACAGAAAACCCCAAAAGGTACAGGGTAAACGCAATGGCGCTCCGCTTTTTATTAAACAAAAATAAACAGTTTAAACAAAACATAATAATAAACAAAAGGGCACACGGGCCAAAGTAATAACCATACGCTATAATTATTTTATACAAATGAGTGCCTTGTTCGCTGGCTGGTCGCATTCGCTCTCGCTTTTACTCTCCTTAACTCTTCTACATTAGTGAGCCAAGGCGGTCTCTTTTATATCCTGTGGCTGGAGCCTAAACTATCCATTGATCAAACAATTACTGTATTAAGGTTCCAGCCACATTCTCACAGGTTTATTTAAGGATGGGGAAGTAACCCCATCCTTGCCAAATAATAACAATAATGCCAGCTTTTCACCGGCCACAAATAATAAACAATAATGTCGGACGGCTTTCTTCCATCTGCAAACATACACAATATACAATAATAATAATACAAATGTAAATAATAGTAATACATAAATTTAATGCACACAAGGGGTGGGCATCCCGTCACAATGACATATTTGGAATATGGACACATGGAGAAGAATCTCTTGTACAGTTTGATAAATTAGCAAATGATATCCACCCTAACATTTTGGTGGATTTAAGGTGGACACAATCTGAAATTGAATTCTTAGACACCTTGGTTAAACTTGATCAAAGATCTATTAAAACAGATCTTTACTCAAAACCTCCTGATATGCATCAGTACCTACATATGTCATCTGCATATCCTATCCATACTAAAAGAGCAATTCCTAAAGGACTGGGTATAAGGATAAAAATAATCTGTTCTGATGAAAATGGAATTCAAAATAAAACATTTGACAAAGTCAATAGGAATGAACTACTTGATTATAAGAAAAGGGAAGAGAGGGTTAAGAGAGTACCATTAATAATCACATATTCTAAATTATTACCCAACATTTCAAAATAGTTTGGAAGCATTTATGTATACTTCATAATTCAGAAAAAATGAAAAAAATATTTCCAAAAGCACCAATCGTAGCTTTTAGAATGGATGCAAATGTAGCTGACATTTCAGTCCACCGTAAACATAAAGGGCTCATAGATACATTAAGAGACATTGCATCCTGTAAAAGCACATGTAAAGTGTGCAAATATATTGGTAAAGATAAAAGTGAAATCGCAAATAAAAAAAATAAATATTACGTTTTTAAAAATCCGTCATGTAAGGATAGCTACCTTGTATATGGTATATTTTGCATAAAAAGTAATAAAATAAAATATGTAGGAGAGACAGGTACGTCATTATATAAAAGAATACAGAACCACCTATCAACTACAAGAAATAAAAAAGAAAATGAACCAATAGTTTAACACTTTACAAGGAACAGATGGATGACCTAAAGTTTGTGGTTTTCGAAAAAATTTAATAATGTACAATATAGAAGAATAAAAGAAAATAAATGGATAAACAGACTAGATACCATGATGCCTGAAGGTTTAAATAGAAAGGAACAGTAGATCATTAGCTACATAGTGAATGACATCACAAAGACATTCGATTTAAAGAGAAATAAATGTGTGGTTACCATGGCATCAGAACGCCTATTAATACCTTCAATGGAAATTTATAATTTCTAGAAATTTCTCGAAAACAAATAATTATAGGAAAAATCTTCTGCAGCAAAAGTTGCAGAAATGCTGTCATTACCAATACGTCAATATGGGAAAAAGTAAAGAGCTATCTGAAGACCTTAAGCTGCATCCACACTGGACACGAGCAATGCGAGGAAATAATTTAGAAGTTACTGCAGTCAAATGGGAGTATCTAGACCAGCAGCAAGTGACGTCGCTTTGAGAAAATTTTTCGTGGCTAAAATAGAACCTGAAATGAAACTGACCAATCAGAAGCAAGGTTAACACTCTTGAAACATGTCAAACACAGGCCTCAAAACACGTCACACCTGAAAACAAGTTAACCATTTTATGTTGTACTGTACCAGTAGTCGTGGTTTGCAAGTGGTGCATTTAGCAGCACCGAGACATTTTCTTTCCGATTATGCAACTTGCATAAAAATAGGTTTATTAATAAGCAAAAATAAACCGGACCATACATGCAGTCTATATATCCAGCATTTAAATGAAAAATGTGCACTTTTGCTGGCCTTTAAAAATGACACAAAAAGGTCCTGCATTCACACAACTTTAACATGTAACCTAATTTAAGCTATGGCTTTTTTTTGGTTTGTGATAAAAGACGTTTTGTTCACTAAATTGTTCTGTGGCACAAATCTGTGACAATAACAATGTCTTTACAGACGCATAAAGTGAACATATGCATAAAGAGATTCACCAAACAAACAAACATATTATCAAGGTCCTACTATTCTATATGTTGTAAAACAAAGCCAGCAATACATTTGTATTCTATATCACACATCCCAACATTGTTTCTATTATCAAGAAGTACTGACACAGTTGTTGTCAAAAGTTTACATACCCCAATGGAAAGTTTTATAATTTCTAGAAATTTCTCGAAAACAACTAATTATAGGAGAAATCTTTTGCAGCAAAAGTTTCGTTTTTGTGGATGAGGAAAAATTGTTACAAGAAATAGATTTCTACAATTGTTTATTTCAGCATTTTTTTTTTGCAAAATTCCAAAAATGCTAATTCAAAAGTATTTATATCCTTTTATGCTATGATAGTATTGTCTACAAGGTGCTAGAAATTTCAATATGATAATTCAGAACTTAATTCTAGAAAAATCTAGAACATTCTGGATTGTAGGTGGATATTCTTAGAGATATAAAAAGGTTAGGCATAGGATGACTGCTGTCATTACCAATAAGTAAATATGGGAAAACGTAAAGAGCTATCTGAAGACCTTAGACAGAAAATTATTTATTGTCATAAAGCTTGAGAAGGATACAAGAAGATTTCCAAGCATTTGAGTATCCCAATTTCAACTATTGTTTCTATTATCAAGAAGTACAAGACTCATGGTATTGTCACAATGCTCCCACGGTCTGGAAGAAAGAAGGTTCTTTTCAACCTGGGGTTTCCATTTCAACCATAGGTCAAGTATTGCATGGTGAAGGTCTCAATGGTCGCAGGCCAAGGAAAAAGCCACTCTTAGGAAAACATTACAAGAACAATCATTTAAAGTTTACAAAATGGAATTTGAATGATGGATATGAGATCTGGTCAAAGTTTTTGTGGAGTGATGAAACAAAAATCATTATGTTTGGAGAAGCATGGAGGTGGTAATATCCTTCTATGGGGCTGTTTTTCCTCTAATGGCACAGGAAATTTAGTTCCAATACATAGTAAAATGGATTCCATAGCGTACCAAAAGATATTGGCCAATCATCTGAAACCCTCCGCTACAAAACTTGGTTTAAAGCGCAACTGGACGTTCCAACACAACAATGATCTGCACACACCAAATTCTATTTCAGAATGGTTAAAGAAGAATGAAATCAAGGTTCTGGAATGGCCTAGTCAAAGTCCTGATCTAAATCTGATTGAGAATCTTTGGTATGAGTTGAAGAAGGCTGTGCACAAGGGAAGTCCTTGGAATTTGAATTTGAATGAACTGGAACAATTTTGCATTGAAGAATGGTCAAAAAACACTAAAGAATCATTGACAAATATCCTAATCGTTTAAAAGAGATTATTATTGCTAAAGGTGCCTCAACTAGCTATTAATTTCATTTTCCTCATCAGGGTATGGATACTTTTGAATTAGCATATATATATATATATATATATATATATATATATATATATATATATATATATATTATTCAAATTATTTAAAGTTATTTAAATTGAGGTGCTATCCATAAGGAAATGAAATGTAGTCTCTGCTATGACAATGTTTTTTAGTATAATTTTCAAACTCTTACTTGTCAAACAGCCGCAGAGGTTTGGTAGCACACTATATATAATGTACTACAGTAAACCATTTCCCCCACATTAAAAGCAAAGCTGTATACTGTATTTCAGAAATCATTTTATTATAAAAAGGCAATACATCCTTTTTACCATTTTAATATTCATCTATACTGCCTCTCCATAAATGTGCTGCTATTGTTATGTTATGCTGTATACATGAAATGTAAGTTATATATATATTTATGAATTAGTCCTTATAATCAGTCCTTATTTTTGGCCATCACATGACCAAAAATTGATCCAACTATTACCCTGCTTACGTTCAATAGTTTTTTTTACAAATTCCCTCAAATTATGTCATCACGCTGAGCGTCCTTCCTCTTTTCACACAACAAAGCAAAATGGCAGACAAACCCGCATCTCGGCCTCCTGAACAGAGATTTGGGGACGTAACAGAAAATGAATTACAAAATTTACTACAAAACAAAGATGCTGCAAACACTAAAATCGTCATTAAAACTTCGCTTTCAATGTTTTCTGAATTCCTAATATGTTAATATATATGACGTTCACAAACTCAACAGTCTCCTCCGAAAATTCTGCAGCAGTGAGAATGTCAGACGGACTGTTCTTTGCCAGAAAGTCCTTAATAACTATGCACTATGGACTTCAAAAAGTCTTGACTGATTCATAAAACAAATATGGACTGCGTAGTGGGAAAGGCCTCTCGGGAAGAACTATAGTTACCTATAGCCTGCGGCTTCGGGCCTTATTGTCTCCTGTTGGTAACTATAGTTCTTCCCTCGGGGGCCATAATTTCCCACTATTAGCCTCCTCCCCAGTCCATATTGACTATATATACAGAGATGCTACTATTTTGGAAGTTCTGCTATGACGCTATGTCGAAGGGGTATAATACTATGATTGTTATTAATTAAATAAATGATGGATACTCCCTGAACGTTTATGAAATAGAATTTCAATACCATGTGTGTTTTCCTGTTTAATTTGTTTAAATGAATTAATGGTTCTTAAATAATACTGTAGTTCACTGACAGTTTATTGTGGCATTTTAACTGACATACTAAAAGCTCTGAGCCGGGTTGCTTAGTAACCAGTTTAGGGGTCCTTCAGAAACAGCTGCGCAAATGTCGCTTTGTTATCATTATCAATCACACGTTTACTTGGTTGCTTTTTAGTAAGGCTGGGATTAAGTCACGGTGGTCATTGGTGTCATAGATTCAGTGATTTTAGTAGAGAACATTGAACTTTACCAACACAGCTTGAAATTCCACCCTAATACTAGAAGCCCCACAGCAGTCATTTTGGCGGTTTTTGGTTTTAAAATGTATTAAATATTCCCACAAAGCATGAAACACGGGAGTGCAGAAATAAAGGAGATATATTACATTATACCTAAAAGCCCTGGGAGCAGTCACATTGATGGCCACACAGAAAACAATTGTATTTTGATTATACAGAATGGTATTCTACTTTATTATTTTTATTTACCAGTCCACAATGTGTTTAGCTGTAATCAGATTAGTCTCTACTCTGTGCCTGAGTGAATGACTACCAGTCTATTGTTTTCTGTCAGCCTTCTGAAGGCTGGTGCATGCTTGCAAGCTTCGCTGCTTTGGTCAGTCAATTAGCATTGGGACTAGTGAAAATAAATACCAGAGACCATGGAGTTTTACAATGCAACAAAATATGAAGTTGATATTTTGGATCAGATGGCATGGAAGTATTCTGTGAAAGCTGGCTCCCGACGGTGGTCTGTTCAGGTGTTTTACAATGTATTGGACCTAGCAGCCATCATCTCCTGGGTACTTTACAAAGAATGCACGGAGAAGAATTTACCAAGGAGAGAATATATTCTACAGTTAGCACAGCAACTTCGCAAGAAGCATTTGGAATAGAGAGAGACTGCCAAACGTGTACCCAGAGCTGAAGCTGGCAACTCCGCTGAGAGCCACAAGAGACGCCATTGCCAGGTTGGCAAGTGCAATAAAAATAAAACTTCGGACAGCTGTGCCCTGTGCAGAAAGGCGACGTGGAGAAGCGCATTATGTGTGTTGATTGTGAACAGCCTTATACTCAAGGTAAAGGAATACCCTTTTGTCGAAAAGAAAAATAAATTAGACTTTTTTTATAACTTCTGTGCTGTGTGCTTCTGTAAAATTTTTTCTTCTAAGTTTATTTATCTAAGTTGTTCAGTTGCTTTTGCTCATTGATAATAAACCGATTGCTGTTGAAAAGTTAAAAATGTATTGCTATCGTTTCAGTTTTATAAATATGCATGTTGTAAACCGATGTCTGTTCAGATGCTTATTTCTTTACATTTTCTTGTTTTGATTTGTAAAATAAATGTTCATATATATACATATATATATATATATATATACACACACACTGAGTGTACAAAACATTAGGAACACCTTCCTAATATTGAGTTCCACCCCCTTTTGCCCTCAGAACAGCCTCAATTTGTCGGGGCATGGACTCTACAAGGTGTCGAAAGTGTTCCACAGGGATGCTGGCCCATGTTGACTCCAATGCTTCCCGCAGATATGTCAAGTTGGCTGGTAGTGGATCTCTACACCGAATAGCTTGTTCCATCTCATCCCACAGATGCTCAATTGGATTGAGATCTGGTGACTGGGCAGGCCACTGCAGTAAGCTGAATTCACTGTCATGTTCGTGGAACCATTCCTGGACAATCCAAGCCTTGTGGCATGGGGCATTATCCTGCTGAAAAAATCCATTAGCAGATGGATACACTGCTGCCATGAAGGGATGCACCTGATTGGCAATGATGTTCAGATATCCTGTGGCATTCAAACGTTGCTCCACTTTTAATCAAGGGGCCCAATGTGTGCCATGAAAACACACCCCACACCATCACACCACCACCACCAGCCTGCAATGTTGACACGCGGCATGATGGATGCATGTACTCATGTGGTTTTCTCCATACCCTAGTCCTCCCATCAGCGTGAAACATCAGGAACTGGGATTCATCAGACCAGGCAATGTTTTCCCAATCCTCCAGTGTTTTCGTTCCTTAGCCCACTGCAACCGCAGTTTCTTGTGTTTTGCTGAAAGAAGTGGAACTCTGTTAGGTCGTCGGCTGCCATACCCCATTCATGTCAAGGTACGACGAGTTGTGCATTCTTTTATGAGTCTTTCGGCACCAATGTTGTACTGGACTGTCAGTTGACTAACTGTAGCCCGTCTGTTGCACTGCACAATTCGTGTCAGCCTCCTTTGGCCTCTTTCATCAATGAGCCGTTTTCGACCACTGGCCTGCCATCCTTTAGGTGGTGGACCATCCTTGATTCACACGGGAAACTGTTGAGCGTGAAAAACCCAGCAGCGTTGCAGTTCTTGACACACTCAAACCGGCGCATCTGGCACCTACTACCATACCCCGTTCAAAGGCACTTAAATCTTTTGTGTTGCCCATTTACCCTCTGAATGGCACACATACACAATCCATGTCTCAATTGTGTCAAGGCTTAAAAATCCTTCTTTAACCTGTCTCCCCTTCATCTACACTGATTGAAGTGGATTTAACAGGTTACATCAATAAGGGATCACAGCTTTCACCTGGATTCACCTCGTCAGTCTATTTCATGGAAAGAGCAGGTGTTCCTAATGTTTTGTACACTCAGTGTATATATATATATATATAATATATGCATGCTTCGGTTGTTCAGATGTTTATGTGATGTACTCAATAAAAAAAATAATAATAATAATTACATCCAACTGTTTCTCCTTTCGTTATACTATTTACAGTGTTTTGGATACAGCCGTCAGCTGCAGGGCTTCTTGGTATAAGTATATCTCTGGTCCTTCTAATGTTAAGAAATAACAAACAAAGAAAAAACAGCTTTCTTCACGGTTTAGCTAATGATGTTGAACTATACTTTGCAATGTAGCTGTAAGGGATCAAAAATGTGTAAGTAAGTGCGGATGTTTTTGTATATATGTGTTTTAAGATTCACCCCCGGGATCTATCCCTTGAAGAACTGAATTGGACTAATTAAAGGGGTTATAAAAGGGCGTATCCAGGGTACAGCGAGAAGAGTGAGGAAACAGCAAGCAGCGAGAGAGTGAGAGAACGAGCAGCCAGCAGTGAGAGAAGAGCGAGGAGCCAGCAAGCAGCCAGAGCGAGAGCAAGAGTGAAGAGCCAGCCAACAGCCAGAGCGAGAGCAAGGCAGACGGAATTAGACAGCAGCCACAGCTGCAGCCACAGCCAGCAGTGAGAGCAGGAGTGAGGAGTCAGCAAGCAGCCAGAGCTAGGACACGGGGACAGAGCAGAGAGGGGAGGAGCGGGTGCCGACGCAGTGGATCTAGCAACAACCCAAGGGAAGTATTCGCTTGGCTTTAAAGTTATTATCCAGGCTTGGGACTTGAAAATAAAAATAAAGAAAGTACTGATGGGTGCAGAGGATTAAATAAAGCACTGTATAAAGAGGAAAATAGGCTGCTATTGTCATTGTTTATACAGGAAATAGTCCCGTGTTGAATACGTTGTGTTGTGTTTTTCAGCTCCTCCTTGTGTGTGCCGTCAAAGCTCAAAGGAAGAAGCAGGCCCTCCAGAGACCTACAGAGTGATGGAGCGGTGTGTTAAGTACTAGTGCTGTGCTGGAAAAGCCATTGTGTGTTTAACTGGGGCTATAGCCAACTCGAGGTGTAACCAGTTGTGGCAATGCGCCCCGTCCCTGTGTGCATTTGTGTATTATGTGTTGTATGTTGCGTGCGTGTGTTAATGTTGGTGTATAGATTGGTACACGGGATATAAACGGGTCTGTGTTTCACGTGTATTTAAAAAGTGTAGATTTGTATTTAGGCACGAGGAGAGCACAAATCAATTCACGTGCTGGTTAAATGTAATATGTGAGCACGGGGTTGCACAGAATTAATTCACGTGCTGGGATTCAAGTGAATAATTAATTAGTAATTGAATCCCAGCACAACAGTATATATAGACGCACATTTCATTCAGTCGGGGTTGGGTGTTCGAGAGTGGAGAACGGGTGAGAGAGAAGGAGAATAAGTGTTTGTACTCACCGTGTTTGTTTGTCTCTCCGTGCACCGTTTGTTGAGTGTTTACTACGTTTTGTTTGTCTATTTATTTTGGCGCAAGTGCCGTGTCCTGTGTTTTGTCTGTTCAAACCTTTTATTTTCTGTTCGGTTATTAAATGCTGAGCGCGATCACGTGCTCAGATTCTTTAAAACCCCAAGTCTCTGTTTATTTATTTCCTGGCTCTGGTCTGACACCACCCACTCCGGCCGTCTTTGTGACACGTGGTGTCCTGCGTGGGATCTACAGCGCCTCCAGGACTCAGGCCAGAGCAGGAACAGCATTCTTGGATTTAAAAAAAAGAAAAAAAAGAAGAAAAATGGCAGAAGACGTGATCAAAGTGCGGGACTGGATGCTGGAAAATGCTGGGCTGGAGGCCCAGTCTATCCCAGTAGTCGTCCGGTTCCTGCGATTTATGGATAGGGAACAATGGGAGGCTTATGAGAGGGAACAGACCGTAAGCACCTGGGAGGAAGGTGTGGGGTTGGTCCTCAGCTACCTGGAGGCAGTTATAAGTGGAACAACAGCCCAGATAGCAGGTCCACCAGCAGAGGAAGAATGCCTGCTGTCCTCGTCTCCACCAGCAGAGGAAGAATGCCTGCTGGTTTTGCCTCCACAGCCCAAGCGGGAGGAGCCTGAGCGTCCACAGCCCAAGCGGGAGGAGCCTGAGCATCCACAGCCCAAGCGGGAGGAGCCTGAGCGTCCACAGCCCAAGCGGGAGGAGCCCGAATGTCCTACGCCTGAGTGGGAGGAGCCCGAACGTCCTACGCCTGAGTGGGAGGAGCCCGAACGTCCTACGCCTCCTCCTCCACCGGCAGGAACAGAGCAGCAGGAGCTGCCTCTGTCTCCGCCACCTCCACCGGAAGGAGCAGAGGTGCAGGAGCTGCCTCTGCCTCCGCCACCTCCACCGCTTCCTCCACTAGGAGCAGAGGAGCAGGAGCTGCCTCTGCCTCCACCACCGCCAGGAGCAGAGGAGCAGGAGCTGCCTCTGCCTCCGCCACTGCCAGAAGCAGAACAGCAGGAGCTGTCTCTGCGTTCCGTACCTCCACCACAGGGAGTACGGTGGCCGGAGCCCCAGAAAAGGGAGCTACCGGCTACAAAGACAGGAGAGAGGTCAGGAGACCACTTTCCCCAGCAGCAGTTTCGCTGCAGGAATGGACCAGCATGCTGTCAGCCGTGCCACTACCGGCAGGGGTGCTGACAGCATGGCCAGCCATGGGCCCACTGAAGCCTCCCTTCCCAGCCCGAGACTTTGTCCTGGACTGCTGGGTTTTTAAGGGAGGAGGTGGCCGTTGAGGCCATGTGTGCTGCGCACAAGGGGGGGTATATGTGGCAATGCGCCCCGTCCCTGTGTGCATTTGTGTATTATGTGTTGTATGTTGCGTGCGTGTGTTAATGTTGGTGTATAGATTGGTACACGGGATATAAACGGGTCTGTGTTTCACGTGTATTTATAAAGTGTAGATTTGTATTTAGGCACGAGGAGAGCACAAATCACTTCACGTGCTGGTTAAATGTAATATGTGAGCACGGGGTTG
Source organism: Acipenser ruthenus (assembly GCF_902713425.1). Classification (NCBI taxonomy): domain Eukaryota; kingdom Metazoa; phylum Chordata; class Actinopteri; order Acipenseriformes; family Acipenseridae; genus Acipenser; species Acipenser ruthenus. Next base: position 78,768,526 of record NC_081191.1, on the reverse strand, counting down.
CACAGAATTAATTCACGTGCTGGGATTCAAGTGAATAATTAATTAGTAATTGAATCCCAGCACAACAGTATATATAGACGCACATTTCATTCAGTCGGGGTTGGGTGAGAGAGAGTGGAGAACGGGTGAGAGAGAAGGAGAATAAGTGTTTGTACTCACCGTGTTTGTTTGTCTCTCCGTGCACCGTTTGTTAAGTGTTTACTACGTTTTGTTTGTCTATTTATTTTGGCGCAAGTGCCGTGTCCTGTGTTTTGTCTGTTCAAACCTTTTATTTTCTGTTCGGTTATTAAATGCTGAGCACGATCACGCGCTCAGATTCTTTAAAACCCCAAGTCTCTGTTTATTTATTTCCTGGCTCTGGTCTGACACCACCCACTCCGGCCGTCTTTGTGACACCAGTATTTAAAGATCAGGGGCAATCTGTTAGGAAGAACTTGCATTCAGGGCTGTGGGTTTCCTCTCTGTTCCAGAATAGGACCCGCTGCGAGGGGGAGTTGGAGCAGCCTAATTGGGCTGCAGCATCAGGAATCAGAGACACAGGAGTGGATACCAGCCAGCCAATGAGAAAGGCGGTGAAGAGGAGAGCCAATTGGATTGTTTTAATGGTGGTTTTAGGTTGCACTTAGTTTGTTTATTGTAATCCAGGGGGGTTGTGGGTTTCTGTGTGCGAATTGTTACTACCTCACTTGTATTAGTGTTTCAAAGAAAGACTGTTAAATAATAAAGATTGTGAACTTGACGCTGTGTGTGGTGTGTGACATACTGAGCCTCTTGTCCAACTTACATTGGGATCCGACTGGCAGTGGAATAACCGTTGACCAGATAAGTAGGAAAGGACCTTTCACAGCCATTCACACTTTCAATTTTTTTAGCGCTGTCAGTTGATTTAAACATACATGCAGGTGCAACTCTACTGCCCATTTTTGTCAACCTGCAACTGCATTTTTCAATGCCTGTCAGGTCTTTGATCCAAATCAAGCGAAGTATCTCAGCATAGCTGAGAAAAGTGTTTGAAGCCATTCTACTGTTCGAAGACTACTGTGTAGCACAGCGTGAATACCGTGCTTACTACGAAATTGTTAGTGAAATGAAATGCAACCAGTTCTGGAAAAACATGGAAACAAGATTCCCAAGTCTTGCTGTAATCATTTTCTGCATAAAAAAAATGTACTTCGGGATAACCGGTGCTCCAGAAAGGCATCAAGCATGTACAACATGTTGTATCAGAATAATATGCAAACAAACAATCAAACAAACCAAAACGTAAAATAACTGCAAACTACCACAGCAGAAGCAACTTCAAAAGTTATTTTTTAAAGGTATGTAAAACCTACATTTTTTGTTTGCTGTCCTGTAGAAACCTGTGACGGGGTGCCCACCCCTTGTGCATATTAATTTATGTATGCATATTATTTGTACTGTATTATTATTATTATTATTAGTAGTAGTAGTAGTAGTCGTAGTAGTCGTAGTAGCATTATTACTATTGTATGTATTTGTGTGCGGTCGTCGAAACCGTCTGTCATTGTTGTTTGAGGCTGGTGAAAAGCCGGTCTCGTAAAATGTGGTTGGCGGGGATGGTGTTGAATCCCCATCCCAAGTAGCTCATGGGAATGTGGCTGGAGCCTTAATAAGTTAATTGTTTAATGGGTAATTAAGAGTGAGAGCTAATGCTACCCTAGAGCGAACAAAAGTACTCGTTTTTGAGAAGTATTATTATTGTGTATATTATTTTACTTCGGCCAGTGTGCCCTTTATTTTGTGTTTCATTTCAACTGTTTTTTTTTTTTTATTTTAATTAATAAAAAGCTGAGTGCCTCAGTTGCCCGTACATTCTGTGTTTCTGTTTCATTTCCTGGTCTGCCGTCACTGCCACAAAACCCCACCAAATGTTATGTAAAAAGAACATTTTTGTTTATAATTGTATATGCTGTGAAGCTTACCGATTTACAGGATTAAAACTTGAACCTGATGTTGTGAAAACCATAATAAATACATACATATTTAGATTCATTTTACCTTTTTTCTACTTCTATAGACAGACTAATTTATGTTTATGCAGGTACTATAGTCCAGTATCTCAATTTCACGTCTACTGACTTCTCTGTGAAACATGGAGGGCATCATGACTGTATCACTCACATAGGTACGAAGAAACACCAGCAATAAGCAAAATCTGGCACTCCCCCATTACTGTATATTTGTGCAAATGGATTTTGAGGTTTAACTCACTTTAAATAATTAATTAATTATTGGATACTACACAGCATTTTGTGTTTCGATAGTTGCAGAGTAGTAAAAATGTAAATAAAAAACATGTTAAATCTTTCTTGAGGTGTTGTTATTTTGATAATTATTTTCATAAAGTTTTGAGGTTGAATATTTCAGTCCAGGTTTAATAGCATTTACGAGATCCTAAAACACTCTAATATTTAAATCCAGAATAAATAGAATTGCAAATTTAAAAAAAAAATAAAAATCTGTGTTGAAGTATTTTTATTGGGCTTTTTAATTTCTAAAGGTGGGTTGTTTACAATTACCAAAATTATAGATTGAACAGCAAATATTAGGTCATTAGCTTGCCAGAGCCTAAGAACCATTTAATTTTAAGGGGCTAGCAGCCACTGACCTTAAAAAATGTCTGAGCTCGTGTGGCGGAGTGTCCCGCCCCTATTTATTATTATTTGTATTTTTGTTTGCGGCGCGGGTAAAAGCGCTGCGTCTTTTATTGTTATATTTAAAAACCCCGTGAGGATGCATGGCTGATCAGCTACTGATTATTTAACTAGCTGACAGTCATGCATCCTTACCAAACGCGTGCAGACTCTGGCCGAGGGATAATAAGATAATTACCAACTAGTTAATCCCTCGGCCAGAGTATATAAACCTGCAGCTCTCTGCACTTGTTGCTGAGTGTAGAGGAGAGTACGGGAGAGCGGAGAGAGAAAGCAACATTAAAAAAACAATTGCTAAGACGTGCTGGATTTCCCAGCACATCACTTACTTGTTTGTTTGTTGATTCGTTTGGCCCTCGTGCCCTTTTGTTTTGTGTTTTGTTGTTTTGTTTAAATCTTTTGTTTTGTTTGTTAATAAATACGCTGAGTGCCGCAGCATTCAGCTTCACCCGCCCATCCACTGTTTTGGTGTCAGTTACTTCCTGGTCCGTGACGTCATCCACTTCACCACTGCGAGCCAGACTGCCACAGCTCGGCACATGCTTATAATTGTGGCAGAGCGGATCTCTGCCTGTAAGCAATGTGTTGGGGATTGGCAGGGACAGGGTTAAATTCAGTCCCTGCCAGACAAATGTGTGTGGGTGTGGCTGTGTGAAGAGAGGCTGTCATGTTGAAGAAATCTGTGTAGTTTTCAAAAGGTACTGTGTGAACCTTTTCGTTTGGCTAAATGTGACACTTTCAGAGAGACACAGAATGCCCATGATAAATGGACATAATGTTGATTTGATGGATAAATGCTTGTGTACAAAGCAGCATCTGAGCCCTGGTTTCCTGAACAAGCTTTTGAACATGTACACCCTTTGGGTTTGCTTTGGAATCTGTTAAGGTAGGCCTTGCTGTGTCATTGGTTAGATGTTCCATGCACAGGGATGTTCTTTTAGGTACTTTGGCCCCCTGTCATCTGGAATTCCTTACCCTGGGCTGTTAGGGAAACTGAGATTTTCCCTTTGTTCAGTTCAAAACTGAAAACACTCTTGTGTAACCTGGCCTGAGGTGCTGCTTCGTTGTTGTCTGTTGTTTGGTTCTTCTGTAAACTTCTTCAGGAGCATCTGCATCAACTGCACTGGTAAAGCTAACATTTCAATACATTCACCATTTGTGTTTGTGAAATTGGTTGAGTTGCTGCAACAATACAGTTACAGTAATCCAACATGGGAACTCATACTGCTACAAAATCTGTGGAAATCTTCTGAACAGAATAGAATGTACAGCTATGGCCAAAAGTTTTTGAATCACCTAGAATTTTAGGATTAGACATAATTAAAAAAAAAAAAAGAAAAAACCTGTATGAACATAATTTTATTATTTTATTTAACATCATGTAATCAAAGACACTACAAAATGATATTGCAAAAGTCTATTGGAAGCCATAATAGTAGTACGGTATTTTATGTTAGATTTCGAAATGTCACATTTTTCCATTAATGTCAGTTTTTATTAAGTATATGGAAAACTACAAAGCGGTTTGTAATTCAATATGTAAACATAACATTACTGAACAGGTCTAATTCGACTTTATGAAGCAAACTGTGTTAATGCTACAGGGTGATGGAAAACTTTTGGCCATAGCTGTGTGCTGATGTATGTCATTACCATACAATATTGAACTGTTGTCCTGTTTTTATTTACTGGCTGTCAGTGTAATGAGAGAAATGCTGAGGATGACCATTGTTTGGTCGAAACATGTTAGTTTTATTGTTTTTGTGTTTTTAACTTTGAAAATAAAATAATATGAAATAATAATTATTTGAACTTGCTTCTTTGAGTGCAGACATCCGATGTGAGGGAGATAAAGTGTATTATTGTGAAGTCAATGCACCGGCTTTTGGATTTTATGAAGAAACTTGCTGTGAATTGAGTGCAACGGGGTAAAGAACAAACATTCTATTTACTAGGAGACCAACAATCTTCAGAATAGCTGCTAAAAACGGATACCCCTTTGTGGACATTCTTCTGCAAATAAATCATAACAGAATGTAACATAACTTTGACAATAGTTGCAAGGTGAATCATGTATTAAGCTGGCTGAGTGAACGTGGATTTCCTTTCTTCTGGTCTGAACAAAACAGTATGCAAGCCATGCCAATACTAGTATATTTATACTATATATATATTTATATAAGTATTGCATTACAGTTAAAAAAAAAAAATCTTGGTGCATGGTCATTCTTTTACAAAACTGATTGGCCTACTGTATCATGTTAGATATTGATGTTTTCAACATGCCTTTTATCATACAGTCTGTTGAATTGATCCATTTGGCAAACTCTCCAGCTGACAGATCAATACGATTTCTGTTATAGTAGACATAGCTGAAGGAATTATCCTATTGTCAGAACATTTCCAGTAAACTTCTTTGTTAAGTAGGAAACTTTTATCTCTATTACCAGTACTACACCTGCACATGGAATTGAGGTATTCTAACTGAGTTGTATTACTGTTGAAACAATTCATAGTTTAGTTTGATTTGAATAACTGACAGGTAGAGGACATTTCAGATGTACTTTCTTACATTACAAATGATTGGTTTGTAGGATCTGCTCTGAAGATAGAAAACAAAGAGTATCACATATACTGTGCCCAGTATGTACTAACAGTGTGGTGTAATGCAAAGACATGAAACTGCCCAATATTTCAGGAATGCTGAGACTGTTTACATGATGGTATACATGGAAAAGAGAAGATTTTATCTTTTGTGAATACCAGTAGTTTGAGAATCTTATGAGCTGAAGAAGGCTGTCCACAAGGGAAGGCCTTGGAATTTGAATGAACTGGAACAATTTTGCATTGAAGAATGGTCAAAAATCACTAAAGAATCACGCCAAAAGCTCATTGACAAATATCCTAATCACTTAAAAGATGTTATTATTGCTGAAGGTGCCTCAACTAGCTATTGATTTCATTGTCCTTGTCAGGGTATGAATACTTTTGAATTTGCATTTTCAGAGTTTTGCAAAAAAAAAAAAAAAAAAAGTTGCTGAAATAAATAATTCTAGATATCTATTTCTTGTAACCTTTTTTTCTCATCCACAAAAGCTAAACTTTTGCTACAATTTTTTTTTCCCTATAATTATTTGTTTTAGAGAAATTTCTAGAAAAGACCCAGGGGACTTTTTTGACCTGAAAAAAGAAACAAGGACCAGGGGTCACAAATGGAGATTAGTTAAAGGGGCATTCAGAACAGAAAATAGGAGGCACTTTTTTACACAGAGAATTGTGAGGGTATGGAACCAACTCCCCAGTAATGTTGTTGAAGCTGACACCCTGGGATCCTTCAAGAAACTGCTTTATGAGATTCTGGGATCAATAAGCTATTAACAACCAAACAAGCAAGATGGGCTGAATGGCCTCCTCGCGTTTGTAAACTTTCTTATGTTCTTATGTTCTTATTTCCATTGGGGTATGTAAACTTTCGATTACTGTATACCAATAAAATCTTGTTGGGCTGAACCACACATCTAAACTATAGATAAATGGCAGACCGCTTTCGTGAAATCTCCACCATTGAAGAATGATATGCAACAAATATGCAATACCAAACCAAATAGGCAGCAAACATTTTCAAAGGTTAAAAAAAACCCCAAAAACAGCATTTAAAGTGACAGGACAGGATGTTTCTTTTTAACTTTTACGCAGCCATATGGTCCACAGAACATACAGTGAAGCTCCCCTAAGCCAAGCAGGCTTCTATAATCACCCCCTTCAGAACCCCCCAAACACCTGACAAGTATGCATTCCGAAAGACAAATCAGTCTTAAATCAATATCAAGTTATTGAAAATAAACATTTATTTAAATCACTCAATTTAGAACTTCATTGTCATGCATTGATGTATAGATGAGGGTGAACAAGGGCTGCTTTTCTTGACATTGTATAATGTTTTAATCAATAGCTAACAGTTTAAAACATGTTAAAGGGAATTCCTCAATGCATACTCCTAATTATTGCAGTTGTGTTTTGGATATCTCCCAGCTTTAGAGGACTTGCATAAAAGGTGTGTTAATTTTGTTTTTCAGTACATCACAATCACAGCAGAAATGTATTATGATAAACATTTTGATTTAATACACTACTAAAAGAATTATGTGCCACACAAACCTGCATGTATGTAATTCTCATAAAAGTCTCATATAGTGTGCTGGAATCCATTTGTAAGTCCCCCCCCCCTCCCTTTCTGGATTTTTTTTGTGAGTATTGTTGTTTTACCATTAATTTCCTTTATACAGTATGCAAACATTTACCCTGGCTACAGATTTATCATCTATGCTGCCTCAGGTGTTTTTCTTTCTAATGACTGTGTTTATTTTTAAATTGTTTTTACCACCATAAGCTTTCATCTCTTTTTAATTGCATCTTTCACGAACATTCATGTTCATTTGCACTGAATTTATACTTCCCCCTGCTTCACTAGCTATTCACTCATTTCAGTTATTGATTCACGAATTTCTTCACTGTTTCCCCTTTTTAAAAAATGTCCTCTGAATCAAGACTGAGCCCTGGAGCTGCTTCACACAGCTGTTTTAAGATCATCACATATTGGATTCCTGCCTCATAAAGAAGTTTATTCACACTAACCCTCATTTTCATATTACTTAATGACTATATTTTCAATTGCCAATGTCACTGACCACAAATGTGTTTTATCACCTTGGACTGGAATGGAAAATGTTGAACAAATGGCAATTTTATAAGACCAAGCAAGCTGTAGCAATGTTTTCCAGCTACTGGAATACGAGTGACTATCCTACACCAAATTAAAATATTCAGTTGCTACATATACATTGGTATGGCACTTTTAAGGAAGAAAGGGACATATTGTAACACTGAAGCGCAGACAGAATAAACAAATAAATATAAAGGCATCTACTTAATGTAAATAATTAAGTATGGCTTTTAGTTTTATATATTATGGATGTGTACATGAATTTTTATATCATAATGTGTTTTTAGTAAAGTAAGTAATCTTGTATTATATTTTTGTTCAAACATAACAAATTGTACTAACCATGAAACATTTTAAAGGTTTCTATAGATTCTTTTTATCGAAAAAAATAAAAGGGTAAACTAATAAAAAAAATGATAAACTAATATCATTGTACTTATGTGTGTAGTGTGAATTGACAATGGCTATTGAAACCTGAAGGATCTAACTCCATGATCTCATTCCACAGTACACCAGCCTATCACCACTCAATACACTGGTGGAGACTACATGAGTTATTTATTGTACTTAAATATTACGAGAAGCAACCAAAACATTTTTCTAGATTAGTCAATTTCTAAAACTAATAATATCCATGTATTCTGTCATATCAGTGACCTGGATCCTGTTTACTTGATGTAAAAAGTCTTTAGTAGTGAAACGCTTTCAAAGTAGACTTACTGGAATTGTTTAGAGTAAAGCAACCAAACTTATTCCACATGTCATCATCACTCCAGGCAAGGGGCACCGTTATTGCTTGGAACTAACTTTAAACAGCTGGTCAATTTGAAAGGTAAAATTGCATCACGCTGCTTTAAGTCAGTGAACACTAACCCTTTTAACAGAGGCACTCTTGCATGTGAAGGATAATGTGAGAGTATGTGATGAAAATTTGGTCAGCCATTTGTATATTGATCACAGTAGGAACATGGTATTAGTTTTAATTTAGCCTGATTTTAAGAACATAACTTCAAGACTAAAATCCATATGAATTCCAATAGAATTAAATAGGGGTAATATTTGAATACCTTGTGTTCCTTCTGTATCTAGTTACTTTCACAGAATTACCATACCATACAACTAATAGCTAATTCAATGGAATGATGTATTTATATGAGTGTTTACTGTACTTCATATACAGAAAATGATTTACTCTTTCAACACTACAGACCTGCAAGACCGTTCATTATATAGCTCTGTAAATAAAATACATACTGTGGCAAATTTTATACGGTATTTAGAACAATTTTACTTATTAAAATATTATGATATCTTTATTTTTGGTGGGGTGACAGTTGAACAATTTTTTGGGGGTTGGTGCTCACGTTGACAGTTGCTTTTTGGAGTCGGAAAACCCAACCCAACACTTCAGAAAACTAGATAGATAGATAAGCATTTTGATAGGCAGAAAGGCTGAGAGAACAACACGATACATGTTCTAAGTGATCCAATAGACACATTCTAATGGTGGTATGTATGTAAACCTTACAGACAGTAAACAAGTTAAGAACTCATAATAGCATGTGTGCTCTCACTTGTCATGGATCAATTCATGCAGCTTGCATCTCATGGACCGCACATATTTCTGGCACAAATCCACAACCAGTCAGGCTTCTTTAGCAATAAACCTCACAAGATCATTAATGTTGGTTGGGTTCCTGGGCTTGAACCTGTGTTGCATTTTCCTGAAAGCATGTTGCACAGTAACAAAAAAATTAAATAAATTAAAAAAAAAAAAAAACAGTGAGGAACAGTGCATGGATTGGGTAGCATAAAACAACATGTTCTTTATGAACTAATAGGAACAGATTACCCTGCTGTATTGTGGATCTGTTCTTTGTGTGGGCAAAAAGGCAAGTATATATATATATATATTTTGTTCACAATTAAAATTGTATTCCGAATATTTCTACACCCCTGCAAAATAAGATGTATTGGAATGCCCGTCAATTGATAGCTGAGAGGGACTTAATTTTTAATAATGGCTAAGATGTATTGGAGTGCCAGTAAATGAGCCGTGTCCACTATGTTTTGTTTTTTTTTCCGTTGCCTGTTGGGCTCCAGCTCAAAATGGCTCCAACTCCTTGTATGTGAATAATTTCAAACAACTACACTGCAAGATTCAACAGACATCAAATTGGTTATAATTTCCCTGCTACTTTGTAAAAATTGTTATAAATGGTCCTCATTTTTTAATGGTTCATCCAGCACAAGACTCTTCAATGGTCTCTCATTTTTCTTTCTTTTTTTTCTTTTTGCTTGCTTTGCAAAATCCCAATACATCCCAAGGTTACAAACCACACTTTATAATGATGTGATGGAAATTACCCTCCTTACTCCATTTTAGTTGTAAAAAAAATCTTGCACTAGAATTCTTGAAACACTGATAAATGGCCCAGTGGGCAAAACAAAGTGTGACTTTCCTTATTTACCTGCAAACTACATGGATTAGGGACTAACTATTGTACATATACTTTTGTCAACTTAGGATCCTTTTAAAGGAGTTTTTAGGTCAGCTAAGTATAGAAACAATCCTTTTTAAAAAATGGTGTAATAAATTTTGAGAATTATTGATGCGGCTACTTTCTGCATACCTATTGATTCAATTGGATCTACATCTAAACACCAAGGTGCAAATAGCACTAAACATTGAATTGCAAAATTGTGTTGAATTGCTCTCTTCCTATGTGTTTAATACAATTTCATATACTAAAACAAATCAATCGTTACCAACTTAAGCAGTTTGAATAAAAATATAAGGTAACACTACATTGTCTCTAACTACTGTGTATTTACACAAGTTACTTAGTAAATACATGCCTCGACAAGTACTTGCACATAATTACAATGTTATTACATGTGTAAATATTTTTGCACAATATAACCCTAACCCTTTTCTGATACAATTGTGTACTTACATATCGTGCCAAAAGATTTACACATTAAATGCATAGCATTGTATTTAATAGCATTGTAACTATGTGTATGTACACATGTATTTATTTACTAAATAACTACTATGTAAATACAGTAATTAGAGATGATGTAAAGTGTCACCAAATACAATCGAAACAAATCTGATAATACAAAAAAAAAATACTTTACTAAAATAACTATTTCAAAGTTATTTAATTAAGCACAAAAGCATCTCATCTAATTAACTTAAAATTGTAAATTCTCCCTGAAAGTGAGCACTGAGTTAATTTGACCAACTGTGTGTACGCAAAATAGTGATTGCAAGAGAGAACTAATATATTGGATGCCTTTTCATTGATTGCAGGGTGAAGCCATTCTCAATCTAACTCTATAGTAGGTAGGGGAAAAGTGCAAGGAAACAAAAGGCACTGCAATCAGACTGATTATGCGATGCTGTGACAGTAACACTCTTCATAACATTACCATGCATATCAATAAGGTTTAATCAAACTGTCATGGAAGTAATCATTATTTTCAAAATTATCACATACTGTAGCTAATCAATAATTTATTCACAGATTAAATGACAATACATCATACATACCCCAAGGGCAGTTTAGAATCTTATATTTGTAAAGGGTTCATGATCTGTTTTCAAACACATGCAGTTGAGACAGAATCCATGCGTAGGCAGGGCAGGAGTTTGGAGCAAAAAACCTGTGTGTGTATGATAAGTATGCTTGTATGCATGAAATAAATCTATACATACTGCACAAGAAACAAATAAAAATAAGCAAATTGTCCCCATCGACAGGGATATAGAGGTGCCATTGTGAAAAACGTACAGGATATTTTGAAACGGTCACCTTATTGACAGAGTTATTGAAGGATATGTCTTAGGAACCACTTGTCCAATTTTGATAAAACAATGCAAACTAATTTATTGTTAAGAGATATTATTTGGTTGATCAAGGAGAGTTTTGGTGCCTTTTTTCTTTGGGTGGAAAAACAGTAGACATTAAACAATCACCTTGCAATGAAAATTCAAGCATTAAAATTCATGGCACATTTTGTGTTTCTAACCATAGGCAAATAAATAAATAAATAAATAAATAACTGGACTTAGACATTTCGCTTACTAGGCGGCTTCTTATTACACCAGACTGTTGGTACTGGTATGGTGTATGCACATGTTTACAGGCTGATAAGCAGAAACTAATTGTGATTCCGTGAGGATGGAGGTGCACTGCAGGAAAGATAATAGAATCTGCCTTTGTCACAGTCTTGCACTTGTAGAGACGAGGGTTTTCTTAGTGCTCCTCTGACTTAGATAGAGACAATATTCCTCAGCTATTATATCTTGACAAAAATAAGGTAGCCATTTTAAACAATGCATAGTCAGAACACATTGATACAGTATTTCTATTTTTTAAAACAAGTCACACATTGTATATATTTTCTGTACTGTACACATTCATTACATATTCATACTGGTTTTATTATACCTACCATGTCAAATTAAAAACTGTCAGCTTCTGCTTCGTATACCATTATATTTAATTTAATTGAATACATTTGTGAGATTATCTCAGGCAGACATACAAGGACCTGCAGCTGATCCTCTTTGTTGTGAAATCTGATCATGAAGGACATTCCATCCACAGAGGGTACCTGGAGGTAGTTATATCATCACATTTCCATGGCTGGCTGCAAAGGTTACAGTTCAGTCCTTTGAGGTGACTGTTTGCTTTCCACATTCAAACAAAGAACTGCCAACATGAAGTGGATCTTTTCTTCACAATTGGATTCATTAAGTTTAATTAATTCACTAAAATACATTTGTACAACCTTTTAACAAAAGGGTGTGTGTGTGTTTTTTTAATATGTTACTACTACTATTAGTGCGCAAATCTGCTAATATAATAGGTATAAAATGCATACGTTTTGTTATACTAGCTACAAAAAAATGTACTTGATAATATGTGCATGATATTGAACCAAATTCAGTAATAGAAGAGTTGATAACTATGCATAAAATAAACCTTAAGAAAGGTAAAATAAAGTGTCTTTCATTAAAAGAGACTTTCTGGGATGGAAGTATAGCTGTGTGACCCTGAACACTGTGCTATGCATACAATAAAAATAAAATAGAATGAATCCCTTCCTTAATGACCTCTGAAAATGAAAATCCATTATAGTAATGTTATTTGTACTTAGGCCTTAATGTTTTCTTATTCTGAATCTGGATCCTGTGATAGAATTGTGCTCGATGCCTGATGAGAACACATGTACCAATAATTACATAAAATAATCTGCTTTATATAGATGCAAGGTGACATTCCTGCTAAGGTGTGAAAAAACAGCCAAAGCCTGATAAAAAATAATAATAAAAAAAAACAAAAAAAAAAAACTGTAATCATTTTCTTTCCAGCAGAAATGGCTTCTGGTTAGGGGCAATGGACTAGTAGGAGTAGCTGTATCATTTTCCTTTTGCGTTATTATCAGTACAGATGAACAATATTAGTGCCAGCTTGTAACATATATATGTTACATGCTGTGCTATAATTTATAGACTAACACCCATATTAATGGGTATATTGAATCTATATTTTAGACATCAGTAATTTAATAGGAAAGATACCTGAAGGGGATAAAGAGTAACTTTATTAAAACTTGTGTAATTATATATATATATATATATATATATATATATATATATATATATATATATATATATATATATATATATTTATTTATTTCAATAATTGAAAAGAGATTTAATTTAAATGTCTTTTGCAACAAAGCCCATGTGCCCTGTACTGGTGTGTATTTGGCAACTGGTTGTAGGCGAATGCCTTTGTATTTAAGCATGTTTTCTTTTTATGGGAAACAACTGCATCTTTTGAGCATCACTAGACCATAATATCATTTACATTGTTGAACATTGGGTACCATACCTCGCTTTATGGTTAAAAGTTAATAGCTTAATATTTAAGCCTTATTGTTATAGTGTTGGTGCATAAGAACTGCTTGTTTATACAATTTTCAATTTAAAAAAAAGTCTCTTGAGGACATATAATCAACTAATATAGCTGCAAGGTATGTTTTTTTAGAACTCTTAGACTGTAATTGAAATGCAATGTTTTTAAAAGGGGTTCTTTACAGCACAGATTCACATTCTGCAAAGAATGCTTACTATTTATGGCCTTAATGTCTAAGATGAAGGAATCAGGTCATGCAATTACAGGCTTTGTGAATAGGAAGCTATTTTGTTGTACAGCATCAGTGATTATTGCATACATGCACAAGACTCGCGGAACAAAAAAAAAAAATGTTTTCTGTAAAGATCTGCAACAGTACAGACCTAATTTTACATAACATTCAAAATACAGCACAGACCATTAATTATTTATCAACTGTAAGTAAAAGCATGACAGACAACATTTGAACATATTCATCTGTAAAATATTTAAATTATAAATGACATGGCATTTTTAAAATTATTTGTAGCTAGATAATATAGTAATATATTCTATGCACAGAAAAATGCTGTTAATCAGACAAATAGCTAGACACATTCTTAGGAAGGATAATTGTCATGCAGGTTTTCAGTGAAACACTGTCTTTTTTCATAAATAAACCTACCTTTTATACTGTGCATTAGGCAATGCTTTCTTAATCCATTAAAAAAAAAAAAATCCATTACCACTAGGTGGCTATTTTTGATCAGATCATTTTACCATTTTAATTACATTTTTTTAATATCCAGGTTGCATTAAGAAAGATAAATTACAGTCCTAGCACAATCCAACTGTTAGCTTAGAGGCAATCTATTATAATATCTGCTTTTGTCCATGCCTCCTCTTATTAGATTCTCAAATGCCGGCTTTATCAATCAATAATTTTAATTTCTGATGCACCTTGTGATCTCACATTTCATGTTTGTTTGCAGAAAATAAGTAGTAGAACAAAGCTGCTAATTTATTCCAAAAATGGTCTCCCAGCAGAGCTACAAGCACATTCCTACCCATCAACAGAAGACTGCAGACTAAGCTTGACACAGGTCTAATTAGCATGCAGATATACATCGCCTCATTGGCAATTCAAATTGCTTTTTTGTAATGTACCTCAAATTGTTCTACTTCAAACACTGTATTTGATTTCCAAAGCCCCCTGGGCATCCCATAATGTCTCCCTTTATCCAGGGTATGAAGCATTTATTGAACAATCTGCTATGACACTGGCTGCCTTTTCAGAAACACCCAAACATTGCAGCCTTGGGACCAGCTTTTCTTCATGTCAGACAGCAAAATGTTCTTCTTTGGAATTTTATACACTCCGTTTGTAGTTTCAGCAGTGATATGTTACCTTGTGAATTCCTGCTCCCACTGTGGCTGTTCCATAGAAGGCTCCATTTCAGTGCCACACACTTAAAGGGGGAGGCTGTCTGTTCAGCATGTATTAATATGCAGCACATAACTAAAGCCCTGAATGCCAGCATTCCATTCTTCATTAGGCAAAACAGCTAGATCACAACGATTGTTTTCGCTTTACTGCATGCACAAGGCATCTTCTGTTGTCGCGTATCATTGTCAGTGTTCAGTGAGTTATGTGTGAAAAGTTGTCTGAGGCATACATGACATGCAACGAGATTCCTGCCAACATCAGGGCCCCTATTGCCAGGCAGCAACAAGTGGCAGAATCAATGGTGTACAGTTATTCAGCAATGTAATTCATTTCACTGGCTTTGGCTTCTAGCCAGATCCACCATCTGTCTCTCTTGCTCTCCCCCTTTCATTCGCTTGAATTTGTCCTACATTTCGTAATATTACGTG
This sequence comes from Acipenser ruthenus, assembly GCF_902713425.1. NCBI lineage: Eukaryota > Metazoa > Chordata > Actinopteri > Acipenseriformes > Acipenseridae > Acipenser > Acipenser ruthenus. Next base: position 78,753,338 of record NC_081191.1, on the reverse strand, counting down.
CTTGCCATCCTTATTCCATGTCAGAGAATAGAGCACAACTGTTCCCATTTCGATAAGAAGTTCTCCAGGTTTGGTGGCATCTTGCCTGCTCCCCTTCAGTGGCACGGGAACAGAAAGACATAAACAGAAGGAGTTGCTAAAAATATATATATATATAATTATTGATGCCTGTTGTCTCAGCTTTTCTTTAAAGCACTAACATGGATCTGCCTCACGTTGGAAATTTCGCTGCTTCGTTAAACCATCTTCATTTTCCTTATCAGATGCTGGCACCATACACCACTGCACAGTTGATAGGGGTGGCTGCTGCTGGATACTTGCAGCTCCCTGCCACCAAGCAACCTCCTGCATTGGAAATAGGGTGACTACTATGGGATCTTATGCGAGCTTGCTGTTTGAAGCTGCAGAAAAGTGAATAATCAATTAAGTATTGATTTTTTGTAAGATTTTGTAAATTTCAAAGGCAAGACAAAGAGGATAGCAAAAGGAAAGCACAGCAGGGACCCGGCGTAAATTAGCCAACAAACAGTGGTGTGGAATAAACTAATGCCTCATCAGATTTATTTTCTTTCCGAAATAATTAATTCTAGCTGTTGGAAAACAATAGTGGCTTTAATCAAAGCGGAAGGCAAAAAACTATTTAACCATGAACCAGAAAGTGGAGCTAATTACACACGCCTTTATAATACAGCTCATTTGAATATAGGGATGCAAATGTTCTTTGTGCTTTTTATGGATCAGAAAGCAAGCCTTACAGAAAAGAATGAAGGGTTATCATTCATGTGAAGCGTTTTATTCTTTCAGAAAAAAACATGCAATCCATTTCACAAAGAAGAGACATTTGTGTTTCACAAGAAGCTTATATTGTAGTCCACATATCATCTCCACTGCATACATTGTCTGCTTTTCTTCTTGAAAAATAATAAAAATGTAGGGTGTCAAACCTATTAGAGATATCTGTTTAAGATGCATGCTGATGGAGTTCTTTCCAAATGATAATTATCACGGCTAGAATACCAAGTAGCTGTGCGGGGGGAAAAAAAGAAACAGAAGAAAAATGTTAACCATCAATGATATTCAACCAGCAGTTCATTTCGTATGCATACTGACTGCGGGTACTTATAACGAACCGTTCATAATTCCTGATAAACTGGGGATGTCTTGATGGAACAGTAAGGAAAGGTGTTCTGTCTCTTCTGTACCGCAAACCTTAATTGTTTCTTCTCCAGTTGGATGTAAAACTAAAATATTGTGCCAAAGCAAGGGAATCCAAATAACTGCATTTGGTGGATACATATTTCTGTGATCAATTTTAAACAAGTACCTGTTTTTAGAATGAACTTGCCTTCTTGCGAAAACTCACAACAGCACTTCCATGACAACACAGGAAAACCAAAGAGCAACACTTGCCAGTTAAGCAAACAATGAAAACACATTTGCTTGAACATTGTTATGCAGATTCACCAGGCTGTAAGCATGTCAGAATGAGCTAAATGTGCAGTAGACTGTGCCGATGCAAAGTGAAAGATTTACGTGCTTTAAAATAAAAGGGGCAGGTAAATCAACAAGGAAGTAAATAAAGGAACACGTCTACGTAAAGATGATCATGGCTCCCAGCAGAAGGATGAAGCATGAATTCAGTAGTAGACTGCCATTGGGGAATAGGCTTGGAGGTGTGTCTGCTGGTCATATGACCAATCAAAAAGCCTGCAGCAAAAATATGAACGCATACAGCAATTGGATATAATGATACAAATCTACCATCTACCTCCTTTGAGTACTGTGAATATTAAGAACGTACAATTTTCTTAGCATTGCAATGAGTAAATACATTCTAGACCACATACCTATCTACGCCTGGACCCATGACAAAAAAAGGTTTAAGCACTTACTTAACCTCTACTCCTGTCAGAGAAGACTTTAGATTATGTATGGGTTACATTTACCTCAGGTGTGTTTGGCATTTTTCACCCTATTCTTACAGTAAAGCTTTACGGACTGTTTGAAGGAGTCTTATTTTACGGATTGTTTTTGAAAAGAAAACACCTCAAACAGGTTTAAGGAACTACAAACTTCATTTTCTTACTCCAATTGTCCTAAACAAAAACTCCTTACAAGAGTCCTTAAAGTTCTGTGAATAGGACCCTTTGTTGCTAAAACTCTGCTGTTACTAACTGTCACAACAAGTATTAATAAATGCAGAATGAGTAAAGACGGGACAACGGTTTCCCATTTTACCCATCTCAGGCCCCTGCTACCAGTTATCTTGTTATCCCACCTTCAAGGGTTTTATTGATCAATCCATCCCACAAGTGCAATGATATCCCAAAATTATGAATTCCTGTTTGTTCATTTTACCTAAAAAAAAATGCATGTGAGTCTGTTAACATCTGCGGTCTTCTACATTTGAGTTACTTCAACAAAGATGTACAAATGAAATGCATTTTAGTGTGCTTGTGAATTATGATATTTCATATTTTTGGTAAGGAATTGATATCAGAGTTGCATGCATTGTTGGGCTTATGTACAGATCATTAATAGTAAGTTTCCATTTAAAAAGGTCCAAACTAAACTCTATGTATGTTAAATATCTGTGTTCGGTAGCTACCTCTAATCAAGTTAAGAATATTTTTTGTGCTGTGTCAGGCCCACAAGTGAAGTAATATGCAAGAGAAAATACACTCTAAACTTAATTAGAGTAGTTATTGAACATGTATAAACATATTATAAGTCATTAATTCTAAATTAAAAACAGACAAAAAGCTGATCTTAACGTTATTAATCTGTTTATACAGACAGCAAGTGATGTGTTGCAGTTAAACATTAAGAATGCTTTGTCATGGAGTGTGATATCTACACGTTCAACGAAATATTAAATGTAGTTGCTGCTAATAAGTCACAATGGATCACAAGATCTAAGAATCAATTTATTGTAACACCAAACAGCATCAAAGTTGAAGAAAAGAAAGTCTTTCCAAGATATCGCCTTGTGAGATTCTTCAGGGGAGAGTAAAGTATAAGAGAAAAGTAGTTTACATATAAAAGGATTCAAAATAAAATGGAAGAATTGAAAAAGTCAACATTTTGGAGAATACCGCCTGATTGTATTTTGTTGAGGGTCCAAGGGCCTGTCTTGTAAAGTCTTAATTTGTCAGTATGCTTGAAATCCTATTCATTTACTTGTAAACTGATGCTTTATGAATACATCCTTGATTATCCATGTTATTGTTTAAAAAAACAAAACAAACAAAAAAACACTGTTCATTTACCAGCAACCAAGGCAAATCAAATCCTATAAAACCCTAAACTGCCTTTGCTCTATTCTAACAGTGTGGTTGGCTTCTAGTATTGAGGCTTGCTTTTTGCTTTAATTAAATTGTTTTCAATCCATTGTTTTTCCTAACAAAAATATTTAAACAGATTTACTAATGCAGAGCTCATTTCTAATAAACTCATTAAAATACTATTATAGGCAATCTTCCTGTACCAAATTAAATTTAAAAAATCATTATGTTGGAAATAATAATTGTATTTAATGTGGTTTAATAAGATTTGTGTAACCTAATACTGTTATAACCTCGGAATAGTACACACTATAGAAAAATTAGCTCTTGCTAAATTAAGGAATATTAAACTTGTCAGTGATGTGACATTCTTTTTTTATGACTGTGTCTAGGGTATAATATGACAGGAAAAATGTAATGCTTCATAACTGACAGTTTCTAGATTTTTGTTGCCCGAGGTTGCTCAGCTGAACAATAAACTGTAATTTGATTGATGGAAAATTGAAGTGGTTCATCTAACATGCCGGTCTGTCTTACCCGAGGCTTTGCTATTCCACGTATGATGATGTATCACATTTTTAGGAAAAATGTCATTTGTATTGCTGAAATGATTTTTGTTCTTAAAATGAAGATTTAATTGCACTGTAATGATTTAAAAATAAAAAGCGTTATGGGATAGGGGCTGCTACATACAGCTAAATTTGTTCTTGTTTCAAAAAGAGCAATAATGTAGCAATGCTTAGTATTCGGGCAGGCAAGTAGTCCCTTCACAAGCTGTACCTTGTAGGCACGATGACATCAGCAGCCAATTCTGTATAATAACAACGTATCTGAGTATATTCGCTTCTGGTTTTTTATCAAATTAATCCTGTGCAAGAAGCTAGGTCAGCATAATGTAACTAGTTCTGACAAAGAGTTTTATTTGTTTCATTTTCAGAATAAATGTGTTTTTTTCATTTGAAAATTCATTTCACTCAAAATGCTGGGTGCATTATAATTGCTTTGAGGATACAGAAAGAATGTGCACAGTAACTGTTTGTTTTTATTTATTTATTTATTGTATTTCTGCATCTCTGCAATGTGACCATAAATGTGTTTGTTGTGAAAATGTAAATCTGATGTGTAAGAGGAACAATACCCGTGAGCTTGTCTATGATAATGGAGTTCACTGTGTTCATAAGTAACATGAAAAGCTCACATCATTATGTGTAAATGATGGCATTTACATGATGTGTGTGTGAATAATCTCCAATAACAATAAAGTAAGCCTCAAAGACAATCATTAAGGAATGTATGCTCATTAGAAACCTAAGTACTATCAGTCCCACACAAACAAAATGGTAACTTATCTCTACTGGTTTTGAATTCCTTAAATACTAATACACATTTCTGAAAAGAGTGCCTCTTCAGAATGTGGTACAGGATAACAGATTAGTCTGAGATTATGAGGCTTTCTCTTAAAATATCCTACCAACCCAAAATAACTATTGACCTTTGCTGTTTAGAGATAAACAGGATATTATTTTTAAAAAAAAAACAAATTTTTAGTCTGTCCCCTCGAGGTTAAGAATTAACCCTGCAAATTTGTTGTAGGCCTGTAGAACATGCGTTGGTCATCCAAAAATGCTTTGGATTTAAAACTAGACTGAGAAGCTATTATTGTCATCTCATCTTAATGAGCAGTAAACAGAGCTGGGAATTAAACCAAGGTCTGTCAGGTAGCAATGCCACATTGTAACTGACACATACAACATTCATTTTAGTGAGGTCCTGCATCTAAGGATTTATAGTTTTAGAAAACTGATTAGGAAGCCTTCACTAAACTGAACAGAATATATATATATATATATATATATATATATATATATATATATATATATATATATATATATATATAATGTTTCAGTCCATTTAATCAGACACAAGGTGCTTCGTCCCAGGAAAAGTTAAATAAAAACACTTATTAGATGTTGCCACCGCTGAAGAGAAAAGGCGGCAATCCCACTAAATAAAAGTCTGTATCCCAAACGTGTCTCTCAATCATTCATACTTTAGTCATTAAAAACAACTCAAGGTAAAAACAGGTATGCTTACATGTTTCGACATATTGTCTTCATCAGAGCATATGCTCTGATGAAGACAATATGTCGAAATGCGTTTTTTCACGTTGATTTGTTTTTAATGTTTGGGATAAAGACTTATTTCGCAGGAGTTGCCGTCTTTTCTCTTCGGCGTTGTTAATTTGCTATTTTCCTCATCTTGGTTTGACAATGTCTGGAAATGAGTAGCCATCGCACTGATAAATCAGTGAAATTGGCGGGGTATGGGATTTGTAGTTTTTAATGTGTGATTAACAGTGGGCAGTGGACACCAATAAACTACATTCCCAGAGTACATTACAATTGAGCTATGAAAGTTTAGATCTGTGCTTTTTTTATTTTTTATACTGTTAGCTAAAAAAAAAATCATGTTTATTTTTTAGTGTCAACCTTTAGGAATTTCTAGTGTCACACGTGCGCCTAAATTAAAATGTACTTTCACACAAGCAAATTTTTTGTCGCAAGTGCGACCAAATTAGTCACACTGTAGAGCCCTGTTATGTTGTTTTATTTCTGATTTAGTTCCTGAGAATAGTAGCCGCATTTGTTATTATCGAGGTGTACTTGCCACTTGCTGTGTGTTATTGTTTTCTGTAAAACACTGATATCCTGTCAGTTAAGAAAAGGCTTAATGCAAAAGCTTGTTTTAACGTCGTCTTTATTACGCCGGCCAGAGACCCGCACTTACAACTGTATTGTCATATTTTTTACAATTTCTTAAAATTCTGAAATTAATAAATCGAAACCCAGGTAGTAAAAAGAGACCCGGGTAGTGTAAAACGCAGATTTTCTGGTACCCGTGCCGACCTATAATATATATATATATATATATATATATATATATATATATATATATATATATATATATATATATATATATATATATTTTTTCAAAAGTGCAAAGCAACAAAAATATAACTGTGACAGAAATACAGAGGTGGTAAATCTCCCTCCCGACCTGTAAGGGCGCTAAGTAGCGGGAACAGAGTACCTTGGATGGGTTGGCCCGACAGTTCTTTCCCAGGGTTCAAGGGACGTCGGCCAGCTAGAAAGGGGGTGGAACTCTGGTGCATTAACTCATCGACCCGGAAGGGAAACGATGTGGCAGTCACGGATTGGAGGGGCGACTGCACTCATTTACCAAGGGGTCATGTGTGGCGTCATAAAAGGGGACGATCTGTTCCTTTGCTTTGGTTAAAGAAAGAACCCAGAAGGACCTGTGAATTGTGGAATCATATAGTGAGTGTTTGTTTGTTTTTGACTCTAATTGTTTATTATTATTAGTAGTAGACGGCTACCTTTTTATTGACATAATAAAAAGTTAAATGAAAAATGAGATAAGGTTTTCCAGCTTTGCAAATAAAACCAAGCAGTTGAAAGTATTTGTACTTTATGTATATGGCTAGAAGAGGTTAGGGTTAGGGCTGGGTAAGTCAAATGTAAAAAGAAGTAATATGTGCACGTTCTAAATCTGACTGTCAAGTCTAATGAATTGTTGTTGTCTCCACCTATCCACCACTAGACATTTATCCACACCACAAACCCAGGACACAATTTGGCAACATTTTTTAGCTTGAGTGAGGCCTGTGCGGAATGACAACATAAATTTAGGTCAGGATTAAGATTGTGAGCACTAAAAAAATAAAAAAAATAAATACATTTTGGAAACTTAGAGAAAATGAAAAAAAAAAGATTTTCAAGATTTCTGTAAAATGCAAAATGTCTTAAATGACTGCTAAGGACAGCCACATTGGAAAGCTGTCTGTGGATAGATGTATTCTTCATACGTAACATTTTACATGTTTTACATAGAGGAAAAAAAATCATAAAACACAAATTTAAGCAGTTTATTGAGCGTATAGTTTTAAAAAGAAAAAGAAAAGCTAATGACTGAATCCAGATTGGCTTTAATATTAGAGGTACAACACTGTAGAATTTGGGGATTCCACAGAGAGCGTCACATTGGCCTAATGGGGAGAGCCGAGGACTCTCACTGATCTTTCATTCTCCTGAGCTGCTGTATGGAATTGCTGTGATGAGCACACATAATTGGACATTCTAAAATAACTAACCACTCTATTTTTAAGTACAAAAAAAAAGAAGCTGGGAATTTGATAGCTACTGTTGAATTGACACATACAGTACATTACATGTACATGTCATTGGGTCTTATAATGTCATTTATCCTGCTAAATCTCATACATTGTTGCAGTTACTAATCTTAAATGGCTTCCACATATTGCAGCCAACTGCTTTAAGATCTCTGTAAACACAAGTGTGGTATCTTCAAAGCAAATATACAGCGAGATACATATGAAGAGAGATTTTGTTTAGAAAATCACACTTGCAGAATTCATTTCTCTTCAGAACACTGTGTTTTTATAATAGAAAACCCACAAAAATCAAGGAGACCTGTTTTTTTTTTTTTTTTCCTGTCAGAAATCATCAGTCTGTGACCTAAGACTGTGGAAATGAATTTTTGCCAGTTCTTTTTCTTTCCTTTTGAAGATTTCATTATCTTGATCTCTTACCATTAAATACTGTTTTTTTTTCCTAACCTTGGGTGTCACAGCGTTTCACTACAGGTGCATAGTGAAGGGCTGAAACAGATCTTTTAATCTTGTAATTTGTGGAAGAATAATTTAACATCTGGAAGTTTTACTGCACAGTAATTGACAAATCACAGTCACCCTGAGCCTGAAGAAGAATGGATTTCATTCAGTATGAAATTAGACTGATGTGAGTACATTTGGATAAATGAAATGTGTGTTAATTTTAGAAGACTAGAGTTCCAAAGTAATTTAGGTGTTCTGTGTTTGTTGACTTTACTTTTAATGTGACAACTGTGACATACATTTCTACAACAGATGGATTAATGTTGGTTTAAAATAAAAATTGCTTTACCTAGACAGGTGTTTCCTGTCTAACATTGACGTGAAATTAAACACAACTCCAGATGTTCTGTTTGTAGCAGTGCCAGTTAATTTTAAAAGAACATTTAATCAAAGCTTAACAAATCGCTGTAACAGAAAGGCATGACTATGAAACAGAAATGTACTACAAGTAGGAATAAGTTATTATATACTAATTTTAATATATTTTAATTAACACAGATCTTTAGCTTCTTGTGTCATACATTTACACAATAAGCCTGCACATTGGAAATTCTGGATGGATTGATGGATGGCGATTATTTTATTAGTAATTTCTGATTTTCTTTTTTTCATGTTTGTCTGTCAAAGCTGGTACTTTTTATTTATTGCATTAGCATTTTCTATTTTCAAACACAGTTGCCCCCCCTCTGTCCTTTATCATGAGAACTATTACAAATGACCTTTTTGGCCAGCTGAAGTTGTGGCGTGACTAGGTCAAACTCTGACCAGTGGCATGGATACCATATGTCATGTATTTTATTTGTGTTGAAGGATAGAAGATGGAGTCTGGAGGCCTCATGCTGAAGGACAGGGAAGCTTTCTGTTATGTTACTATGTAAAGAGACAAGAGGACACTATTCAGATTTAGCACAACTGTACAGAAGATGAATAAAAAAGTAAAAGGTCAAGATTGACTGATGTTTTGTTTTTGCTTGTCGTTTTAAATTACTGAACTTTGTGCTTTAATGACTTTCTGAAATGCATATTTCATATTGACTGATCGTAAATATTCTGACTGAGTGACGTCTGGTAAATGCATGCTGTATTACAGCTCTTTAAATACATATTTGGTAAATTATTCACGTTAGTATGTCTTTAGTTGTAGATTGTCATATTGTGCAATTAGAAAAAAAAACTATTTACTTTTGAATATTCTGAATTTATTATTTAACTAGTTGCAGATACTACTGACTACACAATTAGAACATTTGAATAGAGCTCTAGACTTTTGTAAACAAATTTGTGTCTCAAACTCCTTTAATCTGAAATGGGCTCTCATCAGTTTTATACATGGCTGTCAATTTCCCATTAGATTCAGGTACACTGAAAGTGAAGATTGATTCATAGTACCCATTTCACGAATTTCTTAGCTGGTGGTATATTTTTAGTGTTTATACATTTTTTTTGCATCTATATTACAAGCATTTCCATATCTCTCTACTACAACAAAGAAATACCCATAGGAAAAAAGGTTAGAGCTATTGATTTATTTTTCATTGTTTTTTTTGTTTGTTTTTTTACTAAAAGGCACCCATAAGAACTGTAGCCTGAATTACACTGAAGTTATTCAGAATACACTGGGAGTGACTTCTGAAAAGCAGTCTAGAGGAGTTTATAGGGATACAGTTGATATAAGCACACCAAAAAGGACCAGTAAGCATTTGTGAGAATGGAGACAGCCACTATAAGGTCATGTGGCACCGATAAAAATCAAATTTTTTAATGGCCCACATTATGTTACCACCTAGCTAATACCAGCAGTTCCAGAAACAACACCTTTTTTTCTGAATTTGAAGTAAATAGTTAGGTGATTTAAAAGGCAAGGTGGTTTCTATTCAGGTGTATATTATAAAACGATCTTGTCATACAGTGTATATTACAACTTGATAACTTAGGTCATAGCTGTTTTCTAAATGCATTTATTAAAAAAATAAAAATCCATACTTGTTTAGAACAGTACAGTGCCAAAAAAACATTATTTTAAGCACAGCGGGAAATGTGAAACACATTAATCGTATGAAATTATACCCACACCAGTAAGGATGGGCAATTTATTATTTTATATGAAATACCGTTAAGTAGAACTTGACCTTAATGGTTGCTTTCTTTGTATCTTAGATATTAAAGATTTTTTTCCATTTACATACAAGCACTCTATACTAATTTAAAAGTATAGTCAATTTATATATATATATATATATATATATATATATATATATATATAGAGAGAGAGAGAGAGAGAGAGAGAGAGAGAGAGAGAGAGAGAGAGAGAGAGAGAGAGAGAGAGAGAGAGAGAGAGAGGTAATTACACTTGATGCTTCTGAAGTGCACATTCATATTTTATACTAATATTTTACTCTTTTATACCTTTTTAAAAAAAAAAAAAAAAAAAAAAAAGCATTTAAGCTCAGTAGCTCCTTTTGACACCCATGGACAGTATTTTTAGAACTCATTTGTTTGAGGGTTTTTTAATCTCAGGACATTGAAAAGTTGCACCCACTGTGATGTCGTCAATCACGCCAGGAGGAAAAATAGTGGCATGATTTGTTGCCTGTTATTTCCCTTGCTGTGGTGACTGTCTCCCAGTGCCAGGTCTGTCCTTAAGGTCATCACTTATAGGGACCACTGTCTGTCAAAACCACAGCCAACTTTAAGGGCTGCCTTTGTTGCAACAGACAAATGAGTATGACCTTTAACAATAAAACAGACGCCTACTGAGAGAGATGAAACAGCAGCTGAAATTAAGAATGCCACATGGTCATTTCAAACACTGAAGAGTGAAAGTGAAAGTTGATAGTTTGAACTATAACTTAATTATAGGAGTAAATGTGGGCAGATGTTGTCAATAATAAAACATACATGGTCAGAAATATCGATTAACAGTGAGGAATAAAACTTAATGATCCTGAAATTCATTAATTATGGATGATATTGATGGGAAATATAAGAGGAAGAAAAGGTGAAATTATTGCATTTAAAGGGTTTTTTTTTTCTTTCAATGAATTGCAAGAGCCTAAAATCATTTATGAATAATCTAGAAGGGCAGCGAGAAAAGATAAGAACACACTAAAGCTTTGATTTTCACTAATAGCTACTTCAAAAGATCTTCAGAAAAATGCCTCTGCATGGGTAGTTATTGGATGTGGGTCTGTCATCAATATTTTGTAATGTTTCAAAGCACAGCCTGAGCCTTCCAAGCGAGGCACTGAAAAGACCACAACACAGTTTGCGGTTTGAAAAACTGTTGTAACCAAACCTGGCAAGTGGTCAGCAGAGACAGCATTTTACAGGGCAACAGAAATCAATCTCATAGAGCACTTCTCAGGTAATGTAATATTCCTCATGTGGCAATAATGTAATTAGCTTATAGATTCTTTTAAAAAATTAAAAACATTACTTGAATATTTCATGGAACTATTCCTGTAAGTTGGTGTTTACAGAATGTCCCAAATGATAAAGCCATAAAACCTGTTTTTAAAATTGTTAAATTCTCTGCCAACACTTGATAAAACACTTGTTTTATTTGACATTATATTATTTTACTCCATGGCTACACATTTCTGTCTTGGCAACAAATTATAATGTATTGTTGAAACAGAAACATTTGAAATTAAGTTTGAGCTTTGAAATGTATTTTGTTTATTTAAATAGAAAACAATTCAGTAATTTAGTAAGCAAGTTCTGCTGACTTATCACTCAATTCAGGAGGAGATTGATACAAAATACTTTGGAAGTTAAGTAATATATAATACAGGAGCTATCAATGTATTAAAGAACAAAATGTAGTACAGTAAATATACGCTTTAGTGTTTAACAGAAAATGTTTAGAAAGTTTTACAAATGTTACAGTATTTTGTCATTGCTTTTAGATTGTTGGCAGACAGCAGGTTTTGGATTCCAAAGTACTGTGTCCATTTCTATCATCTTCAAAAACCTTGCTTTAGTGGAAACAAGCCTGCCTTCAGATTTATGTTATATATCACTTTATGTTGTCTCTCCTGCAATCGGAATATAACAGAGAACAATACAAACATCACGTTATTAAAGAATATTCCTAAGCTGTGAAATATCTACAGTGTCGCACACCTTTTCTCTTAAACAAAAACAGGGAGACCTGTAATTATGGAATACAGTTCATAGAGTAAGCACTTTTAATAACAATGAGGTTCAATAATAAAAAGCTAATTGCAAGGCTGTTCTAGTAAAAACCCAACTGTATAAATGGGTAATTGTATGTAAAAATAATGTGATACCTTGTAACAATTGTAAGTCGCCCTGGATAAGGGTGTCTGCTAAGAAATAAATAATAATAATAGTAATGATACAGTTCACTCTCTTTCAAAAAGGGTCTTTACAAGCTGTATCTATGATTCTCTGAATAAAGGTCCATTACAGGTGGTGTCAAGTAGAAATTAACCTTTTCACTGCCACATTGTTTTTCCAATATTTTACTTTATGTTTACAACCCATTGAATCTGATATGACATAGCCCTTAGATTATGCTAGAGGGGATGCTTTGTTTTTGTTAACAAAAATGTATATTCTAGTTTAGGGGATGTACTAAAGTGTTGTGGCTGCCACAATAGTTGCAAACGAGTCGGAAGTCTTGGGTGAAATGTACTAAACAAGCGCAATGCTGTTAGCGACTTTTTAGGGATTGCTTTGCGTCAGCAGATTTTCTTTGCGGTTCATCCTTAGAGGAATATGTAATTATGGTCGATCCTGCATAAATTCACAAAAATGGGGTGGAGAGAGTGCAAATCAGGGTTCTCAAATATTATAATCAGTTGTACTAAACCTGCCGGCAATAGTGACACAATTGCATCAATTTGTTAAGAACTTCTGAAAGCATGTTTCAAACAGTTGCAATTAGCAAACCTTAAAAAGGCTCTATGAAAAAGACTATCCCCTAACCATGGCTACTGTGATTGCAGCAAGGAGACATTGTCTTTGGCAAGAATGAGTGATTTGTAGGATGAGAAGAGAAAGGGTATTTTGTACCCACATTACCCTCATCGATTTAAATGATGAGGGTAATGTGTCTCATTTAAAAGATGACCTGGAGCCTCCCTTATAAAAGTTTACCATAGTAAAAGCATAGCAAAGTGTAATAAAGCATAAAGCATGGTAAAGCATAGCAAAGCAATGTAAAGAACAGTGAGGTATGGTAAAGCATATTAATAAACATGGTAAACCAGGGTAAATTATGGTTAATACACAGTATTACCATGGAAAAAGCATGGGAAAAGTGCAAAAATACCATGGTAAACTTGTATAAGTGCTGTCACCTAGAAAAGCCATGCTATCCCTGCAGTGGTCAAACTATTGTCCACACTGCATTATCTTGCCTCTGGGTCTGCTTTTTCTCATGGGTTGCCAGTTGTGCTCAATGCATTTTTGAGGCGAACACACAAATATCTATTTTTCCTTAAAAGCAGGGTGTACTTACAAGCCTATGACATTTCTGGTTTCCTCAATGTGCTGGGAGCAATAGAGCATTCAGAGCATCTGTACAGGAATAGGAAATACACCTATTCTATTAATGTACAGGTGGTTTGTAATTGTGCACAATTTAGCACTGCACTACTGACTAACTTAAATAAAAACAGACAGTATAAATTTGGCTTATAGACTACTCATGATAATACGAATTAGTGGTATAATACAAAATTTGTTGCTGGTCCCTTGAAATTCGTATTAATGAATTGACAGTCCTCCTGTAAGTATCATAACTTGTCAACGTGGCACCATGATCTGTTTTGTGTTAACTGTCTAGGCTACTAAGTAGGCCAAGTTCAAATTAATACAAATGAAGAAAAAAAAAACTGCTAAAATCATTTAGTTTCAATTTAAAATAATATTTTATTTGCATTGTGCACCAATGTGTACAATGCAGCAGCATGATTTATTTTGTTACCGGTAGCCTGCAGGCTAAAGTAAAAAGAAAGTGCACTAGGTATTCATTTTATTTTACTGTATACTGTATAGGCCTCCTATACATATGTATATTATTATATAATGTCATTATTATTTACATAACACATCAGTGTTATTTCAGTGCAATGATTTATACACTTAAAATACATTGAGAACTATAAATGTATGTGTGTGTGTGATTTTATTGTATTTTCCTAAACCCGACACCTCCTAATGTCTAACAAACATGTCCGGTTTAGCAAGGGGCTACTGTATGATTATGAAAAGCTTTTTGGAAAATATATATATATATTTGGTGATGAAGATGGGGGCCCTACTATAGAATCTGATGGGATTAAACTGGCTTTCATTATTTATTTGAAAAAATGTTGCATGACTCTTGCAATGCTAGAGATCTCGCTAAGATGATGCAAAAAATATTTAAATTAGTATATTGCAGCTCTTTTCATTAACATATTTTCTCTTAGTACATATGACAAAATGTATACTATGCGAAATGTCACAACAAAAATGCAAATTGCAGTATTTTTGCACTGCGACTGGCCCATCTTAGTACTTCTACCCCTCAGACACTGTCAGTCTGCATTAACAAAGTGGTTATTGAAGGCAAGGGCTTTATTTATGTAAACCCAGTCAAGCCGCTGAAAGTTGTTGGATGCAAATGAACAGTTTCACCTGAAAAAGTGGGAGTAGCCATATGTAAATGAAATGTTTCTGCCTAAAATGAAATTAACTTTGTTGCTGTTGTTAAGTAGACATGATGTAAATGTAAGCTAATAGGGACACAGTGGTATTGTCTTATCCAAACATTTTTTTTTGGTACATTTCATACTTTATTGCATTCTAAAACACATAATAACAAATGCAAGCAGTTTTGTAATAACCTTTTATTTTCGTGAATTGTTGCTGTTGGTAGGCTATTTAAACAAAAGTTCCTGAATTTACAACAATGCACAGTAGAAGTAAAACTGCACTAGGGCCTAGATTAATACCTGAAGCACGAAGCTGCCAGGTGGATTGAGCTGACCTCACAAGGTAAGTTTTCCTTGCTGTTGCATATTAATTTGTTCAACTTGTGTTCATGCATATAACATTTTTACCTGGACAATGCCCCGAACCCCATTGTTTTTTTTTTTACCCTTATTTTCATTAATCCCTCATCTGAAGATGTGTGGCGCCAGGGTGCATAGCTAAGTCTATTCATCCAGGTAACCAGGGATCTTTGTTAATTTAGCCTTTTCATGAGGTAGTATTATTGTGCATATTACTAGCATGATTTATATATATATATATATATATATATATATATATATATATAACCAAATACACTAGAATAGGCTCTCGATTCAGCTGTTGTTTTATCAACTAATTTGAGTTATTTTCTAAATACAGAATGTCAGGTACATTTTTTATGATTTCCTCTAATCATAATGTGTCTTCAACATATATTTGTCAAAAGAAAATGGTATGCATCACTTTCATTGCTTTAGATATATGATTGATTTCTTGTCATTCTTACCATCAAATTACTTTTTGGGATAAATAAGCAGGGTTTTTTGGTCATGAAAGGTCTATTTGCAATCTCAGTTGTATGTTCTGGCTATGAGAAAGAGAAGATTTTCACTGTATTTTACATTGCATATGGGATGCATTTCCAGATAAGATCATCATTTTATAGCATGCCTTTGTCCATGATGGTGATCTTCAGAGTAACAAAGAGGCTTTTTGTCTATCAAATAATTGTTTGGATTTTTTTTTACCTTAAATCTAGGCAGGAGTTCAAATGTTTATTTGATTTATCCCTCTTATATAAATGAGAATTGAATTGAGAAGTTAATTTCAATCTCAAACCTAACCTTTAATTCTGGAAAGCTTATCTTTTTTCATGCAGTTTACTCTTGAACCTGCCATGACATACAAGGCATTTTAAGTCCATTCTCTGCATTGAATCCTAAATATATTTTAAGCAGCTGTGATAGACCTGTCATATTAGAATAGTAAATGAAGATCTTGTGTTGCAAAATCCAACAATCCATGTCAGTATTTACCTTCCACAGATGAGGCAAGAGTCCCTATTACTGTAAATATACATGGGCAAACTCAGTTCTGCCTCGTTGGGAGTTCATGTGTATATTTAGCTCCCTTCAATTGTAAATGTATTCCTCAACTGAGATGCACCACCTTGAAGAATGACTTTTTGCCCTTTGGGAATAAGCCAAACAAGTATTTCATTCACTATGAATCAGTTCTATCTTGGGTTTTAAGATGGACCATCACTGTTGTCCATTGCAAATATAGAAGGTGAATGTTCCTAGTATTCATTAACAAAGAAGAATCCTGATCCAGAATTGTGTTTGTTTGATATTTTGTTGCATACCATTACAAAAAGAATGATTCTGAGAAATCGATATAAACCTTTATACCTAAAATGGCCTTTATGCTTAAAAGTTAAAATTCACACCTGCAATTGTGATCTTCCACTTAATTACATTGCACATAATTGCAAAAAAAAAAGTATATTAAAGATTATGGGGCCATAATACATGTGTTTATATTGCTCATAACTAAGGCTACGATTTCGGCACAGTAATTTTTAGTACATTTCACGGGCAAGGTGCAGCAAAAAAACAAAACAAAACAAAAAAATAATAATTCACGGAAAGGTCACCAAATAATGTAGTTTTAGCTACATCAACATACACAAGAGCTTTTAAATAGGACACCAAAACCAATAATATAAAGACTGTTGCTTTTGACTACTGACAAGTTTAACACTAGAACCGCTGCGATTGTACTCATACCTAAATTATGACGGTTACATTTTAAACAACATCAATACTAAAATGAAAGACAAAACTACTGGATACAACTGAAAAGGCAGTCAAAATTACTGCTTTGGCAGTTCTAGGTGGGCGGGATTATAACTTCCTTATTTTTGTGATCCTGCCTTTCAAACGCCGTCAGGGGTATTTAATACATGTATTAACTTTCACAGACACGCAGAGTAATTTAAATTTGAAAACATCAAACCATCAAAATGACTGCCATGGCAGTTCTAGTGTTAAATGTTACTTTAGAGTACAAAACTTACAGTACAACATACAGTAGCCTACTTCAGACTCCGACATCATTTCTGGTCCGATTCGAGTTTCTCCAACCTTGTGCAACATGTTGGAATTACGTCATCTATAACCTTAACATGCGTCTTTTATGGAAAGGCGTAGTCTTAACAGATTGTTAAACATTTCACCTGTCATTCTAAAAAAATACCTAAAATATCTCTCACTGTCACATACCTGCATCGCTCTAATTAATGTTTGAAATTCTCCCTTTCGGGTTCTCTGTTGGTTGAGACGACGAATGTACCAACAACATCACTTTTGATTTTTTTTTTTAAACTTCTTGTATAAGAGGTACATTTGTTCTTCTGTCTACAGAAAACAGCTCACTTACCAGGGCTTGAAATTCAGCGCGGGAATCGCGCAGTTTCCAAATTGCTCCCGCATATCTGCAACTTTCATGCGGGAAAATCCCGCAGAGGTATTCTAAGACACCAAGCTACTGTATTTTTCACCCAGTTTAGAATGCCTGAAACGCTACAACAATCTATAAGGATGTGTGTGTCAGTGACAAATGCACTATGAGCTGCATTCTGAGTAGTTCTGGTTAAAATAAATAAATAAATAAAAGTAGTGCTGCATATTTTAAGTGCCGCGAGACTTTATTCTCTCGTACGTGATTCTCGGCCGCTATCTTTAAGCATTATAGAAACAGTACACTGCAGCAAGAAAACAGTTTGGAAAATAAAGACGATATTAAGTCAATCTAGGTGTTGTTTTGCAAGTGGTGACTTTCGCTTTAACTCATTCACATTCATTCATGCCAGTGCACCGAAGGTTACGCACATATTACTCAGGCACCGTAAAAGCCACCTACCTGGTTCCAGGTTAATTTTGAGTCTATTGTTCCGTCATTTAGCAGCTTAGACTGAAATTAAAGGGTCAGTATAGTTGGAAAGCTTAGAAGCTCACCTCCCCACCCTCCAATGTTAATTTAATATTGAGGTTCAATGCATGCAGTACAAACTATCCAGTAGTTAAACATACATAAATGAAAACAGTGAATAACAGGCGGAAATAGGGCTGAGTGTAAAGAGTTAAAAAAAGAAATGGAGCGCTGGTTTAAAAGAAAAGCACCTTTTTCTTCTGCTGCAGGAAAAACTTCACGTCAGGCAATGGCAAAAGCAATGGAGAGTGCTCTGTCTCACAGTGATGAACAGCTGTTAGGTCTCCTGAAAGCAGCTTATTTTAAAGCAACACCAGTGTGAATGATGATGCAGTAAAATATAGTTTTTTTATATGCAAAAGTGCCTTTTCTTTTGCCATTCCCCCTTAAAAGTTTAGAATCATCCCCCCCCCCCCCCCCCATTGGCTGCAGCATAGGGGGGAAATCCCCCCAGCACACAAACATGAAATTCAAGCCCTGCTTACAATTTTTTGGTATTTCAGCTATCTCACATTTACATGCTTGCTTGCTCAGCTATCTCATTCACTGACCTAGTGCTACACGTAAATGCTGCATGCATACGCAACCAAACACTTTACAGATAGTCACAGATTTGTATTTTCAGTGCATGACATACTGCATTTTTAAAGGAAATAAAGGAAGCACCTAAATAAATTAGTTTTTACATCAATTTCACAATTTTCGTGACCTCCGTGACAAAATCATAGCCTTACTCATTACTTGTTAACTTTGCTATGCTTGTAAATTAACATTATTGGCAATAAATCACAGACATGAAAAAGTTGCATCGTTAAAGTATTTTCAAATAAAAACAGAGCATATGCATGTTATAAAGTATGGTACTGTCAAAGTTCTGTTACATTTGCCTTTTGAAATAAACAATGCTCCACCTACTTATGGTGCAATTTAGTGCAGTCATACTATACATACATATACATATTATACATTTTTCACCTTTAATGATTCTGACAGAAATAAATATAATTGCTCTGGTTAGATGCATAATTAGACGATCACATGACCAGTTAATGGGTCACAAATAGTAATGCATTTCACAGTTTATATAAATGCCATGCAAGTTGTTGCATTCCTGGAGTGTATCTTTTCACCTGTCCTTGTTTCCTGTTAAACAAATATGCATCATAATTATATTTAAAAATGAAAAAGCATAGATATTAATGTGAATACTCTATATGAGATATAAAATGTCCATAGGAAAAAAAAAAAAATATCTGAGAAAATGGAGGGGAAAAGACTAGCTGTGAATGATAAATGTAGGATGTGGAAAAGTGGAGTTTTTGGTGGTTTCACATTCAGGGAACAGTGAAACAGGAGAGAATGATGGCTAGGACAGGAGCAGTCTAGCATTTTGAATGATACATTAAATGATTGTCTCAGACGGAATCATGGGATTCTTACTGGCTGCAGAGGCTGATTTTGTTCTGCATTGTGTTTCTCCCTCTTAGGACACTATTTTCTTCCCAAGTGCTGTATTCACTGTTGGTTTGTTTATTTATTTATTTATTTATTACAAATATTGAGATTCAGATCATCGATATTTTTTCTGCAAATTCTGAACATTTGCCCCATTATGACAACTTACTATTATATATTAACAAAATAAAAGAAAGAAATCAACTTCATCATTGAAATTATTGAACATTTAAAATAATCAGTCTTTGAGTTCTTGCTGTGCTCACAGGAATTTTAAGCTATACAGGCTGATTAAAAATGTTAGCAATAATAGAAAATGTATTATCTTTGAATAATAATCCTGTGTGCGTATCATATTATATCAATATAAAACAGCAGAAAAACAAGCAGGCACTGTATATTATATACAGGCCTGACTTTTAACTATATATAACTATAATATCTGTTGCTTCCAGTGTTGCTTGTAAAACATGCGTCAAAGAAAAGTGTTTTTAGTAAAATATAAAACTCCACCACTGTGGTTGCTGAATTAAATTAAGATTAATAGGCAAAATTAATCACACATTCCAACCATATGTTTGTGTTTCAGCAAACTAACACATTTTATATACTGTAACAAGTTAGTGGGTGAATATGCAGTCTTACAGCACATGCATGTAACCCCCCCCCCCCCCCCCCCAATTATACATTATACCGTTAACCATTAACCGTTTACAGTCATTATTAGTAAGTTTTACCAATAATTGCTAAACTACTATTTATATTAATATAGCTTAATAAATGAAAGACATTTGCCTATGATGCACTAATTTCTCTATTCCCAGTTGATAATGCAATACAGAAATCATGGTCTCATGTATTGTACTATCATGGTCTCATGGTCTTTATCTTCTGTCTAATTATCTTTTTACGAGTTTAAGTATTTTTAGGCATGCCTTCCTCTCTTTCCCACCATCGTCACTAAGTAAAAAAAAAAAAAAATTAAAAAAACAGCCAGGAATGCACATGTGTACACTGGGTGTGAATTTCAAAACGGGCAACCATATTTTTTAAAACCAGATGTACAAAATCAAGTCGATTCAATTTTAAAAGGGGTCAACAGTTAAAACAAACAGCATTTTAATGAGTCCCTTTTGAATATTTCACTGTCAGTGGTCTAAATCCGGTTTTATAAAGCACTTAGCACAGTTCTTATTTGGCCCTTTTCAAATCCATGCAGATCATGTCAAAATAAGCATTCAAGCATCTAATTAAAATTATGAATATTTGCATTTTTTAAGTGAAAATTCCCCAGTTTGCTCATTGCAACCCTTTTTAGTTTTTCCTAATGAGGAAATGGCAGACTGCTTTAAGTATGCTCCCTCTCAGTTAGGATTTTGTTATCTTAATGCTTGCTATTAATAGAAGGGTCTACACATTTCATTTACCTAGATGCAACAGCCCAGCAGGTATTTCTTTTCAGAATAAATGCCTGTGAATCACAGTAAACCACTCAGATCACCCCCTGAGCCCCACATTGCATGCAAATCAAACTGTTTTCTATCAAGTGCTATCATGATGGCTTTTTGACTGACCAAGACTGCATGCCACCAATTACCAAGTCAGACATGTTTAAACACAGATTTGAATGTTAATTTCCGTATAGTCATTTCACGTTTGCTGCATTTGTGCAAAAAGGTATGATAGCTTGTTAAAAAAAAAAAAAAGTATTATAATTATCTATTTATGTAATTTTATGCAGAATTGGCCTGGTGGCCATTATATTTTGTAATCCATTGTTTGTTTGTTTGTTTGTTTGTTTGTTTGTTTGTTTGTTTGTTTATTTTTATTTCTTTTTTTTAACTAGGAATGATGTATAGGTATCTTTTTTTTCTAAGCGTTTGTGATTATTAGCAGTTTCCCATAACTATTGTTCACATCCAGGAAACAATTCATTTTTGATTGCCATCCTGGAACACATGCTAAATGTATCCTACCTCCATTTTCTTGCTTGTTATGTAAGTAAGAGTAATTGCTGAGCTCTATTTTCACTCATTTCTTTGAGTAGGTATTAAAAATTCTTGTCATTTCAATCTTTCTTAAATTTATTTTTAGTGTTTGTTCTTTATTCGTCAGAAGTTCTGCATTTACAATTGCTCAGTTCCACTTAAGAGAAAAAGATGATTCAATAATCTATGTAAAATATGAACTAAGTCATATGTTTGATATGCACTTCAAAGGTCTAAATGGCCAAAGAAAGCCCTTAGTTAATTATTGAAGAGATGTCTGTAAGGGAGACATGAGTGAGTAGGATTCAAGCTTTCATCCCCAGTAACCTTTCATTGTCCTTTTTTTTTTTTTTTTTTTAGATTGTCAAGACAGTGCATATAATAAAAGGCAGTGGCTAACGTCACTGAAAGCAGGGGTCTAATGAATAGTCCTGATTAAAGGCCTTGACAGGTATGAACTTTGCATACATTTTTATGTGGTGTCAGGCTGTGCTGTTGATTGAAAACCCATTAATGTAATACCTCTGTGGTATATGTGTGCACTATATCACAGGCCTACAAATTGATATTTTACAGCAATTTAAAAACATTACATTCAGTACCAGAAAATACTGTTAATGGTTCAAAGTGAGATGGGATGTTTTATAATGTCCATGTTTGATAGAGGCTTTATTACACATTTTCTTTTTAAATGGTAAAAATAGAACAACAATAACAACAGAAGGATTAAAAATATATATATATATAAATTAAAAATAGGATTGGATACTTTTTGGATATTTTTTTCACTGGGCTATCTAATAAAATGGAGCAAATGCTTTTCTAGGTTTATATTATATCAATATGCACTGTAAGCATCATAGTTTATTGCACCAATGCTAATTTTTTTTCTAATAAATGAAACCCTGACCCTCCCCCACTCAAACACATCATACTGACTGCTTCAGACTGATGACTTTCAATATGCCTCAGTCTCGCATACGACTATGAGGGGCCATGGAGGTCAACAGTAATTCATAACTGCTTTAAAATTGTGTAGACCCCCAGCAGCTGCTGGCATTGTCATGCTCCTTTTGCTGGTTTGTGTATGTAAATTTGTGATAGGAAGTGCCCTGCTTTTGCTGTATCTCACAGAGCATCAATCAGCCTTCTGAATACATCAGGGATATTTTCATTATGTCTAGTTATTTACTGCATCAGAACAAATTACTCTGGCAAGCCAAGCAGCCTTTTCTGGGCAGTGTGATACAACCAACCAGGTTTTAGCTCAGGAATCTTATTGTAAACATTACAGGATAAATCTCGCGATTGCAACCATCAATCTTTATCAGTGCTGGCTGGGTACAAATACAAAGATTGTTAACTAGCATTGTTTTAAATTTGCCTGTGAACTCTGGCAGTTCTATTGGTTTTGAAACAGTGGTGTTCCTTCATAGTTACGTTTTCTGTTTATTCTTCAAATCTCAATTTAGTTTAATGCGATTTGATTTCTTATATTGTAATGTCTTACATAAGTGTAGGATTAAAGAGTGCAAGCAACTCTAATATAATTAACAAACTGGCCTTTTTACTTTGGGGAGCAGTTGAAATACCAACAGCAATGGAGAAGACACTCAGATAGCTGCAATACCATCAAGGGTTTTTTATTAACTCAGGAGAGTGTGATAAAAACAAATACAATAATAACAATAAAAAAAATATTAAAACACTGGACTAATTGTTAAATAAAAATAATAACAACCACAACTAACAATATAGTCAGCGCCACCTTATCGGGATTGCTGCTTAAATGGGATACAACTCTGGGAGATGGTTCTTCCCAATGTTATCTATGTTGTTTAATTGGGACGTCACTTCATTTAATTGGGATACAGTATTTTCAAATCATGAACGGAGATCGCTTTTCAGAGCAAGACAGGTTTGTGTAGCACAGTGCAGTGAGTACGTGATTACGCTGTGACTTGTGTAAGTTCTGTAAACCACGTTGAACTCTTGAACAAGGAGGAGTATGCTGTGGTTTCTCAGGATGCTGTTGCTAAGAAAGTTGGTGTGTCAACATCGCAGATGCGATTAATTTTGTTTAGGAATTTTTAAAAAAATGATGTATTTAACATTTAATCATAATGTGATATGATTTCATTCTTTTTCTTTTCATTAATAATCAGAAAAGTGTGACTAAGGTCTTCTCAACTGCCTCTCTTTAATTGGGACAGCCGCTTATTCGGGATATTTTTCTTTCTCCTTAGGCGTCCCGATAAAGCAGTGCCGACTGTACATATATCTACTGCTTTAACCTCACTACCTTACTATCTGCACCAAAGAGGACCAGAGTGGTGATAGCACCGTTCCCAACCAGCGTGAGGTTCCAGCTACCCTTACCCCAATTTACAGAAAATAATCAAATCTCCCTTCCCCTCTAAGAGCACCACCAGACCTTCCCTCAGTGGTACCTTGAGGTCACCAATGAATTGCAAAAAACAATATTTAAAATAATGTACATTAAAAGCCAGCACAATAAAAGAAGGAATGTCTCTTTAAAAAAGTAATCAGGACTGCAGTGCTTCTAAATCGTTTAAAACAATGGGATCCAGCTTGCTCGTCTATCTCGGGTCAGACCTCGCAGCTGGATCCAAAAGTAATATAGCACGCTCGCCAGTCCCCGTACACAGATAAACCAGTCACTTTTTACATTTATACTGAAAAAGGCACTAGCCAATATGTTTGTCTACTTGACTTTGTTTCTTAAAGTTTTATCTTAACTTTAAATGTACTTTATATAGTAAAGTGAACATAAATTAATGTGAGTATGGAAAAATTACATGAGGACAAGTATCAGATTCTGGTGTCCTCTCCCCTACTATCTGCTTTAATGTTTTCCTTTATTCATGATGTTATTTCCAATGACAAAGCATGTCATACAGCACAGACAACAGACATGAAAAAACGACATTCATTACAGGGCAGCACATAGCTTTTCTTTCCCCAGGACTTTACTTTAAACCTGGCTGAGTTTGGGAGTAGGACCACTTTAAATCACCACAGTTAAACCAGTGGTAGCGGTTTCGATGCATATCCAAGCGGACGAGAATAAACCTCACACCATCAAAGCCACAACATCTGGCACTAATTGGCACCTAATTTGGCTGAAGGTGTAAAAAAAGGGCGGTGAGAGCATAGGGCTAATCCACCAGAGGATGGTTTTTGGAGGTTAAGGCAAGGTTAGTGATATACCTTGCTTTATTTACCTGTACCTGCATCCATCTGCAATACTACTAAAAAACCATGAAGACACCTATTTAGGAATTCCTATTAGTAAGCATCAATGCATGGCTGATGCTTTCTAAATTTCTCACACAGCCAATTTAATGGGGGTTGCACCTGAGTAATTGTATGATGTCACAGTTGTCGTCATTGTTTATAAATGTGAAGGTTCCTGCAATGATGTTTCTATCTGCTAATGTTTTGTCACTGAGTTACAGTACCTAACTTTTTTCTTGTATTTAGTCTATCGCAAAAGGAACACTAGGAAACACCGTAGCCAAGAAAGGTTAATCTCTCGTTAAAAAAAAAAAAAAAAAGATGTGATTTCTAACTCTCACAATAACAAAATAATTGATAGTGTGTTAACATGCCCTTAAACTATGGTTTGCAGAAAACTGAAAATAGTCCCTTATATTGACCTTGAAGATGTATTTTAAATTTGAATAATTACCAGCTGCAAGGACAGATTTAAACATAACCAAGACAATAAATGCAATGTGTTCATCTAAAGTGCTTTATTTCACATAACAATAATGAGTGCAGGTGTGCTCGTGTTAGGGATTTCACATTCACACTGTATGTATACCAGTATGTATAGGGCAGGCAATTAAAATCTGAGTACAGAGAGACCTCCGTTTAACCTTTTTGTTTTCTGTCAGGATTTAATTGGATTTTTATCTTAGATCCATGCTGATTGTTTTAGAGCACTTTAAAAGTAACCATTAAATCTGTTGTTACTCCACAGCTTCTACTTTACGCAGCCTTTGAAACAGAGATCTTAATGATCAGTGCAAAGGGCATTTCTGTTGTTTTCTTTTAAATTTGAAATAGGATTTATAAACTGTTCTGGACCCAGACATTCCTAGTTGGAAACTTTTGAAAGAATTGTTGTATTATAACATTATGGTACTTCATATGCAGATACAAACAGTTGTTTATATATTAATAGACACAAACATCACGCTTAGTGATATTTTTTAATACATTTTTCCTCTCTCATATTTGTTTGAAAGTAAAACGTTAGCCTTAAGAAGCCTGTTAGCCTGTGAGCTTCAACTTCCAGATCCCGATCAGTTTAAGAAAATTACAAAATTATGAAAAACTTTAGGCGTTACTCACAACCAGCTTTGTCTGGCATGTCAGTTTGATTAAATTTGGAGTTTCAAAATTCACCAGTGTTCTTTGGACGCACATATTGGTCAAGGTCAAATCAAACACATTGGAAGTGGTGCTAAGAGGGGAGGGAGGAGAAGAAAAGGGGGTGGACACTTAAGAGTTCAGAGGTTACAGCAAGAAACTGATACTTTTTACCTTAATAAATCTTGACAACCTAATCATGGCTAAGCCTTTGCAGTGTTATTGGTACAGATGGCAAAGCTAGACATTTTTAAAAGGATCTCAGTGGCCAGTAGCAGGAGGGAATAGGATCCAAATGCTTTGTGAGTCTGAAAAAAATGTACAGGGAGGGTGGATGAAATGATGCACAGCATTTCCATTTCTTGACATCTCCAGCAGCCTCTGATAGAAAATATGATAAGGCTCCTGCTGAGCTAATAGGCCCAACACATGTCTAGGCCCATAAAGTAGATGAAGCAGGATCATATAGTGGGGGCTGCAATATGAAAATAAGCCAGCACCCAGGGTATAACTACATTGAAAAAGTGGAAGGGTGGGTGACAAAAACATTTAGCTAAATGGAAAAGCTGTCTGCAAAGCTGCTTTTGGCTTGCTGGATCTGGGCCGTGTTGCTTTTTTGAAATGATGCTTGTCTTTGATATCTCAACATGATTATAGAAAGTGCAAGATGTAAGTGCTACATAAACATGTTATTCTGTGTCATAGGCTTGTTTTTTTTAGAATGTGTGCATTTTGGGATTTGACTAAAAACAAAAAAGAAAGTGAGCAATTCATGGATTCTGTAAGTAGTGTGTTTATGTATGATATTGTGTGTCTTGATAATGACCACTTGCTGACATCCTTATATCCAGTACCAGTCGAATGTGTTTTTTTGTCCTTTCATGTCTGTAGAAAGTAACATTATTTTTTTTGGTTGTTGTGTTTTTCTTTATAAATAACTTTAGCTGAAATTTTCTCAAGCTCTGTAAGATCTTGTTTTTTAAGAGCACAATACACCCATACTCAATTTAAGCCAGAGACATTAAAATAAAATCATTTTACATACACATTTGCATCCTTGATTTTTCATCATAAGAGATGTTGTTTTTGATTGAAATAATGTGTTTACATTACGGTAAAATACAGATTTCAGAAGTGTTATACATGAATGCTGATGAAGCAATCATGCAAGTGTCAGAAACTGTCATTTACTGTAACTGTTGAGTCGTTTATTTTTTATGTCATGATTTTAATGACTGGAGGAGAGTGCTGATTTATAACATATACATGTATATGGTTCTAAGGAAAAAATACTTTTCATCTTTCTGTAATGGTGGTAATACCTAATGGAGATTGCTTTTTTTTATACCAGTCAAACTTCAAAATGCTGGAAGGAATAAATGCCACTCTGTGGTCTAAACATTGGTCACTAGTAAATTTGTCAAAAGTGTCAGTTTTCGAAAATGAAATATGTAGATAAAAAGAGAAGGTGACATTTGCAGCAGACAGATCAAATTTGAGACTCACAGCACCAATAGTGATGGTATAAAAACAGTGACAATTTCAAATTAAATTAGGAGGAGCCATTTCCTCAGTATACACACCACACACACACACACACATATATATATATATATATATATATATATATATATACATATTGTGATGACGTGACCCCAAGAACTAGTAAACCACAGGTAGGAGACTCGAGTTGCCATTCAACAACACTCTTGGTGTTCTTTATTTATTTATTTTAATTCACTATAACCAAACAAACAAATAAAACAAAAGCCTAACTCCGGCAAGGAGTGCTAACTTAACCTTTATAAGGAAGCCCTGTCTAACCACGGGACAGCTATCTGTTACCCATAACAAAAAAAACAAATATTAAACTTAATTTCTTTAACAACGCGTTTTGTGATCTTTTGTTTTTTTCTCTCCAGATCCACACACATGTGCCCTTCTTCCATACACCTCTCCCAGACGGGTTGAACCTCTCCCTTTTTAAAGGGCTTGTCATTAAGCCCAGCTGCCAACAATAAATCAATTAACTGGGCCATCAAGCTAAGACCTCTAGTGGTTGTACAGTGCATTCACAGGGCATAAAGCTCTTTCCATCCTCAAGCTTATATAGTGCCCTTGAATGACTTTATTACATACCCCTCCCCTCAGCTCAAACCCATGGGTTGGAGCGTAACTGTCTGAAAAACAGTGGACCCGTGACAAACCATCTGCATTACCATTCCGCTTCCCACTGCGATGTTCAATTGAGAACCTATAAGGCTGTAAGGACAAAAACCACCTGGTAACTATGGAGTTTTTCTCCTTATTTGTTTTCATCCATTTTAGGGGTGCGTGATCGGTAACAAGGGTGAACTCTCTACCCAAAAGATAGTATCTAAGGCACTCTATAGCCCACTTTATTGCCAGGCACTCTTTCTCCACAATCGCGTAATTACGCTCTCTGGGAAGCAGCTTTCTACTCAGATACAAGACAGGGTGCTCTTCCCCGTCTACCTGCTGCGACAACACTGCACCAATACCAACCTCGGATGCATCAGTCTGAAGGATAAAGTGCTATTTAAAGTCAGGCACAACTAATATTGGGTCCTTGCAGAGAATCTCTGCCAAGGTCTTGAACGCCTCCTCTGCCTGATCTGTCCATCTCACCGTGTTTGGACTCCTACTGCGGGTTAACTCTGTCAAAGGCATAGCTAGCGTGGCAAAATTTGGAACAAACCTCCTATAGTACCCCACGATACCTAGAAAGGCTCAAACCTGCTTCTTATTAACAGGTCGAGGCCAGTTCTTAATGGCCTCTACTTTGTTCATTTGGGGCTTTACGAGACCATTCCCTACCACATAACCTAAATAGTGAGCCTCTGTTAGACCCACATGACATTTCTCAGGGTTTGCAGTTAATCAGGCTGTCCTGAGACCACCCAAGACAGCTTCCACCCTTTGTAAATGCCCTTCCCAGGTTTCACTAGAAATCACTATATCATCTAAATAGGCTGCTGCATAATTAGCATGAGGTTTCAAGATCTTATCCATGAGGCGCTGGAAAGTAGCCGGTGCACCATGCAGCCCAAATGGCATTACCTTATACTGGTATAAGCCTGATGGAGTAACAAAAGCTGTCTTTTCCTTGGCACTCTCAGTTAGGGGTATTTGCCAATAACCCTTGGTGAGGTCCAAGGTAGACAGGTATTTGGCCTTTCCTAGCTTCTCAATTAATTTGTCTACCCTAGGCATAGGGTAAGCGTCAAATTTTGAAACTTCATTCAACCTACGGAAATCACTGCAAAACCACCAAGTACCATTGGGCTTTGGCACCAATACTATTGGACTAGTCCAATCACTGCTAGATTCCTCAATCACCCCTAATTGGAGCATCTTCTCTACCTTCGCTTTTATCTCTGCTCTTTTGGCCTCGGGGACTCGATAGGGTCGTAACTTTACTTTAACCCCGGGTTCAGTTACAATATTATGTTTAATTATGTTTGTTCACCCTGGTAATGCTGAATATATATCGATTTCTTTCAACCATCTCCCTGACTTCTTGGCATTGGGCTGTGTCTAGGGTTGAGCCGATGTTGACTTTAGAAGTTGTGGGCTTAACCTCCTCAGTCTCTGCCTCCTCTCCAGCAAGTACTGTCTCCCTATCTTTCCAGGGCTTTAACAGATTTATATGATAAATCTGCTCTTTCTTTTTTGGTCCGGCTGGTTAACCTTATAATTTACGGACCCCACTGCCTCAATTACCTTGTAAGGACCTTGCCACCATGCAAATAATTTACATTGTGAGGAGGGAACTAAAACCAAAACCCTATCCCCGGGCTCAAACACTCTGACCTGTGCTGCTTGGTTATAAGCCCGGGACTGTGCTACTTGTGCTTTTTCTAAATGCTCTCTAACTATGGGGGTGATCTTCTCGATTCGATTACCCATCTCTATCACATGTTCGACTATTGATTTCCCTGTATTGGTTTGTCCCTCCCAGATCTCTTTAGCGATATCCAGTATACCACGGGGTTGTCTCCCATACAACAATTCAAAGGGAGAAAAACCCGTGGACGACTGAGGGACCTCCCTTATGGCAAACATTAAATACAGCAACAGTAGATCCCAGTCCTTCCCGTCTTTAGCGATAACCTTCTTGAGCATACTTTTTAATGTTTTATTAAATCTTTCTACTAAACCATCGGTTTGGGGATGATAAACCGAGGTTCTTATTGGGGAGATCTTTAAGAGGGCACACAGCTCCTTCATTAAATTGGAGACAAACAGGGTACCCTGGTCAGTTAAGCTCTCTTTAGGGATACCAACACGAGGAAACACCTGCACCAACTCTTTAGCAATGGTTTTAGATGCAGTGTTCCTCAGGGGAATTGCTTCTGGATACCTGGTGGCATAATCTAGTATTATTATTATTATTATTATTTATTTCTTAGCAGACGCCCTTATCCAGGGCGACTTACAATTGTTACAAGATATCACATTATACATTATTTCACATTATACAGATATCACATTATTTTTACATACAATTACCCATTTATACAGTTGGGTTTTTACTGGAGCAATCTAGGTAAAGTACCTTGCTCAAGGGTACAACAGCAGTGTCCCCCACTGGGGATTGAACCCACAACCCTTCGGTCAAGAGTCCAGAGCCCTAACCACTACTCCACACTGACCAGCACATGCTCATGCCCCCGGGCTGATCGTGGCAATGGTCCAACCAGGTCTGCAGCAATGCGCTCGAAGGGTACATCTATAGTGGGAAGTGGCACTAGGGAAGCTCTGAATTTACTGCGGGGACTGGCCCTTTGGCAGTCGGGACAACCATTACAGTACTTTTCCACTTCCTTATACACACCTGTCCAAAAGAACCTTTTAAGAATACGCTGTGTGTTTTTTTTCAATTCCCAAATGTGCTCCAAATAGATGACTATGTGCCAGGTGTAACACCACTTTCCTATAGCAGACTGGCACCAGGAGTTGTTCTACCACCTCCTCCCCGATGCACGTTACCCTGTACAACAGGTCATTCTTGACAATAAAACAATCACCATCCCCTTTGGTTTTTCCCTCTATTGGTACCCCATTTACCTCAACTACATTTTTCCAGCGTTGACCAGAGCAGGGTCATTTGCCTGTTCCCTTCCGAACTGCGAGTCTGGCACCCTCCACTCTTTTAATACAGCCTGTTCTGGTTCTCCCATGGTAATGTGTGTGCTACCTGTTTCATCTATTATCTCCTGAGAGCTACACTAAGTACTCACCCCTTTTCCAACCCTTTTTGAACTCTCCCCTACTAGTACACTTTCCTGAGTTGTAGCCAGAGCTCTCCATTCACGCTTGGAAGCCCTTTTCTCCTTCCGAGTTTTTCTGACTTTAACATTATCTACAAACAAGTCAGAGTCTGTAAATGGAAACAATTGCTCCAGACACTCTGTTGGCTCAATTTCACCAATTTCAGGCTCGCTCCTGGTTATAGGTCCATGCATGGAACCGCTGTGCTCTGACGGTGGCTGTCACTCCTGCCCTCGCCAAAATCTCTGCCTTGAGTTGGTCATAATCCTCACCAGCGGGGGTGCCCAAGTCAAAGTACGCTTTCTGAGCATCACCAATCAGAAATGGTGCCAGACTTCCAGCCCATTGGTTTTTTGGCCAACCTTCTCTGGCAGCGATCCTTTCAAATGCCAGAAGGTAAGCTTCCACATCATCTTGCTGGGTCATTTTGGACAACAGGTGACTGGGTCTTATGGGGTTGCTCAAGGGTCGGCCACCCTCAGCTGCAGGTAGTTGTTGTATCGGGTCTTGAAGCTCCTCCTGTGCTCTTACCAGCTGGGCCAACAACTGTTGCTGCTCCTGCTGTAATGCCAGGGTAGCCGCTTGCTGCACAGCCATCTGTTCCTGGTGTCTTTTTTCTTGCGCAGCTACTTGGGCAGCAATCTGTCGGTTGGTGTCCTGCTGCGCAGCGGTAACTTGCAGAAGTGCTTTTACCACGTCATCCATAATTATTTTTTTTTTTTTTTTAACTAATCCTCCACACCTGTAGGGGCATTCACATCCCACTTCTGACACCAAGTTGTGATGATGTGACCCCAAGAACTAGTAAACCACAGGTAGGAGACTCGAGTTGCCATTCAACAACACTCTTGGTGTTCTTTATTTATTTATTTTAATTCACTATAACCAAACAAACAAAACAAAAGCCTAACTCCGGCAAGGAGTGCTAACTTAACCTTTATAAGGAAGCCCTGTCTAACCATGGGACAGCTATCTGTTACCCGTAACAAAAAAAACAAATATTAAACTTAATTTCTTTAACAACGCGTTTTGTGATCTTTTGTTTTTTTCTCTCCAGATCCACACACATGTGCCCTTCTTCCATACACCTCTCCCAGACGGGTTGAACCTCTCCCTTTTTAAAGGGCTTGTCATTAAGTCCAGCTGCCAACAATAAATCAATTAACTGGGCCATCAAGCTAAGACCTCTAGTGGTTGTACAGTGCATTCACAGGGCATAAAGCTCTTTCCATCCTCAAGCTTATATAGTGCCCTTGAATGACTTTATTACAATATATATGTGTGTATATATATGTATATATATATATATATATATACATATATATATATATATATATATATATATGTGTGTGTGTGTGTATATATATATACACACACACATATATACATATATACACACATATATATATGATTACAAAAATGCAAAAGTATATTAACGTAATCCACATTGTACAGCTGTTATGTTAAAAGTAGCACAGTAGTATTTTTGAAGAACTTTTTTTTTAACATTGCACCACGCAATCACTTAACATCTTTTTGTTGTTTGTTTAATATTTTCTACTATTCACCATGAGGCAGTTAAAATGGTTTCATTACATTGAAAAGACACTCAAAACTGTTACCTTTTATGAATGCTACAAAATAAAGGCAGAGAGAGGTTTATGAGCTGAAGTAGATTTTATATTCCTTACATGATCACACAAATGGAAATTCTCCACTATAAAATTACTATTTTCCTGTTAAGCAAGCTATTTCATCACTGATTTATTCCTGAGATGTAATCGGTTGTTTAAAACTGTGGTCTGAAAGTTGGGCCTTTTTGTTTAATTTTCTCACAGTCATTTGGTAATTATCATGGTCCTGCAGTTTCTCTGGAATGCTGTGTAGGGTCAAATGCCAATGGAACCCAGCTTTATAGGGTAATTAAGACAGTAGACATAGTTATTAAATGCATCATGCTAAACTAAGCTGGAATGCTCTGCCATGCATAAAAGGAATTAAATAGAATCCAGAATCATAAATAAAACCTGACTGCACTGGACAGTATGCTTGTAACTGGAAAAGCTGCTGTTGAGCTTACATTTGATTTAATTATTTAAAAAATGACATTAACATTTTAACGACTTTTATGTCTTGATCAAGTGTTTATTTCGAAAATTGCCTTTTAAAAAATATATTATATCTGTGTGCTAAATAGCAATGACCTTGGAGTGCAATGCCACAACTGTGACCAAACTGTGTTTATTATGTTAATGGTCTTTTTCAAATGAACTGCTTACAGGTAGATGTTTTTCACTACTGCACTGTCATTATAAGTGGAATAGGACTGACATAATGTGTCCTTTGATGGCATGTAATACAAATCTGAGACTGCCATCCTTATTTTTTGAAGCAATAATTTTAACTATAGAAAAAAAGTTTCATCAAAATGACAAAATACTTTGGCCTGTCTATGAAAATATATCGGTTTCTAATAAAGAGCTGACATTTTTCACTGTGTTTTAAATAAGCAAGGAACTGCTACGGTGGTAAAGGGGCACTGTATTAGTGTCCATAGGGACATATTCTCTGACGTCTAAAATGTTCCAGCAAGAAATTAAATTGTGGAAGTCTGAACACCTTGAAAAACATTGCTTCAAAAAGGGAACATTAATGGAAGCAGTGAATCAGATAATTATTGTAATCTCTTGATGGAAAGGAAAGGGGTGGGGGGGGGGTATCTTTCAGATAAAGCAAAATGAAGGAATGATTATTTCCTATAGTAATTGTAACAAGTGGAAGCAAAATTAAATATTTCACAGTCTGGGTGACAAACCTCTTAAGGATACCTTGCCATTCCCTGGCATTATGATTCAGATTTCCACATGGAAAAGATTGTGAGCTAACAATGTGTAGATTGGCAGAGAAAATGTTTTATTTTGGCATGCAGCACTTAAGTTTTACTTTTGAAAATATGGTCTGTTCAAACTATTGCTCATGAGGACACTGTATTGTGATAGCCATGTTTCCATGAACCACAGAACTCGGGTATGTGCTCGAGTTGCCCCCCACCTCCATTTCCATGTTTTTAAATTACTTGAGTTGCTCAGGCTGGCCTGAATTCAGGCTGGGAGGACATTACATAACTAAATGTCAATCAAAAATGTTGTAGGGGGCGGGAACATACTGTATAACGGGACATTTTGGCTGGCGACAGACCTGGAGAGGGAAGCCCGGTGAGCTTACGCTGATGCTGCAGCCCGAGAACAGGAGGAGCAAGCACAGTTCCAGTTTGTTGAAGCCATGGGACCGGGTGAGCTCCGTAAGTACTTGCGCATTGCCAAGCCCAAGTCCCTGCAATCCACTGTTCGACTCTCCCAGGAGTTGGAGGATGTGACCCGGGATGAAAGCAGTGCCACTCAGTGGCCTACAGTGTGAGGAGTCGAACGAGAGGGAGGCAAAGCTGAACAGGGCACCACACAACGGGCTGAGATCCTGCGGGAGATCATGGCTGTCCAGCAGGCCATGTTGGGGCGGTCGGCCCCACTCCCATCAACCACCCACCGCCTCTGCTGGGAATGCGGTCAACCCAGCCACATCTATGCTAACTGCCCCCGGCAGGAGCTGCGATCCAGACACAACCGGCGAGAAATGAGCACGGCCCACACTTCCAACCCCAATCTGAATGCAGCACACCACACCAGCCATCGTCGGGAGAACCAGTATCGGGGCACACCTCCACTTAAACTGCCAAGTGGAGGGCGTGCCCTGCATCGTCCTGATAAACACCGGGTCCACCTTCACCTTTGTCTGGCCAGATATCTTCCAGCAGGCCAGTGAGACCAGCCTGGCCAAGATGGAACCCACCACGGTGCAACTGCAGACGGTGACCGTGCAGCTGTCACAATGTGTGGGAGAGGGCTACAGCAGCTGCACCTGGGTGAGACCGCTTTTGATCACGAGGTCTGGATCGCAGACATTCAAGACCAGTGTATCATCAGGCTCGATTTCCTGCAACAGGTGAGAGGACAGCTGGACCTGGAGAGAGGAACAGTGAAGTTCAGAGCAGGGCCGCCGCTACTCCTGGATTTGCCAGTCACCGCACCCAGCGCAACCGTCTCTGCTGGAACAACGGCAAGTGCCAGCCCTTTTAAGGGCTTCTGCAAATGGCGCTGACCAGGAGTGAGGTGCAGGAGGGAAATGAGGACAGTGGCAGTAGTTCCACGTCTGGTGAGGATGGGAGCTACCCTCAGCGAGGCAGTGGAGAGCGTGCACCAGCACAGCAGTGAGGGGCTGGGTGAAGAGGAGAGCATCTCTTTGCTGTCAAGCTGGAGGATGCAGGACAGACGGGCCTGGTCCTCCACCACATCGACACCAGCCGGGCCCCCCTAGTCGGGAACCGCCATGCAGGCTGCCCGCCATGCAGGCTGCCCCTGTTCATCCAACAGTCCGAGAGATGGGGGTCTGCGGTTCTGCGTAGACTACCACCGCCTAAACACCGTCAACAGGAGAGACTCATACCCACTTCCCCGCATTGACAAGTCACTGGACCACATCATCGGGTCCTCCTGGTTTAGCTATCTTGACCTGCACAGTGGTTACTGGCAAGTGGAACTCGCTTCCAACACCAAACCCAAGGCTGCATTCTCCACTGGACAGGGCCTCTGACAATTCATCGTCATACCTAGGGCCCTACCAAATTCACGGCCGTGAAATACACGTCAAGGACCGTGAAATCTGGTCTCCCCTGCGAAATCTGGTCTTTTGTGTACTTTTGCCCTGTAGTAAAATTCAATGCAGTTATATGTACTGTTACAGGTTCCTGATGCGATTGTTAGCTGGCTTCAATTTAAAAAAAGAAAGCTCATTATGAACAGGTCAGGATTTACTGATTGACACTTGACAACAGCCAATAACTGATCTCTACTCACTGATTGGTAGACATGGACCTCAACTGGTAGTACTGTCAGGCGAGTCAAATTAGACCTACATTTGAAAATGAGTGTCCAAAATAAATCAGAAAGTGCTATAATCATTACTGCAGTGGATCATGTAAAACAATTTGGAAGCCAAAATATATACGAAGTAGTAGTATTAGCAGAAAAATACATAAAAAAAACACCACAGGACAATAAAATAAATATGTCAGTAGTTTCAGAGACTTCACGTTTATATTTTTTAGTCTCTGGATATATTGTCCAGCAAGCACGGCGCTGTCTGTCAATTCCAACAAACTCGTGGATACAGAGAGAGCTGTGTCTAAATATGGACAGGTATTTACATCGCAGAGACAGGGAATGAAGAAAAACAGCATTTCAGAATAGTTTTTGAATTACTGTTGCATACAATGACATGTGAGCAGGGAGAGGGTTAATATCCTCCCTGCCTAAAAAAAAGCATGTTTTGTTTAATTGTTTAATTATTATTTTATGGGTAATTATCACCTGCACGTTTACAGACGTTTAAAACCAGAACAGTTTTTTTTAAATAATAACAGTAACAGAAAAGCGACAATCATAGAGCGATCCTCTGGATTTCAGTTTTATTTTCTTTTAGCGTTTCTACTTTGCTTTTGTTAACTTCAGGGCTTTAAATGTTTATATTTTGCCATTTTTAACTACATGTAGATACTTTGTTACACCACTGTGAAATTTAAGATTTAAATAGCTGGAACCATGAAATTTAAGATTTTTAAAATGTCATGACCATGAAATTTAGGAAAATGTACCATGAATTTGGTAGGGTCCTAGTCATGTTGTTCAATTTGTGCAACACCCCGGCCACATTTGATCAGCTGATGGAGAGGGTGCTAGACGGAATTCCAAGGCAGGTTGCTGGACTGCAACTGCACCTGGGCAAGGGCTGCCTTTTCAGATGCCAAACCACCTTCCTCGGCCACTGTGTCAGGTGGGTTGCTGGTACTGTGATCAACAGGAGATAAGGGAGAGAGAGGCACTATGAGAAGATGGAGACGCTCTGATGGTAAGAGAGATGCAGCCCCTATCTAGCGTGACCGGCAAGCTCAGGATCCAGAGCTCACCCCACTCTTGAGATGGAAGGAGGAGAACCGCAAGCCCGACTAGGTAAAAGTTGTGCTTTGGAGCTCCTGGATGGCGTCCTGCACCGTCCAGCGGTGAACAATGAATGCAGCTGATAGTGCTTGCCTCACTTGGGTGCATGGTGCTCCAAGATAAACATGAGGAACCTGGAGTGGTGCACTTCCACACCACCAAGACGCTGGGATGCCTCCGCGACCAGTACTACTGGGGACGCTGCCGCCACGATGTGGATGCACTCATTGGCGGGTTCTTCACCCGGTTTGGGGTCCCACAGGAGCTCCACTCCGGACAGGGTCGCAAATTTGAAAGTGTTCAGCAACATCTGCAAGTGGCTGGAGATCAGCAAGACACGCAGCACCCCCCTGCATCCCCAAAACGATGGCCTGGTTGAGCCTTTGCTCGGGAGTAGCTCCAAGCAGCCAGGAACAGGCAACAGCGCAATTACGATCTGTGGGAGAAGGGCCGCCAGTGCCGCCACATCCAAGCTGGTGAGATGGTCTGGGTGTACAGCCTCCACCGGCAGAAAGGGTGCTTCCCAAAGCTAGATGCACCCTGGATCGGGCCATGTGCAGTGCTGGAACAGCTGGGGGAGGTAGTTTACCAGGTGCAGTTGTCACAGCCCGCACACAGGCCGCATACAAAATAAAAAAAGATTCCAATGATTACCTTCTCTTACCACTGTTTAGCCATACTTACTTTTACAGATTGGCTACACAAGTTCCAAAGTACTTCTGTAGGAGAGCCACACATCTTATGACCCACCACCAGCCAGGTCAGGGACCAGAGACCATAAGTAATGTATATCAAATTTGTATTATCACATTACTCTCTCTCTCAACAACATTTATTGTTACAGATATGTTTTTTACGGACTAACAGAACTAAAGAACATAACATGTACAGATTTGGTTTACCATAAAGTTGTATTCCCTTACTGTCTGAGAGGCAGAGGCAGCCAGACCACTAGACATCCCGTTACCCACAATTTGGAAAAAAAAAATACTCAATGGTTGTACCACTGCCAATTACAACCCACTCACAGAAGCTGCAATTCAGCAAAACCCTCTGTCTCTCAGCTCTTCTAAAAATACAACAGTGGACCCAACATTTACTGAAACAATAAATGTCAACCACAGTTCTAATATTTATATAACTTCAAGGTCATTATGATCGCAATAACATAACAACATCCGCATAGGATTTCAACCAATAGTCCAGTTCGAACTAGTCCTTGGATCAGTCCCAACTGTATTCCAGGATGGGGAAGGTGTGTATGAGAGAGGAATTGTGGCTTAATCTTTGCATGGGTCCTTTAGGGTGTAGAAATGACTAAAACAAAAAATATATAAAACACAAGAAAGACACGTAACAAGTCCTAAAACTATATCTGACAAGTGTATGACCAATTCCACACAAAATATACAGCATCAGTTGAAACTAGATACAATATGGCATTTGTAATTGACCTAGTCAGGAAGAGCGATTCATTTCTAAAGAAAACACACCAATATACCCTTAAAACATTACCAATGCTCACACAAAAAAATAGCTTTAATATTGTTTAAAAAGACAACTATATGAATTAAGAATAATAACAACAGGGCTGTCAGTATATAATCATTTAAGACCATAAATATCATTTGGATTTACTAATCCTTCCTAGCAATACAAAAGATTATAACTAATTAAAACCTATTTAAAATTCCATTAAGCTGGTAAAAATTTCAGGGCAATTAAAATATCAATGACATAGTTTAAAATAATACAACATAAGGAAGCAATCAAGACAGTTTAGCATGTCAGGAAGAGTCTATTTAAAAAAATCAAATTCGGCTAGTTAAACAACTCATGATGATATAACTATTAACTTGTATTTTGATCTGATTAATCTAATTAGCCCAATATGGCAGTGTAACCAATATAGTGACGAGCCTAGGAAATAAGTTGATCAGATATATTAACAAACAATAAATAATTTAAAATGAATTTTGTAAGTATCATTTATATAAATGACTTGATCGGATGTTTTCGACAGTATGACGCTAGATAAGAGAACGTGAATATCACTGTAGATCAGATATATTAGCCTAACAAAAAATAAATAATTTAAAATGAATTTTCTAAGTATAATTTATATTAATAAGTAGATATATTCGACAGAATGACGCTAGATAAGGGAATGTGATTATCGCTGTAATATATACAGTATTAGCAACAAATGCATAATTTAAAATGAAGTTTGTAAGTAGCCTGTGATATTAATGCGTATTTCTGTCTGCGTAACAAATGTTAACTAGCAAAATGTGTTAAATATTTAACTTTATTTTGCATTTCTAGAGGTGTTCTTGTTTTGGGAAGCACTACTGTATGGACAGGTGTGCAAGCGATTTTCCAAAAGTTAAAGCATAAGTTTCAGTCATGGAAAAAATTGAGCTCCATGCTGCGATTACTAAATAGGCCATGGTGCACATCAATCACATGATGCACTTGAAAAATGTTGCTTATACAGTATTATTATTTTGTATTATGCGCTTTGTTGTTTCATTTATTTTTTTACATACAGTACTTTGTATAATTAGGACAGACAACGAACAGGAGACTGGTTATCATCATGAATGTATTTCAATTACAAGTTTGGGAACAAACAATACATCAATTAGTTAAAAACTAAAGAGTTAACGTCTTCGCTAAACCGTGGTAAATACCTGTAGTTCAATACCAACCAAGATAGCTATTGTAAGTAAGAGAGATCATACAGTATATGTAGGCTACTGTATATCAGCATGATTTTAAAAAAGGTAAATTCCTGTAGTGCAACAAGCATGTAAGACATATAACGAGCAATCATATCTACCTAGGCATACGTTTTTCATTTCTGTATTTGTCCTACAGAGGATTTGACAGGGTCCTTTTTTAACATAGTACAAATCTTATCCTTTAGTAATACTATATATTACTGCAAATGGTCATGTTTATGAAGAATATGGCATTTATGTTAATGTATTGTGTGCAAACAACATGAGAGATTTTTTTTTTTTTAATTCCCAACTTGAGTACACAACACCATTCCTTTCTAAAAAAAAACTTTCGTCTGGCTATTTGCGGTTAATTTTCTTCACCCTATCCTAATTTAAAAACCACAGCCCTAAACCTAGAATCTTTTTAAAATAAATATAATTGTATGTGTAATAATAAATCTTAATGCTTAAGACATGCAGACAAAACAATGTACTGTATATACTATTTTTTTTTTTTTTTTTTTTTTTTTAACTGGCAGTAGTAGGCCCATGTCTAAACTGTAAGTTACAGCTATACTAATATTAAAATGTAAAAATACGACCTTGTCATACTAATATTATTGCTGCAGCATGTCATTAGATTATATTACTGAAACATTGACAACATTTTGACGTGTAAAATAATTTAATATACAAATAAATCTCCGCGATCACACATAAACTACATCTGATTGACAACTACATCTGATTGCCCCGCCTTTTGCATTACTGCGCTTACAACTTATTTCCCGGTCAATTTATTTCCTACGACACCGGTTTCCCCTTGCGTCAGACTTCAGCTAGTGATTAAATCGCCCTTCGTCTCCCTCTCTTGATCACTCCCTTATTCTCTGGGTACGTCTCTCATTTGGTTCGCTTCCGTGCTTTCTCTGTCAGTGCGTTGTTTTACTTGTCCAAAGCAATGTCTCTACTTCACTTTACTTTATTATTCATATTTCGTGATCCTCTCCTTTTTCTTGGCTCCTCTACTTGGTTCTGTTGGTTATGTCTATCTCTGTATTTTTCCCCTCTCTCTTTTCTCTGTTCCCATTCATGCTTTTTTATGTTGTAGTGGGAGTCTGTACCACCTTTGATTGTTTAATCCCTAGCTGAGGACTAGGATTGTCTCAATTGCTCGAGATTGTGTCCAGCTGGATTGAATAATCGCAGGGTGCCTTTTCCTCGTGCGTGTGTCAAATAAATTGTGAAACAAAAACATATTAGTGCATCTGTGATGGGGTACTCCCCTATGCATATTTTATGTTTTGTGTTATTTTGTATTTGTTGTATTATTATTATTTAAATGTACTATTTTGTGTTTATTTAAAAACACACTGTTTTATTATTGTTTGACAGCCTGGATGGGGTTAAATGACCCATCCAGATAAAACCGAGTGCTTTTTGACAAACTGGCTGTTGACAACGCATTTGAGAAAACCCGTGCCGAATGTGGTCGAGAGATAAACTAGGTAATTGATAGCCAGTTAATCCCTTGGCCACAATATAAAAAACCCGCAGCTTTGGCTGAAGGGGGTTGGTG
Organism: Acipenser ruthenus; assembly: GCF_902713425.1. Classification (NCBI taxonomy): domain Eukaryota; kingdom Metazoa; phylum Chordata; class Actinopteri; order Acipenseriformes; family Acipenseridae; genus Acipenser; species Acipenser ruthenus. The sequence goes on along the minus strand of NC_081191.1, from coordinate 78,711,868 downwards.
TGTTCAGGGAGAAAGAACATGAGTGAAAGAGGAACTGAAACGAAAATAACAACTGCTATTCGTGCTGGCTTGATACCAGCACAGTACTGTTTTATTTAGGCTTTGGTCAGTGTTTGTTTAGTTTCTTTTTTTTTTTTGGCCATTGTGCCTTTTGTTTTGTATCAGTGTTTTGGTTTTGTCTGAATCTTTTATTTGTTTATTAAACCTGCGCAGCACCGCTTCATTTACTCGCAGTACTGTGTTTCTTCCGGGTCTGATGTCACCACAAAGCCATCATGCCACAGCATCAAAACAAGGTTCACACAAAGAAGAAAAAAAAAAAGAACCAACACTCAATTTACAAATACACAGTGCTTAATAAACAACCAAACAAATCAAATCATATGTGAAAGAAAATAACAAAAATAAATACACAATTTACACAATAAACTAAGTAATTATAAAAACATACATAAGTGCTCAGTAACCATAAAGACACCACTTTAGTCATTCTGTGACACTGTTGCGATCCAGGAATCGAAGAGTCATCCTCCACTGCGACCGCCTTGCTCCTGACCACTGGCTGGGGCCAGCCGCGGGCCCCATCTCACCAGTCACCACGCCACTGTACTCCCCACCGAGACGGGGCCCCTGTTGCCGACCACCCGTCCACCAGCTCCAGCCTCACCAGGTGACACGCCGCAGTCAAGGACCCCTCTCCCTTCACCACTGGCATCACAGACCCCTGCCACCAGCCCGGAACCTGCAGTGAACTCTCCCTGTGGTGGGTTTAATTCACACCAACCAGGAACATTGCATCACTTGCTAGCCGCAAACCGGGACTGCCAGTGCCACTTGCAGTAGCAACCTTAATGGACAGACAGGACGCCAAGTTGCTTTTTGATGACAAAAAGAGGTAAGGTGGGGGCAATGTAACATTCAATGTGTTATACTGTCGCTCTGGCTTGCTGTGATGTGATTGGCTGTCAAAATGTCTGTTTTGATTGGGTCAAGTCAAGGATAGGGCCAATAGCATGTGTGTGGGGTTCCGCACCCTCAATGCATATAAGGGGACGGGACCGAGGGAATCAAAAGGGGCTGTGCCCGCTAGTTTGGATCTTTGTTCCTGGAAGCAGTGTTGCTGTCAGAGCTGTGGACTCTGAACCTGCCTGTGAGAGCAGCATAAATAAAAGAGCGTCAATTTCCAAAGAGCGTCTCTGCTGTTTCTCTTCTGCCTTGCCCACACACTACAATATAAAGCTGAAACAAAAATGCTTTAATTTCCTTCAAACTGGTTAATAGACTAGCAAGCAAGTTTTATACGGTGCAGCACTCATTTATTTTAACCTTTTGTTTTGTTTATGGACTTGCCATACCTGCACGATGGGTGTCTTCAGTAATAGTAGTATCTACAACGTATCGACAATAACACTCAAACATTTTGTTACAGACTTTCTAACAAGTCTGTCATAAACAATTGTGGCTGTTAATTAAAAAACAAAAGAACACAAAAATGCTTAACATAAAAAAAACAGCTACTACAGTAGCAGGCGCAGTTTACACTGCCTCTGGGTTTGTAATCGCATCAGATCAATTCCAGATTTTTTCAATCCTTTTATGGAAATGTCCGGTCTACTTTTAATGTTTTCAAGCCAAAATAAATTCTCCACCAAAATTTCCCATTATACAGTAATTATACAACATTTTTACTGAATAAAAATATTTGAAAACATTAAAACAAGTATAAGGCTTTTCTTTGTCAGATGCTTTTTCTTTATATATAGATGATTATGTAGTGATATAGAGCTATGTATATGTACTGCATGAAACAAATGCGAAAGAATATCTAGATGGATTTATCTTTTAAATCGTTGACAATTTAACTAATAACACCGTCTGCAGCAAATTCACACAAGTATTTTTGGGGAAAATCAGTAGTATTTCCTGCCCAACTCGTGTGATAACTCGGGTAACACGGAAACGTATGGAAATGCCACCTTTTTCACCAACTCAAGTTCTGGGAGAATTCAGACCTATTTGAGAGCACTCGAGTCGACTTGAGTTCGTTGTCCATGGAAACGAGGTACTGACTCCAAATCCATGGTGGAAAGTGAAATATTACATTTGCAAGGTTCTGTTCATATGTATCCTAATAAAAGGCTTCAAAATTAAATTCTTCATTTCATTAAGACAAAAATCAATTTTTAAATTAAGTATAATGTGTTGAATGTGTTCTATAAAATAGAATATTGTCTCTGATATGCCTAAGTATAAGCATCTAATTTCACATAATAATTGTTGAACTATATTCTGTTAGAACGTATATGACCATGTCTCACAATTTCTGTTTGCTGTAATACAATTGAATGTTTAAACATTTGTGTTTGTTTGCATTTAACCATATCTTGTGAGTTCTTGTGTTTATAATAACTAATGAAACATTTATCCAAAATGCACATCTCTTTAATTGCAATGTGCAACTTCTTTTTTATAAATATATCTAGACTCATCCAGCAAAATGGGTGGAGGAGGAGCTGTGGGGTCTCTATTATAACTGATCTATTCAGATTCCACCTCATCATTGTCCATTCCTTGGCTTATTGTAAAGCCAGTGCATAACTGTTGCTCAGGTGCAGTTTGCCTGTAATACAAATGCAGCATTTATAGCACTGGTTATGTGTCTCGGCTGCACTGTACCATAGGTGATGTTTTTGTGTTCTGCTATGTAATGCAGGTGGATTGTATGTGCTGTAGTGTAGCACAGGTGAATTGTGTGTGTGTGTGTGTGTGTGTGTGACTGGATGTAACACAGGAGCAGTGTAAGTGCCTGCCTATAAAACAAGGACAGCAGCTAGCCCAGTCAGTCCTTAGCATTGTAACTCATGCTGGGAGTTTGGCCTTTAAGTTGGTGTTTTGCTGTGAACTTGCCCTTCATTAGTGACTTTGAGGACCAGCTCAGCTCTCCTCCCTTCTGCACCTCTGTGATCTTTTGGTGCTTCATAGCAATTATTTTTAAAAGAGATACTGCTGCCATAGTCTGCCACAAGAATCTCCTTGGACTCAAGACTGAGAATCATATTCAGAAAGCTTTATCAGGACAATAATGTTCCCTTTCTCTTAAACACCCCATTTATTGCTTTTGGCAGTCTATAAAATCGAATGGTTCCTGCTAGAATGGAGTAGCATGCATTCTCCATTAAAAAAGGAATCCAGCTGAAATGGAGGTCGAAGGCTTCCTTAAAGGGGAAACCCACAGGAATACAGTTTTTTAAGGTAAATTAAATTTTATATTTGTTTCAGTATCACCATTTGGCTGATGTGAATGAAACCATTCTAGCCAAAGTCCCACTTATTTGTCTACACCTTCAGATAACATTATTGCATAAACTTAAAATAAATAACATTACAAGTTCATTTCTAAAGTTTCATGAAAAAAAGATTAAAAATGTTTAAAAATGTGATTCTTTGTTGCTGCACTAGACTACAAATATATGAAACATGTAATGAATGAATAATAAGTACAGCAAATAAACAATTAAGAACAGTCTCTCAATCTGGATGGAGTGAAGTCACAACACCTAAGAGGAGGTTATATCATCAAATATAATTTTAATATGCATCTAATCTGGTTGGTGCTATCCTGTGGTTAGACATGTAATAGTTGACAGTCTCCAGCTATTCCTCTCATTGTGTTCCCATTACATCACTACCAGACCCATATTGTGTATGTCGTGTTCAACTTCCCAGTTGTCACCCCTCTGAGGCATGCATAATATTCAACAAAGTCTGCAAATTCATACAGCTATCAGACAAAGTCTTTCTGCATTTTTATAACTTGTAAAAATGTGACATGTTCTAATGTTTTTCAAGGGAATTCAAATTCAAATTTTAATTTGTGCTGTTTTGCTATAATGTTGTGTGAAACTGTGCAGTGTGAACACACTTCACTTGCATCCCTGCTGTGGAAGATACTGTTATATGCTAATTTCTGTAAATCATGCTCCCAAGCCAGTATGAAGACCTCCCTCCAGGTCTTACAAAAAACAATGTAGAACCCAGCAGGTGGCTAAAAAAAGATTCTGGAAAGATGTGGCTCCATCTTTTTTCAGAACATTATGTACCAGCAATCTTTGAAATATAGAGCAGCCCTTGACACTGCATTGAGGCTCCCAGCAGAAAAAACATAACATTCAGGTTAATGACTGGGATACCATTAAATAAGGAAGGATGAGAAAAAGAAATACATAGGAAGCTTTAAGGTGTTTTATGATTTTCTGTATTTACTAGCATTCCACAGTTATATAGAAAACATACAGCCCCAGTATAAACAACAGCATTAAGAAGATGTGTAGAGGAGCGAGACCAGAAAATTCACATTGATTCATTAGATAATAAAAACATAAGCTGTCTCACATGTGAACCCTGGGTCCACAGATGTGGACATAAATTATATGATAAATATATAAAAAAAAAAATACTTGTGTATAATGTTAGTTTCAAATAATGAGTTTTTTTTTGCCTATATATAATATTGCCCCTGTTTGGGTTATAGGAAAATTGGTCACATATTATATCAGCTGATAGGATTTTTAAAGCAAACAAAGAAAAGGAAATGCACATTTGGTAGAGATCTTGTACAGTTTACTTATAATCATCAGCTAACAAACAAATACAAACAAACTATTTCTTTTGTTTCTAACATTTATACTATTAACTCCTATAAAAAGAATGGTTAGGAAAAACAAAGTCAGTGTCATGCAAGGCATCTGAACCACGTGACATGTTGTGATTGACTGTGTAGCATTGTGACAGGCTGACCGGGGTAAGGAGACACAGAGTCAGGATGTGCAGGGAAAATAAAAGACTTTTAATTAAACAAAATACACAAAACAAAAGGCACGATGCCCAACCAAAAAGACAAACACAAAAACAGGCTTTAAACAAACTATACCAAAAAAAGAACCACTCACTCTCTCACACAGGTCTTCTCACTCTCACAAACACTCACCCACTAACATACCCAACCACTCCCCTTTATACAGGTGCCTGGGCTAATTGGGCAATACGCACCTCATTAGCCCAGGCACATTCCACACATTCCTCACACAAACTCACTCATATCCACTCTAAACAATACAAAAAACACAAAACCACCACAAAATAGGCTGCACCCCATCACAAGCATTAAAAAAAAGACCTGGAACAGTTTGTTAGCTGTTATTTGATTAAATGTAAAATGGGAGTTTCAAAGTCTGAAAGTTGAATCTCAGTTGGTTCCTAAATAGTCATAACATCTGTATCCCACATTGCCACAGGGAAATTAAGGATCACTGTATCACTGTTTTTAAGGAATTACTCAGGTCTTAGAAAACAATGGGTCAAAGTGCTATAGAACTGGTGACTTATATGAGCACACACACACAACGTGCAGTCCCGTGGCCACGCCCCCCTGCTCGCGCTGCAGTTCTGGCTGTGGGTAAATGCTTTGTGGCAATTTTTTTATGTGAAAGGCACTATATTAACAATAAAGATTATTATTATTATTATTATTATTATTATTATTATTATTATTATTATTATTATTATCACATTGCCCAAATTAAAAGTGAGTAAACATTGTTTACCTGCATATACCCTTGACTACACCACTGCAATTAATGAAGTTACACAGGTGTGTTGTGTAATTACAGTGTAGTTTCCATGTAACTGCATGTATAATTACAGGGTCGGGTCTTATATTTTGAAGCCACAGTCAACAGTCTGAAATAATCAATTCCAAATGATGCCATGCTGCAGGGGTCTGGTCCCCACATAATAACATCTAACCAGGAAATCTCTCCAGACTTATGTTGACCCGCCACATCTTCAAAGTGCAACTTTTGTCAAACTTCACACAGTTATAAGTACTTCTTGTGCAAGTAGGATTCCAGACAAGCAGAGGGGCGAATTCCATATGTATACATTTTGAAATTCAGTGCAAAGATTTTAGATCTAAAAGTATTTTCTTTACCACCTATAGTTGGCATTTCCAGTTTTCTGTAGTGTCCTAGTTCTATAAGCCTAAACACATTTACATGATGCATGTCTGAAACCTAGTAACTTAATCAGTGTGATCTAAGGATTTAAAACACTGACTGTGGAAGGTTCTAAAGGATTTTCTGTAAGCAGTTAGTGAATTCTATGACAAGGGACCGCAGTAATTTAAAAGCTTTGCCAGATTCAGTAGCTAAGACTACATCTTTCTTCTCATCAGGTATTTAAGGTATATTTAGATTAAAATGACATTTGTCTAAGAATATAAACATATTTGTTAACAATTATATTAAAGCAGCCTGTTAGATCTGAAATGAGGGTATCAAAGACTGAGCAGTTATAGAGCAGCCGCAACCTTTAGCTGATTGCAAGGTAAAACTCCATAATGGAACAACACAACACAGCACCAATCAGATCAATTACAAACATCATAAAAAGTTATAGGAACGGTTTAAACTAAAACAAAAACTACAATGCTGTATGTAAAGAAGTACATATAGAAAGCCCATATGAAAAAAAACTGTATAGTGTAGTGTTAACATCGATCCTATCATATGCATTTGTACTTGGGGTAACTGAGATATTTTATTAATTTGGGAAGAATGGAAAATATTAATAATATTGAAACCTAGCTTTGTCATGTATGTGTAAAACAGTTTTAAATAGTTTGTACATATGTAAAGCATTTTGGCATTAATACATATGGCTCATCATCTTAATGTTCATATAGAAAACACTCCAAACCCACTCCCTGTAAGCTTAAAGTACACTTGTTTTTTTATTATTTTTTACAAGATCTAATGGGTGCATGTAAACATTTCCTTTAAATTAATTTATTCTGGATTATAAAATGGCTTTGGATAAATTAAGTGTTGTGATTGGCTGAACAAGATCACATGACCGGGCAGTAATAATTGTCGAACTGCAGGGCTGTGATATCATAGGCCAACTCATTTAACTGATCTATTAATATCACTACGCCTTAATAAAAATAAATGTTTTTAAAGACTGGTTCAAGCTAAAACAAAAAACATTAGCCTGGACTTTAAAACTCTACCAAGTGTTCAATTGAATACAGTTCCAACACATATTTATGAAGGAAATTAATATAGCATCTCAAGTTTTTTGAGTCTGAGAGCTGGCATAAATCACTATCTGAATAGTGTTTCTGTGGGTTGAAATGTCAACATATATCTGAAACCAAGTTTAAATCGTCCAACAGTTTTTTTCATCTCTGTCGCTAAGAACTACAGAAAAGCTGGCAGATATAGCACATCACCACCCCCCGATATCAGAAACACATTTAAACAAAATTAAAATCTGTCCTGCATCTCTCTGTCGACACAGCCGTTTGGGCTTTTAAACAAGGTCTGGTTCGATACACAATTCTGTTTTGCTCGCCGAGAAGGGGAAGGCCTGCACAACCTGACACAGTTTGCCATCAGTACAGATGGAAATGGCCTGAAGTTTGTGACCCTGTCGTTTAATGAGCAATAAAAAACATGAAGATATCAAGAGCTATGTTTTTTTTATTATTATTATTATTATTATTATTATTATTATTATTATTATTATTATTATTATTATTAAAACAATTACTTAAATTGTAGGGGCACAGAGACAGTAAAGTGGTTCGGATCAAGAAAATGTAAGCAATAACCATTTTTGTTAAATTCATGGCATCATTACGTGCAGCTGTTTGGAAACCTGTTATTTCATACGATAAGATTTGCATATAGTTTTTTGCGAAATTGCGCAAGTTCGTATAAATGTGTTTGTCTTGTTGATGGAAACGTAGCTAAGGAGATCAACCGTGAAAGCACCCATGGTTACATGTTTGCCCATCCTTTGTGCCCTGTCAACAGTTTCAAAAAATATTCAGAAAACTGTCCTCCAGATGCTAAATCATTCACCCCCTTAAAAAAATCCTGAATATAGATTTGGTATTCTCATCAACATACTGTCATTAATAACCTCATACACATGATGTCTTGCATTTCAGAGCAAGTTGGACTTTCAGTAAGTTAAGAGAACCATTCAATCAGCAGCACTGCTGTCCACATGTTGTCTAATGCAGGTTTACAGTCCAGGGAAAGTCTCCAAAATTATTGGTCACCGTCTCTTGAAAACTTTGGGGCGCCAAGTGTTAAAAAAAAGCACAAATATTTTACCTGATTTTTTTTCCGGATTTAACTTAAATCATGTCGTTTTTTCCTAGATTTAACCAAAAAGTACGTCATTTTCCCCCCCAGATTTAGCTTAATACATAAATGTTAACAAAAACATAGTTAAATGTTTTGGAATGTTGACTTGCCAAGTGTAAAAAAATAAAAAAAATAAAAAATAAAAACTGAAGCATTTTTTTTTTCCAGATTTGCTTTGATCTGAAAGTACACATTTAAAAACTTTTAAGTATGTTTTTATGTATTGAGCTAAATCTGATTTTTTTTTTTCTATTGGTAAATCTAGGAAAAATTACGTGATGTAAATTAAAGCTAGAAAAAAAAAAAAAAAAACACCTGGTAAATATTTTGTGCTTTTTTTTTTACACTTGGCACCCCATAGAAAACCGCAAAGCCTGGAGTAGGATCCTTTCCTACGCAAAGACGGTTCATCCATCCACAGCCTCAAAGTTCAGAAGCTCCTCCCTCGACATTGGCTCCAAAGCTGGCTGTTCTGTGAATCCTTCCTCAGATGCTGGAAATCAGTCTGCCTTCAATTCCAAAACGCCATTTCATTTTACAATAAACAGCAATGTTCAATTTAATGTTTATGGCAAATAAAAAAGTAAAAAAAAAAAAAAAAAAGTCTTACAGCACACCCTGTCGTGGGTTATTTCTTACATATTCCTGCTGATAAGCCTTGGTGGTACACTGGCATATTCCTGTATTAGAACATTTCTGATACCTGGAAATGAGTCTATCGTAGGGAGGAATGACTGATGCCTCATGAATTGCTGAGGGGTTTCTTAGACAATTGAACTCAGTTCTAAAGGTTTCAGCCTCCTTGTTGACTGACAGAATATCCAATTAGAGCTTTATCAGAATGAACTCCATAGAAATACATAACATATATATATACCTATTATCAGAGTTATGCTAAGATAGCTGTACATAATATGGGCATGCAGCATCCGTAATGCTGTGTACAGTGTATGTAAAATCAAGCCACATGGGCCTCAATTAAATCAAAATGATAGTGCTAGTACAGCCAGAGTAATATTTAACAGTACTGTACTGTTGCGTTTGCTATGGCTCAATATTTATTGAATTTAATTCAGGCCATAGTAAGTATGTATGTATGCATTTATTATTATTATTATTATTATTATTATTATTATTATTATTATTATTATTATTATTTTTATGTATTTATTTATTTAGCAGACGCCTTTATCCAAGGCGACTTACAGAGACTAGGGTGTGTGAACTATGCATCAGCTGCAGAGTCACTTACAATTACGTCTCACCCGAAAGACGGAGCACAAGGAGGTTAAGTGACTTGCTCAAGGTCACACAATGAGTCAGTGGCTGAGATGGGATTTGAACCAGGGACCTCCTGGTTACAAGCCCTTTTCTTTAACCACTGGACCACTATTATTATTATTATTATTATTATTATTATTATTATTATTATTATTATTATTATTATTATTATTATAATAAATCTTACTGTCTTGTTGGAGGAGCAAAGCTGAAAGAGACAGACACATTTGTATTTGCATGTTTTATAAGTTTACTGAATATATTTGCCGCGAAAAAACTTGTTTCCAGGGATAGCTTGCAAACACTGATGGTGTTGGCAGAACAGTTTTTTTTGTTTTGTTTTTTTTTAAACTTCAGTGGATTTTAGCCAAAACACGGAGTTAAACACACCTGGCTCTGCTTTGAACTGAAGCCATTGTATATTTAATATCCACAAATATTCAGGTCCTCGTTTTTTGTTTCTCATCCGATGTCAACTCCAACAGCACTTTGCCCTAAACAAAACACTAAGACTTGCTTGGGTTTTGGCCTAGAGGGGAGAGTGCTCCCTACTGAGCTGCTAACACCACTTCCTCAAGCACCTGGTGTTCCTCTGGAATTTCTCATCCAAGTGCTGACCAGGCCTAACCCTGCTCAGCTTCTGAGATTTGATGTGATTATAGTGAATGTTAGTAAGGCTTTGCTTAAAATGGGTCAAATGGGTAAAATGTAATTAATTACATTTTTATTAAGTATAGTTCTGTAAAACAATATAGTGTCAATACTGATATGCATGTATCTCTGTTTTTCATCTGCAATATAATTGTTTTTTATTATTATTATTATTATTATTATTATTATTATTATTATTATTATTATTATTATTATTATTAGTCGTAGTCATAGTAGTAGCTCTATTTAAATATTCATTTAAAGGCCACAATATTGCCAGCAGTCGTAGTTTTAATAACTTTAATTATACAACCTTTGGATATTCAGTAAAAACGTAGTTTAAGAATGTAACAATTTATACAACTAGAAGCATTAGTACTGTACCATGAATGACATTGACTGAAAGACTTTTCATAATAATAACAACAACAACAACACATCGGCATGATAAAACATCCTATCATCATTTTTAAAACAATACACACCTCCCATTTTATTCACTGCGAGTACCCCTAAGAAGTGTTTTTATTGTTTATTAAACAGTAGCTGCTTCTTCTTTTCAGTTCAGTTGCTTTGTTTCTTTCATTGTCATCTGAAGCTGCTTGTGATTCTGTGCAGCCGATAATGGCTATTGTGAGGAGGAACCTGATCCCTCCTTAGACCTCATTGCCCTGAGGTCAAAAACTTATATTCATCTGTGAATGGGGAAGCAGGGGGGAACACTACCCCAGTGAACACCCCAAGATGATTTATCAGTGACCTCCTACAACCACAAACATCCAGGCGGAGAAACAAGACATGCAAATCTTTAGACATTCGTTCCACATGAGCTGAGCCGAGCCACCGCTGCATGCACCGGCTACTGTTGTGTGAGTGGTACAAGAGCTACCGCTGCCTCCACATAAAGAATGGAGCCATTAAAGGGGAAGTTGTTTATTTCTTCTTCTGCAGAAATCATAAACACCAGCCATGAGGCTGACAGCGCAAGCTGTGCCGCAGTAAATTCCAGCACTTTGCCGGCCATTCCTGGCTGCCCAGTAAAAGTCACTAAAGTTGATCCCCATATAAATTTCACAAAAACAATCCTTCTGAGAAGATGGTCTCATATTCATGCACTGCGGGGTGTAGCAAAGGCCATAAATCTAAATCTAACATGTGAAATATCTTCACTTGAATATCTGGGCAAAGTTTACCATGACCCTTTGCCAGAACAATGGGCCTTCATGTGCTTCGCAGCTTAGCAGACAGCAAGGAATTTTGTTTGGAAGTGATAGCTACTGTCTATATAATATTTAAGGCCTATTTATGGAGCAACTGGCAAAAAATAAAAGAGTTTCTTCGGCTAGCATATGCTGGAGAAGGATGTGGTCTTATGCCTGCTCCTCCTCTCCTGACTTTTTGCAAATAGCACAACATAAGAGACAGTTGTTTCTGGCTGCCCTGCTGCCTGTCATGGCTGTCAAGTGAAATCCCATGAATTATTGCTCTTCCAGATGTAAGAGATTTCTAGGCTGCCTTTAACAGTCTGTGGTTTGTGGTGCTTGGGAGAGAGAGTGAGAGAGTGAGAGAGAGCGAGAGAGAGAGAGAGAGAGAGAGAGAGATAAATGAGATTAAACTTCATCTCTTCAGTACAATCTAAAAAAGATCCCGCAATGGACTAATATTTTCAGTTCCTTCATTCCGTTGGTAACGCTAGAGTATTTTTTTTTATTTAATTTATTTTTAAGTTGTTGGTAGACATTGGGTAAGGTAAAGAACAGAAAAAAAAAGCATTGCCATGTTTTTAATTTCAAATTGCTTATTGTATTGAGGGTAAGGGGGAGGGTTCTTACAATGTTTCTTATTATAACAACATTATCACAGATTGAAATGTATTATTTGTGTTGTTAAATTTACTATACAATTGTGAGATTTACAAATAGTTTTTATGTACTGAGATATTTATAATAATTTGGTTGACTGATTTAAATGTAATTTACTTTAAAAACAATTAACATTATATACAGCCACACTGAAAACACATCAAAGTAACAGCAAATGTTGACAAAATGTATGCAGATATAGTGAGCATTGACAAATAATCTTGTAATTACTGTCTATAGTTGCAATAAACCAGAATATGTGTACATCACATTAGTAGATTAAACATTCATGTTCTAGGTGCTATGAATAATGTTCAAACAGCACTCATAATAACAACACTTTTTGTATCTTTCCACTCATTACAGAATGGATTAATTACAGAATAATTTTCTAAATGGACAAGATAAAATGACATTTCATGTTATCAACATCAAGGAATTTTTTTTTGTCTTTGTAACGTTTTTTTTAAGAACACACTCATAAACACCTTTTTTTTGTGTAATATCAGTACCTTTTTTTGTTGGTTAAATTTATAAATACAACTATACAATATGAGTCAAGGTTTTTTTTTTATTGTATGGTTGCTAACATCACAAATGTATCTAATTTTATTAATCTTTTTGTTTCATTTACTAACCCGTGGTTCTCATTAGGAGTTTGTTACTAGGTTTTTTTAGTTGGAATTATAAAAGCTTTAAGTTCACAGACATATCAGCTTAAAAATCAATACTTGGAACCAAATCTCCCACACTTCAAGGTCTGTGACCAGCACTGTTTCGGAGATATATTTTGCTCTTAACTGGTAATTTAATTTTCAGTCACTAAATCCTCTCCTATAATTACTGATTGCAAGAACCAGAGCAGAATGCATTCAAATAGTTATTACATATTCTCTGTCCCTTTGATCATGGAAAAGTATACACCACCTGGAGATTATTATTGGAATACCATTTGTGGCTCATGGCTGTATAGTTTCTCAAAATGAGGCCTTTTTTTAAATAGTTTTTCAAATGCTAGATTAACCTTATACCAGTTGGGTCTAAATAGCAACTCCTGTATGCGTATATTCTGAAAATGGAATTAGCAAAATTATATAAATTAAGCTTTCAAAAGTATGCATTCCTATGAAACACATGGCAGTGATTGACATAAGAGTATGTGTCTTAGGTCACACAGCAATGGTCTGTTAACATAATTACTTTAATTCAGCCCCTCTAACTTTCTTTCGACTAACGTAACTCATTTGGTTAAATGCAAGGTAATGTTGTGGCTACCAGATGTAAAAAGGCTGTCAGTGTAACTTCCCTGTTTTTTTCAAGCAATTTCAAAAGACGAAGGGATGAAGACCACTGCTCAAATAGCAGAGCCTTACGTGAAAGTAAATAGCTTTTTATGCAAGCATGGAGAAATGTAATGGAGGGAGACCTGTCAGTGAATATACGTGTATTATTTGATGCTGGCTTTCTTTATAGCCTTTTTTTTGTACTTCAGGACACAACTGAAAGATTGCAGTTGAAACAATCGTCAGCATCTCTGAGGTAGGCTCCCTGTCTTTTCTTATGGTCTTTGCATGAAGTTGTCTTGAACTGAAACCTTCTGCTTCTTGTGGATTAAAGGACTGGAGATGCAAAAGCTCAATCTGGTGTAATATAAAACCTTATGATTCCTTAGAACAAAAGTGCACAAAAATGGGCTAAGCCAATATGATACTACACTCTTTCAGCTAAGAAATAATTTTGCCTTTCAAAACTGTTATACCATTAGCATTCCAATGGTATCATTAACTTTAAAGCACACATTTCTTTGCTTTTAACATGAAATCAGAGCTGTGAGGCACAAAGCAGATGGTCAGATTGCAGTTCGACACATCTTTAAAATTGTGTCTGTATGATATTTAGATAAATCATAGGATACATAATGAAAGCAACACCAGTGGCGAGGTGGCCTTCTCATGTATTCTTCCAGGAGGTACTTTAATTACCCAGCAGTTTTGCAATGGCTCCTAGTACAGTTGGATTTTTGTTAATATTTAAAACTTCTATTGAGTTGACTGCATGGAGATAAAAAAAAAAAAAAAGTAAAATTACTTTACTGGGTAAACATTTACTCAAGAGATGTGGAATGCAGTTGGAAAGGAATGACAAATATTAAAATAATGAAATAAATCTGTTTTTCACATTGAACAAAGAGACATTATCTAAGGAATCCTGCTGTTAATGTTAAAACAGTCTAGACTTTCTGCAATAGCACTTCTCTTTTAAGCAGAAAATAGTAAAGTTGTTAGCTAGTTCTGTAAGTTTAACAATGTTTTCCCTTTTTGAACTCTTAATTCACTTCTACCTATAGATAGAGGAGTTCATTATGTTTGTTTCATTGGCTGAATGCACATAACATTCTACAATACATTTTAATACACTTAAGACTTACTGTGTAACTTAGACACATTTATCAGAAACAAGCTATTAGTTTCTGTATATGTATTTTTAATTGAAGCCTTTAGCTTACTGTAAGTTGAAAGGTTATTGAGTTAATGTACAATTAGCAAGCACACCATTTTGACATCTTAATTACCACTATTCAATATTTTAGCTCATGTTACATAACAGATACACCACTTAGCATGTACATATAGATTATTGCACTTACTGTCTCATTTGTAAATGTTAGTTTTAGGTAATATAGACTTTGTATGTTAGCAAATTGGATGGGACAGTGGATAAGGCTATGCTATTTTTAAAGGCACTCTAACTTGGGTCTGGATCTAGTTTAGCTGATATTACTAATATATATATATATATATATATATATATATATATATATATATATATATATATATATGTATATATATATATATATATATATACAGTGCTGTGAAAAAGTATTTGCCCCCTGTCTGATTTTTAGGCATTTTTGCATATTTTTTACACAGAATGTTATCAGATCTTCAACCAAAACCTAATATTATATAAAAGGGACCCCGAGTGAACAAATAACACAAACATTTGATACATATTTCATTTATTTATTAAAGAAAGTTATGCAACACCCAATGCCCCCGTGTGAAAATGAAATCGCCCCCTTAGACTCAATAACTGGTTATGTCACCTTTAGCAGCAATAACTGCAACCAAACGCTTCCTGTATTTATTGATTAGTCTCTCACAGCGCCGTGGAGGAATTCTGGCCCACTCCTCCATGCAGAACTGCTTCAACTCAGTGACATTTGTGGGTTTTCGAGCATGAACTGCTCGTTTCAGGTCCTGCCACAACATCTCAATGGGGTTTAGGTCTGGACTTTGACTAGGCCATTCCAAAACTTTAAATTTCTTGTTCTTCAACCATTCTGATGTAGACTTGCTTGTGTGTTTCGGATCATTGTCTTGCTGCATGACCCAGCTACACTTCAGCTTCAGCTCACGGACGGATGGCCTGACATTCTCCTTTAGAATTCTCTGAAACAGAGCAGAATTCATGGTTCCTTCAATGATGGCAAGGCGCCAGGTCCTCATGCAGCAAAGCATCCCCAAACCATGACACTACCACCACCATGCTTGACCGTTGGTATGAGGTTCTTACTGTGGAATGCAGTGTTTGGTTTTCTCTAGACATAACAGCGCCAATGTCAGCCAAAAAGTTCCACTTTTGACTCATCTGTCCATAGAACATTGTTTCAGAACTCTTGAGCATCATCCAGGTGCTTTTTGGCAAACTCGAGACGAGCATTCATGTTCTTCTTAGTGAGCAATGGTTTCTGCCTTGCTACTCTGCCATGAATCCCATTTTTGCTCAGTGTCTTTCTGATGGTGGAGTCATGAACACTGATCTTAGCTGAGGCGAGAGAGGCCTGCAGATCCCTGGATGTTGTTCTAGGGTTCTTTGTGACTTCCTGGACAATTTTACGCCTTGCTCTTGGAGAGATTTTGGGAGGACGGCCACTCCTGGGAAGATTCACTACTGTCCCAAACTTTCTCCATTTGGACAATATGGCTCTGACTGTGGTTTGGTGGAGCCCCAAAGCCTTAGAAATGGCTTTGTAACCCTTTCCAGACTGATAGGCATCAACAACTTTTTTTCCGGAGGTCTTCAGGAATTTCTTTTGTTCGTGGTATGATGTGCCTCTGGAACCTGTGTGCTGACAACTTCACTCTGATGGTAAGGGCCAAAGTTAGTCAGATTTATACTGGGCAGGGTTGGCCCAAATCAGGCCTGGTTGTTAACCAAAGTACTCAAACAGCTGACCCTAATTATCCCTTTAATTGGGTTGAGTTAACTATGGGGGGGTGGGGGCAATAACTTTTTCACACCTGAAGATTGCATGTTTGATTACCTTGCACACCAAACAAATGAAAGAATCTCAGACTCTCAGACTCCCTCTATATACTACTACAACCCACAAAAAGATCTGACCAAATACAATGTGAAAAATGTGCAGAAATGCAGAAAATCAGAATATATATAGACGTGCTCAAATTTGTTGGTACCCTTACAGCTCATTGAAATAATGCTTCATTCCTCCTGAAAAGTGATGAAATTAAAAGCTATTTTATCATGTATACTTGCATGCCTTTGGTATGTCATAGAATAAAGCAAAGAAGCTGTGAAAAGAGATGAATTATTGCTTATTCTACAAAGATATTCTAAAATGGCCTGGACACATTTGTTGGTACCTGTGGCAAAGCGCCCCGCCCCTGTGTGCATTTGTGTGTTATGTGTTGTATGCGTGCGTATGTTAATGTTGGTGTATAGATTGGTACACGGGATATAAACGGGTCTGTGTTTCACGTGTGTTTAAAGTATATAATTATATTTAGGCACGAGGGTGGCACATCACTTCACGTGCAGATAAAATATGTATAATGTGTGGCACGGGGTTGCACGTAATTAATTCACATGCTGGGATTCAAGTGAATAATTAATTAGTAATTGAATCCCAGCACAACAGTATATATAGGTGCACATTTCACCCACTCGGGGTTGGGTGTTCGAGAGTGGAGAACGGGTGAGAGAGAGAAGGAGAAACGTAAAGCAAAATAAGATCGTAAATATAAGTGTTTGTACTCACCGTGTTTGTTTGTCTCCGTGCACCGTTTGTTAAGTGTTAGTTCGTTTTGTCTATTTATTTTGGCTTAAAGTGCCGTGTCCTGTTTTGTTTCAAACCTTTTATTTTCTGTTCTGTTATTAAATGCTGAGCGAAAGCATTCGCTCAGCTCCATCAAACCACAACTCTCTGTCTGTTTATTTCCTGCTGCTGGTCTGACGCCACCCACTCCGGCCGTCTTTGTGACAGTACCCCTTAGAAAAGATAATAAATAATTGGATTATAGTGATATTTCAAACTAATTAGTTTCTTTAATTAGTATCACACATGTCTCCAATCTTGTAATCAGTCATTCAGCCCATTTAAATGTAGAAAAGTAGTCACTGTGCTGTTTGGTATCATTGTGTGCACCACACTGAACATGGACCAGAGAAAGCAAAGGAGAGAGTTGTCTGAGGAGATCAGAAAGAAAATAATAGACAAGTATGGTAAAGGTAAAGGCTACAAGACCATCTCCAAGCAGCTTGATGTTCCTGTGACAACAGTTGCAAATATTATTAAGAAGTTTAAGGTCCATGGAACTGTAGCCAACCTCCCTGGGCGCGGCCGCAAGAGGAAAATCAACCCCAGAGTGAACAGAAGGATAGTGCGAATGGTAGAAAAAGAACCAAGGATAACTGCCAAAGAGATACAAGCTGAACTCCAAGGTGAAGGTACGTCAGTTTCTGATCGCACCATCCGTCGCTTTTTGAGCGAAAGTGGGCTCCATGGAAGAAGACCCAGGACGACTCCACTGAAAGAAAAACATAAAAAAGCCAGACTGGAATATGCTAAAATGCATATTGACAAGCCACAATCCTTCTGGGAGAATGTCCTTTGGACAGATGAGTCAAAACTGGAGCTTTTTGGCAAGTCACATCAGCTCTATGTTCACAGATGAAAAAATGAAGCTTTCAAAGAAAAGAACACCATACCTACAGTGAAACATGGAGGAGGCTCGGTTATGTTTTGGGGCTGCTTTGCTGCGCCTGGCACAGGGTGCCTTGAATCTGTGCAGGGCACAATGAAATCTCAAGACTATCAAGGCATTCTGGAGCGAAACGTACTGCCCAGTGTCAGAAAGCTCTGTCTCAGTCGCAGGTCATGGGTCCTCCAACAGGATAATGACCCAAAACACACAGCTAAAAGCACCCAAGAATGGATAAGAACAAAACATTGGACTATTCTGAAGTGGCCTTCTATGAGTCCTGATCTGAATCCTATCGAACATCTATGGAAAGAGCTGAAACTTGCAGTCTGGAGAAGGCACCCATCAAACCTGAGACAGCAGAAGCAGTTTGCTCAGGAAGAGTGGGCCAAACTACCTGTTAACAGGTGCAGAAGTCTCATTGAGAGCTACAGAAAACGTTTGATTGCAGTGATTGCCTCTAAAGGTTAGCGGTCCCATCATTTTTGTCCATGCCATTTTCATTTGTTTTATTATTTACAATATTATGTTGAATAAAAAATCAAAAGCAAAGTCTGATTTCTATTAAATATGGAATAAACAATGGTGGACGCCAATTACTTTTGTCAGTTTCAAGTTATTTCAGAGAAAATTGTGCATTCTTTGTTTTTTGTGGAGGGGTACCAACAAATTTGAGCACGTCTGTATATATATATATATATATATATATATATATATATATATATTAAAACAAGTAGCTTTCATGTTAAGGGGAATGAAAGCAATGAATAGAGAACAATGGGCAATCGGGAAATATGCAAATTTCAGCATTACAAGAGCCAATCACATTGCGTGAAAGTCGCCTAAAGGCTTCTACATTCACAGCTTTTTAAAAGTCAAAGTGCAGTATCTGCAGTCATGCTTCGCCCTGTTTGGGGCTCCTCAGTGCAGCGCAACTGTACGTTGCCTTTCGAAAAGCTCAGGAGAGTAAGTAAAAACAAGTAGCTTTCAAGTTTAGGGGAATGAAAGCAATGAATAGAGAAATATATATAATGTTAGGGCTGTCGCTCGATTGAAATTTTTAATCGGTTAATCTATGGGCATTAGTTGATTGGTAGATTAATCCGTCCACATTTTTAATAATGGTAACGATCTTATGGCAACTGTCCTGCTTCTAAATCAATAGAATATAAAAAAGCCCAAAGGGAATTTTGTCTTTTAAAAGCAATTTATTATTATTATTTTTTAGTAAATGTAACAAATTTTCACTTAACTGTTTTTTTGGGCCACTGTGAGTCACATACCTGAAAACACAAGACAGCTGAGATGCATCTACCATTACAGCTACGTGGTTGGCTTCCTGTACTCCTTTTTATTGCATCTAGCAAAACCTGAGACACCGAAGAGATTAAGTCGTTCTGAATCTTGTTAGAGGTACCCAAGAATACTGTTGCTATTGACAAGTGATTGCTTAACATGCTGTCGTAGAAAGTATCAGAGAAAGTAATTCCACATAATTACCTCTATTTGAGGAATTGGTGCCTTCACCTTGCCCTCTGAAAGCCAGTTCTTGCTTGCTCATCTGCTTAACCATTTGAATAGCAATCCGGGTTTGTCCAAAAGTTTTGAGTGTAACAGTGGCTTGCAAGTGATTTTGGGAACACTCATGTTTTTGTGCTGACTTTGTTAGATAGCCTAGATTGCTGTAGCCAGTGCTGTTCCATATCACCTTTTCTGTACTGAACAAAAGACTAATTATTATTATTATTTATTTCTTAGCTGCAAAAAGCAGAGTAAAAAACACACAGACATCAACAGTCCAAAGCACCTTTGACCATTCCATAGTCCAATTTCTGTGTTCTTATTAATAATAAAAGAGTGACATATTCCTCCTCTGAGACCTGGCTCTGCTGCACCCACTGTTGAGTTGACGCCACTGGGCTGACGTCGGCCAGCCCCTTTCTCAGCTAAGTCCTCTGCAGTGTCGGCGCCGAGTGTCTCCAAACACGCAGCCCCACTGGCCTCCTTGGAAGGTGCGGCGGCGCTGGGCCTAGCGCAATTTAACACTCCCACCGAGAGCGGGCGGTGTTTCAACAGATGGCTGTGATGCTCCCTTAACGTGCTCCGGTACAGGAGAGGATGAGAAGCTGGCATCCGCCCGTGACACAGACAGTGACCTGGACAGTTCCGATCCCCACTGTGCCACTTGGTGACCTGAGGCATCGCCTTCAGGCTTCCGTGACAACTGATATCCGGGGCTGCCTCCAAGGATGGGAGAACACCGGATGTGGGGCCCCAGGACAACAGCACTCCGGGAGGCAGTTCCAGCAAAACCGCCCTAGGCTTGTGGCCTCAGACTCACCCCTTCTCACACCAGCTGCAATACTGGCGCAATTGCACCTCAGACTCTTGGGTGTACAAACCGGTTACACGCTACAGTTCCGCATGGGCCCTCCTGCCTTTTGAGGGATCACGATTACATCCGTGAGCAACCCTCTCCAGGTCTTGGCCCTCAGGCAAGAAGTAAAAACATTACTTCTCAAATAAGCAATCCGCCTCGTAGAACGCCCTCTCAAGAGTAGGGGTTCTACTCGAGATACTTTCTAGTGCCAAAAAAGGACGGCGGCCTTCACCCCATCCTAGACCTGAGACACCTCAACGGCTTCTTGAGGGAGAGGAGGTTCCAGATGGTCACACATCGCCATATCCTCCAGTCCGTCCAGGTGGGCGACTGGTTTTCCACTGTGGACTTAAAGGATGCGTATTTTCATGTACTTATTCCAGCGCACAGGAAATATTTCTGCTTCGCCTTCCAGGGAAGTGTCTTCGAATTTTCTGTGCTGCCATTCGGTCTCTCCTTAGCCCCCCGCATGTTCTCAAAGTGCATGGATGCCATCTTGCCCACTTGCGGCTGCATGGAATCAGGGTGTTGAACTACCTGGATGACTGGTTGATTTGTTCCCAGTCGTAGGAAGGAGCAAAGGCCCTCACGGTGATTGTGATGGAGCATCTGGCAAAACTGGGTCTCACCCTCAACAAGACCAAAAGCCAGATAATACCGGTGCAAAGTACGGTTTACTTGGGTCTTCGGCGCAATTCCTTTGCAATGTGAGCTTACCTGTCGGTCTACATTGGCCGCCATTCACAACTGTCTAACCCAATTCAAGCGTGGCTCAATGCCTTCTGGTTCACCTCGCTCTCCAGCATTTCCTCCCAGTGCTCCAGAGGAAGCATGTCCTTGTCCACACAGACAACATGTCTGTAGTAGCTTATGTCAACCACCAGGGAGGACTTCGGTCCCCGGGGTTGCACCGCACAGCTTTTCGGCTATTGACCTGGACGAAAAGGACACTGCTATCCCTCTGGGCTGTTCATCTCACTAGATTGGTGAATTGGGCGGCAGACCTCCTCTCTCTCTCTCTCTCTCTCTCTCTCTCTCGGGTTCTCACCAGTCAGAATGGTGACTCCACCCTCAGGTGGAAGAGCGCATTTGGGAACAGTTCGGGAGGGCCTGAGTCGATCTCTTTGCCAAGGCAGAGACAACTCACTGCCCCCTGTGGTTCTCACTCCACTGCTGCAGCGGTCCACTAGGCATCGACACCCTAGCCCACGAGTGGCCCATTGTTCCCGGCCTTCCTAGAGAAAGTTCGGAGAGGAGGCGACAGTTCTCCTGGTGGCCCCTAGATGACCCAGGAGCATTGGTTTGCAAACCTTTGCCAGCTGCTGCAAGGCCAGCCCTGGGAGATCCCGCTGCGCATGCATCTCCTCAGTTAGACACTCGCTGGCACCCAGAACCCTGTTGGTCTGGCCTCAGAACTAGACTGTCTGTTCGCCTTAGGGCTCTCAAACGCAGTTGTCGGTACGCTGCAGAATGCTAGCGCCCCCTCCACAAGGCCGTTGTATGCCTCTAAGTGGAGGTATGTCCAAAATTGGTGTATGGCTAGAGGTCATGACCCAATTTATTGCCCTATAGCAATAATCTTACAGTTTCTGCAAGACTTGCTAGAGGAGGGTAGATCCCCTTCTACGCTGAAAGTGTACCTAGCAGCCATATCTGCATGCCATGTCCCCATTGACTTACTATACCTGGGTGCTCATATACAGTACTAGCAACCCGTTTTTAAAGGGATGATGGAAACAGGGTGTCATTACGCACAAACCCCGCTTTCCTCCCTAAGGTGGTTACGGGTTTCCACTTAAATCAATCAGTGGAACTAGAGACTTTCCATCCCCCTCCTTTTTCTTCAGAGGAGGATCAGAGATTGAATTCCCTCTGCCCGGTTCAGGCATTGAGATGTTATGTGGATAGGACGAGAGCATTGCGTCAGTCTGACCCACACTGGACCCTGAGTCAAGCCCTCTTGAAGCAGTAACTGTCCCACTGGACTGCATATACTAATGCTGGCCTACCCCCACCTGGGAGAGTGGCCGCGCACTCTACCAGAGGAGTGGCTACGTCATGGGCCCTCTTTAAAGGTGCCTCATTGACTGATATTTGTACTGCGGCTAGCTGGGCTATTCCCCATACATTCACCACGTTCTACCAACTCAATGTGGTAGATCCCTCTATGCCTTCATTAGGCACAAAGGTCCTTGAGGTTGCACGCTTACACCACAAGGATTAGTTTGGTGGAGATGATGCTCATCTGCTGTCCGCTCACGCTCCCTCGTAGTTGGTCATTGGTCGTTGGTCATCTTCAAATTGAAAGAGAATGATAGGTTACAGATTTAACTCGGTTCCCTGGAAGAGAAGGCATTCGTGGGTTCGATGCAAATGAGAACGTGATCTCCATGGAGTGACTATTTATTCCCTCAGTAGGCGGGACCGAGGATGTCACTCCTCAGTGGGACCATCAGCAGCACTGACATAAAATGCTCAGTAAATACCTGACCTGTGTCAGACATATTCCAAAAGTATTGGTTGTTGGTCATCTTCTCTCTCTCGTTTTGCAGCAGCCCATAGGTGAATAAATGGAACCTTTTTATACCTCACGCCTTGCTGCCCTGACACTGTGCTATATACACTTATATTAGTGTCGGTAATTTACACAGTAGCAATAAACCTTTCAATTGTAAGCACAACTCGCATTCGCTTTCCTGTAGCCATTTTGCATTAGCGCTGTGCACGTGGGTAACGTTGCTGAAGAGCTTGATGGCACATAAACGGTTAGGGCAGATATGTGATGGACGGATACACGATGGATTACTATATATATATATATATATATATATATATATATATATATATATATATATATATATATATATATAAATCAGATCATACAGAAAACCAATAAAGTGTTTTGCTGCAGGTTTTTCCTAACGGATACATCCACAAATCCCTTAGTTTGGACAGGTACTAGAAATAAATCTGGAAAAAAGAAAGGATTTACTGGTGCCAGTTAACTTTTTAAAATTTTAATTGGGGAGCTTTCATAGAACATATGGCACAAAGAGTCAAATAGACAGGAGTCTGTCAATATCACAGTGTGAATCAGTCTTGAGTGTGCAAACACATGTTTGTTTTCTTTTTCAGTAGCACTACAAGCACAGTATAAAGGCACGCATGGTTGTTTTGTTTCTTTTGTTTCATTTTGTTTCGTTTTTCCACGATTGTGTGAAGCAAAAGCAGCTGGAAGCAGTGTTGACTGAAGTCCACTGTTTATTCAAAGACTATTATTATTATTATTATTATTATTATTTGTTTATTTAGGAGGCGACTTACAGAGACTAGGGTGTATGAACTATGCATCAGCTGCAGAGTCACTGGGAGGTTAAGTGACTCTGACGGAGCACAAGGAGGTGAAGTGACTTGCTCAGGGTCACACAATGAGTCAGTGGCTGAGGTGGGATTTGAACCGGGGACCTCCTGGTTACAAGCCCTTTTCTTTAACCACTGGACCTTAGAGGAAAATCCTTTGGTGAAGTGACAAGTTAATTCAGTTTCCAAGCGTATCTGTCTACAGTCTCTTTCCTGAAAGACGGCTGTGCTGATTTTGGCAGCTCTGGGAAACATGCTCATTAAAATAATCAGTCCTGATTTAATAACCTGTCTAGATCTTGGATACATTCAGAGTGATCCATACCCGGTTAAAGTCAAAAGCTCTCAGGGTTCATATGCTGGGTTTTGCTTTTTTCTCCTCCTCAGTTTAAGAGATTTTAATTACAACAATGATTTGCTAAGCGGTTGCAAACACTACCAAAACAATAATAAAGGGACCAATTCCAAGGCTGGTCTTGGCTGCATTCCATTAGAAGCTGGCCTGCTCTGATCTCAATAAGATGTCAGCTTGTGGCCCAAGCAGAGTATATTTTTCTGTTTATCGTGCGTATTACTCAAGTAGACTACTAACCAGACTGAGACTGCCTGAATTTTCCACATGAGACCTACACGGCCATCAAATCACTATGATTCAAACCGAGGACTCAGAGGTGACAGAATAGTGCATTAATACCAAGCACTGCATTACCTTTCATATTAAACTTTTTATAAACTGACCTTCCGTTAATTGGAAATTCCTTTAATGATAACTTAGATCTGATCTGAAATATATTTCATTTTTGAAGACAAGTAGTTAATAGATACAATCACATAGACCTATAAACAAAGGTTTGCTATATGTTAATACATTATTTTATTAATGTAAATACTGTTAAGTTTCTTGAGAGTTTATATATATATATATATATATATATATATATATATATATATATATATTGTGATGACTTGCCCCCACTCAGGTTCGTTGCCCCTTTACAAATAGACCCAGACACAGAAATTGGGGGTTCAGCGCTTCCACACACTTTTAATAATACAACCAATAAACAAAATACAGAACAGAAACAAACACCTAGCTCCTTCGGAGCGCTAACTAAAACTCAGGAACACCCTGACTATCAAATGGGACGGCTAAGCCGTTTCCCCACAACACAAAACACAGGACTGACACGGCACTAACTTCAGTCTTACTGCTCGGAGACAGAGCACACCATCTGCCTCCTTCTACTCAGCAGCAATGAGCAGACTAGCTGCCTCTCTTAAATACCCTGCACCTGGTCCTAATTTAACAATAATTACCAGGTGCAGGGGATAATTAACAATTAAACAATCAAACAAATGTGCATTCTCACATGTTTCTTTTATGCAGGGAGGATTAACCCCCTCCCTGCTGTGTTACAATATATATATATATATATATATATATATATATATATATATATATAAATATATATATATATAATTGCATGGCATAATCATCTTTACAAACCAATAGTGACACATTTCTAACAGACTCCATATCCTCTTTGGCAATTCAGACTTATTCTGTTTCTCTAACAAACCAGTTTTTACAGGAATCACACACTAAAAATTAAAAGTATACTGCATATATCTATTTGAATGTATTGAGATTCTACTTGGGCACTAGAAATTATATTGTTTGTCTTACATTACTATTCACACACACACACTCTCACACACACACACACACGCACACACACTCGCACACGCACTCACACACACACACACATACACACAAACACGCACACGCACACGCTCACGCACACTCACACGCACACACACTCACACATGCACACACACTCGCACACACACTCACACACACACATGCACACACACTCACACACGCACACACTCGCACTCGCACACGCTCACGCACACACACACACTCACGCACACACGCACGCACGCACACACGCACACACACATGCACACACACGCGCGCACACACACGCACACACGCACACACACATGCACACACACACGCACACACACACACACACACTCACGCACACACACACACACACACTCATAAACACACACCCTTTCTATTCATAAATGTATTATCAACATTGGCTTAATCTTTTAATTATCAGCTATTAGAAACTGGGGCAGAGATATTAGTCAACAGCAGGTACCTAATGGCTAAGAAGATGAACTGTACATGTGCAACACAATTAACATTTTGAAGTAAATTAAGAGACATGTATTTTTGGTGGAAACATAACATGCACATTGGTCTTATATTATAAATTGTATTAGTAACCTAATTGTGAAAACTGCTCCTTCGGTGTATGGTATCATAGCAATTGTTTGAATGGAAAAGCTACAGGTCCTAAATACTTGCTACTCATTCCCCCAAATTGAAATTATGATTTTATGCATTGAAGTCCAATTGTAAAAGCAAAATTATAGCAATCATAGCTCTGTTTAGTTTGCCAAAATAGTCACAGCATCAAAAAGTTCTGTTAAATGACCACTGCTGCATTGTAATGAAGATTTCCAAGGAATTTTTGGTTTTGTGAACATGCATTTGTTTTGAAAACTTGTCCAAAGTTAATATGAAAATAAGATGATCTGTATTATATTTCCAGAAACAGCATAATGATTACTTTTTAATTCCAGAACCACAGTGTCTGCTACATATAGAGTGGGATGAGCCAAATGATTTTGATGTTTATGAAATTGTATTTCTTTTGCTGTTTGCTTCAGTTTGTGAGCGTACAAACAAGATACCTCACATAAACCCACATTCTTGCATGGTATTTTCCGTTTTAAAAAAACTGAGCAAGGTTGCAATCTATTGTCATGCTCTTTTTAAAATATGCACATCATGTGTATTATAAAATGTGCAGACAAAAAAATAATAAATACAAATACAGTACAAATGCAGGCCAGCACATGTTCAAGCCAGCACATAAGAACATTCTTCTTAAGGGAGACCAAAATCATGCAAATGACACATTGTGGGTAGTTTAAAACTATATAGTCAAAGTTGAAAGCATATATTGCTACAGTCCAGCTGTATTTTGTGTAATATTTCCATTTTCTTCACTAACAGAAGCTATATAGTAATATAATTAAATTGGCCTATGTAATTATGATATTGCTGTAATGTGTAATAGGCACTTAAAAAAATAATAGAAGACAGAAAATCAAATAAAAATAGGTTACAAAGTGATATATGGTTTATACCCTGATCACATGTGCATTCTAATAGTAAATTAGCATAATAATTCTAAAACATGCAATAATTAAGTTTGCAAATTGTCCAACTGTTGTGATTATATTTTTTAATTCCATAATGACTAACACTTTTATGGGTTTTGCCACAACATTCTTACAATTTACAGTATAATTATCAAAGAAATAACTACTCAAATTACATAAACTTGAAAATATATATTTTTTCATCTAAATGGTGTAGGTTTTTAGATTTTGTTCAAATGTTTTTCGAAAGTTCACTGAGGCATTGACAGGATCACATTCTGGTCTTAATCAATTTCCCCTTACAGTTACTGTAGTAACCACCAGTAAGTGGGGCTTCACAGTAACACCCTTTTTGTACATGTGTGGTTATAAGATGCAGTCTTATGAAAAGCTGACTGCATTGAGTGATTGGAGCAGATTGGTGCTTTATCTAGTTACTGTATACTGGGCTAGGCTAGACAAGTATTGTTTGTTATTGTCAATATAATGCTCCCTTGGTTTTTGCTATTTGACTTGCACCCACACAAAAAAAAACATTAAATACATTACGGGCCCTAATACAATAAAGTATAATACATGCGCAAAGGCCTGCAATGTGAAATATTGCTTATTGAATTAGACAATATATAGTTATAATAAGTGATTTGTACCATGTTGGATACACATTTTCTTTGGATATATTCTATTTTGTATATGTCATTTTTATATAAAGAAATGTTTCAGAGCAATTCGGATTGTTTACTTATAAGTCAATCCCAGTGGTAACATTACTGAGGTTAATACAAATAATATTACAGTAATGTTTTGAATAAATTAATCCAGCACAGTATGGAATTGTTTGTCTATAATAAACAATAATTTAAAGATCATTTCTTTTTGGATCTCTTAATATCCCTCATGTGAAGCACCGTCACAAAGCGGATTTGGACTTCAATTGTTTTACCTTTAAAGCCACAGACTCTGTTATACAGGCCATAATGGCCCGGTTTATTGATTATAAATTGTATGTCCAATTTGAAAGTAGACAGATGTTACTTTTTTTTTTTACCTTGTGTACTACTAGAAATAATTTGATTTCTATATAGACAGTTATGAGGACCAGATGCCCACATACAACTTCAGGTAATAGGATCTCAATTCTCCCAGTAGAAGTAAATTAACATTTTGATAGTGCTGTATATTTAAAAGCACTCACACAGTAACAAAAAGTAAACAAAAAAACAAGTTAGATGTTTGTGTAGTTTTTTATTTGTGTAGTACTTATCTCTCATTTCCGCAAATAACTGCTTTGCTAAGCTTTGGGTATAGAATAAATTTTTAGTTTGTTGTTGACTTTCACCCTGTGTAGAGCTTTGTCTGACTGGAGTTAGAAATACTAAATAAAAATATTGAATTGTGGTTTGTCAAACTTGTACTTTACTTGAACAAAAGTCATTTTATTTCTTGCTCTTATTGTATTACTTGTATTGTAACGCTTGAAATGTTTTTGCTTACGATTGTAAGTCGCCCTGGATAAGGGCGTCTGCTAAGAAATAAATAATAATAAATAATAATAATAGAATGTTATCTGAAATGTGAAAAAACGCCAAGTTATCAAAAGTGTCCAGCCATTTAAAGTGGAGAGATCAAAAACACAAACCAGACCATTGGGGCAACCTTGCCCAGCACAAAGCAAATAGGCACAACTGTCAAAGTGGTGGGGGTCAAGGTTGCCCCAATTATTTCTACTAACTTGGTTTGTGTTTTTAATGCAAGTTCGATCTGCTTTTATTGTGTCTGAAAAACACAAGCCAAGTTGTGCTGGGCAAGGTTGCCCCAATGGTTTGGCTTGTGTTTTTGATCTCTCCACTTTAAATGGCTGGGCACTTTTGATAACTTGACATTTATTCACATTTCCAATGTGTTTTTGTCTCAGATATCACTACTTTTTTCCTTTTTTCACGTAATGGATATGTATATTGTGTGTGTGTGTGTGTGTGTGTGTGTGTGTGTGTGTGTGTGTGTGTGTGTGTGTGTGTGTGTGTGTGTGTGTGGAGGGGGGAGGGGGGACGGAGGGGGGGGCAGGTATTACTATCAATGTGCGGACAAAGATAGTAACTCCTGAAAAAACGACATTGTGGGGACGTCCCCACTTTGTAAAACACCTTTTTAGAATTAAATATGGTTTCAAAAAAAAAAAAAGTGCCAAAATTTTTAGTTTGTTGTTGACTTTCACCCTGTGTGGAGCTTTGTCTGACTGGAGTTAGAAATACTAAATAAAAATATAGTGAGAGTCAATGAGGTCCCGACAAATATAGGAATGCAAACATGTGTGTAAGTATAATGGCAAAAGCATTTGAATGCAAAGTTATAATATTTGACTATTTTCATAGCACTCAAAGTTTCAAGACGTGATTATATATATATATATATATATATATATATATATATATATATATATATATATATATATATATATATATGTTAAAGTTATATGTGCAAAAGTATTGTAACAACCCTGACAATGGCGTCGTCCTGTGAACCCCGGCCCAAACAGGGATTCACTGTCTGTTTTATTTTAAGTTCAGTTCTTAAAAGCAGCAAGTTCGAATCCCATCTGGTCTCCCCGAGTCTTGTTTCCCTCACAACGGGCTTGAAGTTACAGTATGTTCAATTAAAATGTCATTCATATCAACTAAATTTTCACATAAAAAATGTGTTTGATACACATAAATAAAATACATTTATTTTTTGCAATATAAACCCAATATAGGAATCAAACCCAAGACATGCTTTGAATGCAGCTTGCAATGCAGACGTCCTAGCGTTCACGCCACAAAGCTTGTTCCATTTCGCAACATTTGCAAGTAGTATAGCAGTAAAGTTAACATTTTTAACAAGTAACGAGATGAACAAGATGATGTAAATAATGATTATGTATTATCCCGATTGTATTGAAAGCTTTCATCTGATTTTAGCAAACTATCATAATAAGTTTGATCCGTTCATTTAGTATATTGTATAGTGCTCCAGTCCTGGCGGAACGCACCGCAACGGCGTTCCTGCAATTTTTTTGATAGCCGGAAAAGAGTTCTGCCACTTTTTTTGGAACCTTTTTGAACATAAATAGAAATCTTGTCCAGCAAACTATGTTCGAATTTGACCACACACGTGAAAATGTATCAAAGAATATCGCAGACGCCTCATTCTGGATGTTGAGACAGGAAACTCGCGCTGTCTGAGTGTGGTCACAGACTCACGTCAACCTCTCTGCATGCTCATTGGAAAAGAGGGTGGGTGGGCAATAACAATCAATCTGTTCATGTTTATTTGTTTATTTGTTCAGTCTATCTGTTCTACTCCACCCAACTTTTATTTACCACTACACCACTGATAGTAATGTCTGATAAAAAGCGTAATGGGATACTGTCTTACTTTTCTGTCTAAAAACAACTTTGACAGGTAAGTTAAATTTCCATATTTCCACATAAGCGTACAATAATGTATTTATTAACAATAAATACATAAAAACAGCAGGGGTGTAACTTACAGTATGTACACTTTAGCACTGTACGGTATGTGCATGTTTGTTATATAAATTCATGAAGACCTTTTATTTTTAATTGATATATGTTTGAAACACAAGTCTTACCATATCTTAAAGTTAAGAAAAGTAACATTAAATATAAGTAAATATATATATTTAGAAATTACAAAAGCAAATGTAAAAAAACCCATAAAATATTAATATATTTAACTATTACTCAGTGTAGACTGTGTGAAAAGGGATATGATTTTTGTTTCTATGCTAGTATGAGCTGACCGTGATTTGCACTTACAGTCGCTTCCACATATGCTTCAAGTTCAAGTTCTTCGTCATCTGGTTGTGCCAGGTCAAGGGTTTTGTGCCTAGTAATTGTTGGTAGCTGCATGCAGATCTTTTCCAAACCATGTTATATAACACCGTGTAACAATTTTTTTTTTTTTTTTTTGGTTCCTGGGTAGTAAGTGTTATTTCCTAATTGCTTATGCCTCAAAAGTATAGAAAATGGCTATTATTCCCCACAAACTTTGCTTTTGTGACCAGGACAGTGATATTTTGAAATTTACCTATTTCCAATGAGAAAAAGGGCGAATTTGTGTCTTTTCGTTCACATAAAGTCAGAAAAAAACAACATATGAATCCCAATTAACATGTATTTATACTAAAGTAATACAAAAATGACTACAAAAGATTTAGAAGTGAGTAGTTTTTCGAGATTTACGATTATACTGTAAATCACTTTAACGAATCAGCCCCCAAATGTAGTCTCCCATCATGTTCTCGTTATACTGTCCTTCATTGACAGCTCATCCAGGAGCCTCAAAGCCGTGCTGCTCCATAATGGTAACAAGTGCCCGTCTCTTCCCCTGGCTCACTCGGTGCACCTCAAAGAGGATTACAACAGCATCAAGACCTTGCTGGACGCCTTGAAGTATGATGAGTACGGCTGGGACCCCCGGAAGGTGCTGATGCCACCACTGCACATCAAATTGGGCCTTATGAAACAATTTGTCAGAGCTCTAGATAAGGAGTCGGCAGCATTCAAGTACCTTCAAGACTTCTTCCCTAAGCTGTCTGAGGCAAAGGTCAAAGCCGGTGTCTTCGTCGGACCACAGATAAAGAAGATCCTGGAGTGCAATGAATTCCCCAAGAAGCTCACTAGTAAGGAGAAAGCGGCTTGGAACAGCTTTGTCGCAGTGGTTCGGGGCATCCTGGGCAATCACAAGGCCGAAAACTATGTGGAGCTGGTTGAGACTCTGGTGAAGAACTACGGCACAATGGGCTGTAGGATGCCCCTCAAAGTCCATATCCTTGATGCTCATCTTGATAAATTCAAGGAGAACATGGGAGCGTACTCGGAGGAGCAAGGCGAGCGCTTCCACCAGGATATACTGGACTTTGAACGCCGCTACCTAGGACAGTATAACGAGAACATGATGGGAGACTACATTTGGGGGCTGATTCGTGAAAGTGATTTACAGTATAATCGTAAATCTCGAAAAACTACTCACTTCTAAATCTT
Source organism: Acipenser ruthenus (assembly GCF_902713425.1). Lineage (NCBI taxonomy): Eukaryota > Metazoa > Chordata > Actinopteri > Acipenseriformes > Acipenseridae > Acipenser > Acipenser ruthenus. The sequence goes on along the minus strand of NC_081191.1, from coordinate 78,679,822 downwards.
TTGTAGTCATTTTTGTATTACTTTAGTATAAATACATGTTAATTGGATTCATATGTTGTTTTTTTCTGACTTTATGTGAACGAAAAGACACAAATTCACCCTTTTTTCTCATTGGAAATAGGTAAATTTCAAAATATCACTGTCCTGGTCACAAAAGCAAAGTTTGTGGGGAATAATAGCCATTTTCTATACTTTTGAGGCATAAGCAATTAGGAAATAACACTTACTACCCAGGAACAAAAATTGTGTTACATAGTGTAATCTTCAATGTTAAACAATACCACTTTTTTTAATTCAGTAAAAATGTTTTACATTGTATGCTGGGCCGGATTAACGCCGGGGCTTTAGGGTCTGCTGCCCAGGGCCTCAGAAAAATGGAAAATAAAACAAGTCTCACCCTTTTCTCACTCTGTTTTGGTAGTACTTTTGGGTTGTGTGTGTTTCCATGTAGTTCTCTTTTAGACTGAGAAATTCTCGTTCCAAATGCAAATAAACTAATTCATATTAAAATACCGGAGGCTATAATTGTTCCAATTTGGCCTTGTGCAACGTACAGCTTTCTTAAACTGGGTTTCCATGAAGTTTTTACAGTGCCTTGCAAAAGTATTCAGACCCCTGACCAATTCTCTCATATTACTGAATTACAAATGGTACATTGAAATTTCATTCTGTTTGATATTTTATTTTAAAACACTGAAACTCAAAATCAATTATTGTAAGGTGACATTGGTTTTATGTTGGGAAATATTTTTAAGAAAAATAAAAAACTGAAATATCTTGCTTGTTTTGAGACACTCGGCACTGAGGCCGGTTGGTGCCAAGAAGACTGTACTTCCTCCAGAAAATACGGAAACACTGGGAAGGGCTGGGGGGGTTGAAGCCTGCCTCGTTCTGAAAACAGAGCGGCGCTGTTCAGGCGCTGCCTTCCAGGGAACCTGGAGGAAATTGGAGGAACATGGAGGCTCGCTCCATAAGCACCCGAACTGAGCTTGAGGTAGGGGTAGTACTAGTCTCTGAGGTAACCTCAGAGCTGGGGCCCGTCTCCTGGGTCAGTTCTTGGACCTTTGTCTCTTCCTATGGGAAGGTGTCACCATCCCAGGAAGCCACGACTGATATTGCATCCTGTTCCTCCTCGTTCATCGCCACGTCTTGCTCTGAGACGTCCGTGGCAACCACTGGTGAGGGCGGGGTTGGTTCCGGGGCAGGTGCCAGAAGCGAAGCTGTGGCAGGAGCAGGGGAAGAGCTTGCTGCCTGACCAGGTACTCCAAAACCTGAGCCATCTGGTTCTTCAGTTTGGAGGTGTCTTTTGCCTGCCTCGAGTGTCTAGCCCATTTACTGCTCATTGAAGGAGACTTTAAGCGCCTGTGAGCTCTGTGGGCTGGAACCTGCAAACAGGGTATGATCTGCGAAGGGCTCGAAGGCAGATGGAGGAGGGGGGAGGATGGGGCTCACAACGCTGCAGAGGGCTCAGCTGAGCTGACTGAGGAAGGTGCACCAGTGAACTCTGCAAGCCTCCTATGCAGGGGCCGTGGCTGGGACGCTGCGCAGATTGTGCAGAACATCTCGTCCCCTAAGGTGGAGGAGGCGTGCTGCATACCAAAGCACCTGACACAGAGGAGGTGTTTGTCCTGTGTGGGAAGTATCCCTCCGCAGGACGTGCAAGGGTGGAATTTGGACATGTCGACATGCCAGGGCTAAGCACCGATGTACAGAGCGTCTGAGCACTAAGGGTGCCTAAGCACCAATGCATTGAGGCCCTGAGGTACCGAGGGCACCGAAGCACGGAGCGTCCAAGCACCGAGGGTGTCGAAGCACCGTGGCACCGATGGTACTGAGGGCACCAAGCACCGAGGCGCAAGCACAGAGGGTACTGGGCTGGGTGTCTAATCTGGACCGCGTGCAGTCACACAACTGGGGCAGCACGTAGCTTACAGCGGAGTGGAACACAGCCTTGAGACAGTAAGTAGTAGAAAAAGAAAGACTTTTTTTAGTTTTTTAAAATCAAGACCTGATGCACCGAGGTGGGTGGGTCGATGTATCCGTGGAGCTAGTAGAACCAGGCCCAGTGGAGTAAGCACACGTTTAGTTTTTTGGGGTTTTTTTTGCGAAAAACCAAGAAAACACACACTCACACACACACAGCAGAAGCGGAAGGGGTAGGGTTTATTTTTTTTTGTTTTGTTTTGTTTTCGGACGGTACACACCGAATGGGCAGGCTGAGTCAATCCAGCAGCATCGACTCAACAGCGGGTGCGGCAGAGCTGGGTCCCGGTGCAGGAATCATGCCTCTCTCTTTTCTCTTTTTTTATAGCTGAGGAAAAAAGACACACAAAACAGCAACACTGTAGGGTTAGAAGCAGGCTACAGTCGTCAGGCGATGTAGGCTGTTTTAAACGGAACGCAGTTGCGCAGCGCTTATAGCTCAGTCTTCAGACGCCAACTTCCAGCAATAAGTTGCAGGGGAACTGCCAGAAAACCCGTAGTGAGAGCTCACACAGACTCAATCACACCTACTGGAGAGGCTAGTACACCTGTACCTTACATACCATAGTGAGAAGCAAAAGAGAAAGTGATCTCCCCGTAGTGACTACTTATTCCCATATCCCAAAAGATTTGTTGTTGGTCGTCTTTGAATTGAAAGGGAACTGTATTTCCTTGCGTCAATAGGGACTACAATGAGTGTTACACTGACAGGAAACCAACATTTTTCAGAGATCAAGATCAGAATCTCAGAATGATGATGATGATGATGAAGATGACTTGAAAAAATCTCCAAAATCTCCAATATAACAAAGTCCTGAGAATCTCAGCTGTCTTACTTCATCTTCAGATTAAGTTTAAGATCAAACCAGATCTTACGCACCAATCCGACCGCGGTGTCAGGGGATAGTGCCTCAGTTTCCCACAGACGCTTCCAATTCAGACCGGTAATTCGGGGGGGGGGGGGGGGGGGGGGGGTCTGGCTTTGTCTACCTGCTTTTTTAAAGGTTTTCATGACTGACAGGAGTACATTATTGCTGGTTTTAAACTCGCTGTCAGCAGAGATGTTAACACTTCTACTGCTAAAATATCCATTTAGACCAGCTCTCAGCATTATAAAACTGGAGACTGAATAGTGGTCGCCAGTTGAACTTCTTGCACTTGCATAAAATCTCCTTCTTTAGTGTTTTTTCAATCTTAGTTTTCTTCTATTTCATTTAGCTGTTCCTTATCTACTGTTATGTGTGTACTCTTGACAGTTGGTGGTGCACTTACTTTAATTATTTATTTTTTTCAGGTGGACTGCTGTCTTCTCTCAGCAAGTTGGTGTTGTACCAGTTATCTGTTTTCATCTCCAAATATATTGTAGTAGTTTTGTAACTAATAACAAATAAAATGGCAGTTTGCAATGGAATTTAGAATGTAGTGGTGCGTAGTGATTTATTCATTGTGAAGCGGCTCATTAGTATGCAAGCCATGGTATACGCTATATATACACATGGTCATGTGATGCTGTTTAACTAATCAGTGGTTGTTATTTTTCTAAGTCGTGTTATATATTGTGACAAAGTGAACTATAAAATATATGGAAAAGTGGTGGACGGTGTGTATATTGGTCCAAGAGTGACGAGAAGCCTGTATCCTCTCCATTGAATTTGGGTTACACAAGTAAGTTTTAGTCTTTGACTGCCAATGTCAGAAAAGACTACAATTCCCAGAGTTCCACAGGGGCGACAATTTTGAGACAAGGGATTTCACCTGTCTCCAATTAGGCAGCCATAAAAGAGCATGGGTTTTTCCAAACGTGAGTATGTGCAAAGGGTATGACATACAGAGAGACCGATACATGCTGGAAACAGATTAAAGGTTGGTGTTCTACCTAGGGGAAACAGTTGTTGCCTAGTTTAAGTGTTCTGTTTTGTCAGTAAACAGCTTAGCTGTCTGACTTATAGAAAGGGGTAGTTAAAAGATAATTAAAAGGTTTAGTTAGTGCTCTTAATAAAGAGCTAGGTTTTGTTTGGTTTATTTTGTTTACGTTGTTGATATTTGATTTGTGTGACTCTGGATAAAGAGAACACCATAATAAGAAAATAAACATACAGGCACTGCCTTGTTTACTATTAAATACTGTTGTCCAGAGTGCTTTGTTCCGAAAGACTGTGTTCAAGACCCGAAAGAACTGTGTCACAATATATATAAATATATGTGTGTGTGTGTGTGTGTGTGTGTGTCATCACCTTATGAACTCAAAAAATGACTTTTGTGTATTGTAATTCACCACAATAAATACATGTGAACATAGATTATTACTCTGGAATTAATATAATATTTTTCTCAGTAGTTTCTGTTATAGTAAGAGAACACATTGGAGCAAACCAAATGAATGCATGTACACTATGAAAATTGTTTGTAAAAACCATCTGGAAGTTCACATACAGATCATTATTATTATTATTATTATAACAAGGCTATTTATCTTTTATAAATATTGTTACTTACTTTTGCTTATTTGCGTAAACAGGCTACTAAAACTAATATACCATATATATATATATATATATATATATATATATATATATATATATATATATATATATATATATATACACAGTATATAATCAAACTATTCTTTATTCAAAGAGGAATAACTATTTCAAATGGCAATAATCCAAATTACAAGACCCCCCCCCCCCCCTTTTTTTTTAGAGTTACTTGTTGTTTTTCTCGCACATCACCATTTGGTCATCACCATTTTGTAATAAAATTAAGACAAATAAAATTTTCTGCTGCAAATATGCTTACATGTACTGTAAATTTGCCTTTCCTGGTATGTTTTGAAAAGATATGTACATTGATTGAGATGATACTAAATAAAGAACAGCTCCTCCAGGCAATTTACAAACTACAGTTTCATCTAGATATGTGTCATTATAAATCAGGAGCCTTCAACTTCTAGTATTCTGTGCCTGCTCTAACCTTTTCTACCCCTTTCTGTCAGATTCTCATTAATCTAAACATGCTCAGTCCATTCCATAACTGATCAGATTCTCCAGTATTTGCACTTTATTCTGTAGAGGGTTATCAAAATAACTACTCTCAAAAAATGAATTGCGTGTTTATACATAGAAACATAATACAATATGTAAATTACAGGATGCAATTGTCTCATCGCTTCATTATTGAGTGATATGACACTTTTTTTTCATCTTTTTTGAACCCATTCACTGAAAGACTAATGCAGAAGAGCAGATCAGCTTCCTTTCCTGCTGGCAGACAGTTTAGCCAGAATATCTCTCCTCAAAAATGTTCTTCCCCAGGGTATCCTTTCTGGAGCATGGGGACTGAACTTCTTAAAGTTAGATACTTTTGTAAGTAAACCTTTTTTTTTTCATTTTGAATACATTTCAAATGTTTTTTTTCACTGCATATTGTTTTTTTTTTTTTTTAAGAAGGCTAAATTATCTAAATATGCTAAAAAAATAATAATATTTGTCCAGAAGTATTTTTTATTTTGGCAGAATAATTTATTATATATATTTTATAAAAACAGTTTGAAAGGCAAGTCTCTGATACAAACATGTGCTTACACTTAACAGCGACTTAAATAAATAAATATATATATATATATATATATATATATATATATATATATATATATATATATATATATATTATATACAGTACTGTCTGATTGGTGGCTCAGTTTCTGGCTTCGAGTAATATAATTTCAGATTCAAATTAAACAGGTGAAATGTAATAGCAAATACTGTCACTGCACCTTTCTTATTAAGATAAATGTGTAATGTGAGATTTTCACATATACTGTAGCTCAAGGAAAGGACAGGTACATTTATCTTCCCTGTGATGGTGTTTTGTGTTTGTGTAAAATGCATTTAAGCTTCTTTAAAGCTTCACAATGTATGGAAATGTATGTGCATTTTTAAGGAATAGCTACATTTATTTTCCTCACACCAGACTCATCTTTGCAATTGCAGGTTAGCCAGGAGACCATTTCTAATTCTGCACAGTGCTGACATGAGATGGAGACAATTTCTTGACCTTAGATATCTTGTAGATACTGTTTTAAATATACTTATTTCCTAGATTCACCTAAAATCCACTTTTAAAATATTTACACATACACATTGTTATTTCGTCTGTTTTACAATACATTTTATGAATGCATCCTATGAGCCATTTAAACTGTTTCATTTGAAACAGTTTAAATTGCTCAACTGTTTCATAATCGGGTACTGAGTGTCACATTTGTGTTGTAGCTTGGTTTGGTAACTTCACAAGAATTAAAACCCCTGTGATTAATGTTTAAAGGCAGCCTAGACAATAATGGATATAGAACAATAGGAATCTTCTGGTCATTTAGACTGGAGGTATTAAGGCAGGGAATACTGAGAGTAATCCCCCTGCACTGCGCTGAATAGAGCAGAAAAGGGTCCCCACTATCAAGCAATTGCACTCCTCTTTATGTTGACTACTGTGTTTTCTTTTTTTTTTTTGGGGGGGGGGGGGGGGGGAGTTGTCATGTAAGATTTCTGTAAATTTATGAACAGAAGTATTGCATTTGTTCCAGAAAACACTGTCCCTGCTGAAAACCTGGGACTGAATCTTAATATATAATAAAAAAAAAATTGCTTGTATTAAAGCTGTTATTAACCCACGAATAGTGATTATTAAGCTCAGCTGTTAATTATACTTGGGAACTGTTATGGTACCTAATTATAATATCACTGATCTGCATTAATGCTTACATCAAACAAGGTATTTTGATATCAGGCCTGAAACTGGTCTAAACGAGACTGTATAGTTAATGTCATAATTACCTACTTTTACTGCAGGATAACAACATTCCTATTTTATTATTTGATATGCCCGATAGGAAGCAATATGAGAGATCTTAATAGATTAAGTGCAATGTGATATTTTTTTTATCATTTAACATGGATTAAATAACTATCATTTAACATGGAGGATTAATTAATTATGAGGAGATACTCTTTTATTGTATTAACAGCAATGCCTACTGTATAACATGGAAATGAAAACCACTCAGTACCACTCATCAAAAACACGCTCACGTTGCTTTAAATAATAACACAAGGTACTTTAACAGTAATGAAATAGTGTTTTATTTTAGTTAATTTATTTGACAGCAAAGTCCAAAGACAGAAGTCACAACGACTACAGAAATTGGAATCATACGCAGTAAATGAGCATACATTACACAATAAACACAGAATAATTTTAGTAATTTATAGACTAAGTAATCAGAAATAAGAAGTATTGTTCTTCAGACAAGATACATCATGTATATCAATTCCTTATTATAAGATATAGTAAATCCTGTCCCTAGTTTACTATATTGGTTGCATTTAGAAATATAAATCTCTTTTAATCACCTTTTCACTTTTTGTTGAGTAAATTATATATTTTCAAATGTGTGTTTGCTTTAATGCGTTCCATTACCACAGTGAAGAATGTTGAGAGCGGCTTGTTTATGCCTGCCTGACTGAATTTGTTTAGGAAACCGTGGTGCATTTTACCTGCTTTGCAAAAAATGGAAACTTTAAATAATGGAAGCCATACCCACTTTAATTTGGACTTTTTGTTCATAACAAGGCTATGCCTTTGAAATTCAGGAGAAGGCAGATTCAGGTTGTGTGTCACAGCCACCCAATCTTCCTTCCACATGTTGACAGATGATGTCATGATACATCAACAGAAAGATCAGCAGAGAAGCAAAGGATTTCATCTACTGTCAGCAAGAGAAAAAATGTTTTTTCCCCATTAAATTAGCAGGAAAATGCCTTAGTGCACTGCTGCCAGTGTAGTTATTGCTACAATAAAAACCAGAACATTTGTTCCCCTTGCTTCTAATTACTGTATGTACAGTACAGTAAACATCAGCTGTGCATTTTTAAGTTGAAGAAGCAAATGTCTTGATCCTTAAGCAAATTGCTATTTGTTTAGGGGGGGGGGGGGGGGGATTGATTGAAGGGTCCAAGGAAATGACCACGAAGCCAGCCAAATGAGGATTTCCTTGAACTTGAAGCGAGTTAAGTTCAAAAGACTTTGCATTGTGCAAGAATGACAGCCAGTGGGGCAGTAGGGGTAACATCAGAGTCTGTTATGGGGCCCTGTGAAGTTTCTCGGGGCGGTAAGGAGGTTAAAAGCAAAGGGTCTGGACAGTAGATGGGTATTAGAGGTAGCTCTATTCACTGACAGCTTTAGGTGCAGAAGCTGGTGCTAGCATGAGATTTGGCTACTAGATGGAAGACTGCTTCTAATACCCATAGAAAAGACTGTCAGACTGGAGGCTAATTGGGTGTATAAGTGCCCCAAAAGGCTATCTCAAGAATTGGCAAAAGGGCATCCACCTACAATTTCATCTGTTCCCTTTGTAGCAGTAGCTGGAAATTTCCCCAGACTAGACAGCATTATATATATATATATATATATATATATATATATATATATATATATATATATATATATATAGTTGCTCCAGAAAGGTTTAGTTTCAGTGTTCCAAAGATGCTGAGCTTGTAAAAAAAATGTGAGGTCCCATTTACCAAAAAAAAAAAAAAAGATGTTTGTTTTCTAGGAATATACAAAATAAAATAGAGGCTGGGAGGATTACTGACTAATTTGTCAAACCTCCTTTGCTTGTACTGTAATTTCCTTATCCCTATAAAATGCCCTACTGAATATTAATTAAGATAGTGTCTGCCCTACCCAGAGCAGGAACCAGCTTATTACTTTATTGACCATTGTTTCAGCTCGGTACAATATGCAACATAAGAACAAGCAATTGATACACAGATGGTGCTGTGTCTGATGATAATTTAAATGATTCTAGACTTAGAATTTATTGTACTGTGAAATAACCTTAATTAGCACATGATAGCGCTGTTTCCATTGGTTTTACCCCTGTAAGTGAAACTCTAATTAAATAATAAAATACACAGTGTCTACATTTTACCAACAAATAGTTGTTCTTTTTAAACATGTAGTTAACTTCAAAGTAACCCTAATAGCTGGATTAGCTCCCAACCATGTACCTGTACTAGCATGTGTGGTAGGTTCCCCTGATAAAGGAAAGGTTTAGGAAGACTTGTTTTTTCAGCATAACACTTTGGAAGCTTAGTGCAGCTGTGGAATGCGGTGACAGAGACAACAGGACTATGACCTGTGACAGTAAGGGATGTCCAGTTCCTTGTGTGACACTGTTAATTTTCATTCCAATTGGTCATTCCTCTGAGGGCCTTTCAGTATATTGATTATGGATTAAGCAATGGCATTATACCTTTCGGTAAAGGCAACATGGGATTAAAAAGTCAGAGCTGACAACCTGACTCTGTTTTCAACAGAACACTTTTATGGCTAAGCAATCAGGTATTAAACCATAATATATGGTTATTTTTCTGCTGCCTCCAGCTGCCAAGATGTTTTCAATTTAGCATGGATATGCGATCATGATATCATTTTCTTTGAGCTGTTCCAGATTGGGATGGCCACTGCAGTTTGAGGTGATGATCACCTAACTTAACTCCAAAGGGTTTGTTCAGGAAGAATAATTCCACAGTTGCTGTGATACTGAAAAAGCAATCGCCAAAATACCCCAGGGTCGTGTCTTTGGCCAGATGATTTGTGAGAAATGTCATACATTAAATATAGGTTTAGGGCTCAACTGTACACAGTAAAACTGCAGTTTCCCATAACTATGTTTCAATTTCATGCAATTGTAATAAAGGGGACATGGCACTCCAATACTATCCCAATGGAGAGTAAAGTTATACTGATGGAGCACAACAACTGTTCGCTTAAAGCAGCAAACTTTAGAATACTGTTTGAGGATGCTTTCTATTTCCAGCATGGTAGTTATTTTAGGATTAGAATTTGTTTCACCAGACTTAAAAAAAATGTTGTAACATTTGCTATCATATTAATCCTATTGTGCAATAATTATCACTGAAGGTATGGGTTGTTGGTTTAGGTTTATACATGTATGAATGTTAAAGTTATATATTTGAGAATATGTTTGTATTATAAGATTTTAGGTATGTTATTAAAAATATATATATTTTAAAAACATCTGCCAGCTTCATGGCTGGAATTGGTTTTGTTCACAAAGTAATGGGAAAGGAAGAAAGTACTAACTAATTTATAAGCTAGAAGCTGTTGACAGGAGATTCCAACCTGGGAGGTGTCCCTTGGGAAGTCAATGCTACAGTCCATTCTAGTGGATATGACAGAATAAATATATAGCTTGGCAACCTTATGGATGTTCTTTTTAGAACTATAGAGAGCACAGTAGGTAAGTTTAATGCAACTTCATTTGTATATACTTGTGCAAGGAAAAAGAGACAATTGAGGTAATGACAGAGTACCTGTCAATATGCACTTTGATTATTTCTAAAGGAGATCAGAGGGATTAAAGCACATTTAGACTAAATTGTGAGTTTGTGCTATTAAAGTACCAAGTCAAGACTACATACATTATAAGCTTATAAACTTCTTGTGACAGGGTGTAAAGTAGACTTAAGCGAGTACATCATGAAAAGTTTGTGATATCACCATGCTATTCTAATTGGCGGATAGTTATTTAAAAAATGGTATATGCTGTACTCAGCTATATCTAAGCATTAGTAATAATATACCACATTATGTACAACAGAAATTCCACCTTACAAACTTTATAATTTTTAAAAATCCTTAAGAAAACAAAATAATCTAAACAGTTACTATTTTTATTTATTATAACTATTTCAGATGTTTACATGATCCAGCATTGGTGCTTCTGTCAACCATTTTTTCAAAATCATGTAATGTTGGCAAGTTTTCCATGAAATGAACCATTCTCAGCTGGAGCATCAGTTCATGATTGCAACTGGGACAGGAAGTTCCCAAATCAATTATTGGACCCCTGCATGGAACCTGTTCTTTCATGTGCCCACTAACCTTAGTGCAATGTGATAAATGTAATGTTTGGTATATTATATTTTTAGTTTACAAAATCTAAACAAATAAAGGAAATGTCTGTCATATATATACAACATATTCTGTAGGGTTGAGGTGAAGGTACATTTTATTTAAGCGATAGTGCCCATCAATGAACGCTCTACTGTGGGGCAGTTGACTGTAACTGGAGTTATGCTTCCGAGATTTACCTTGAACCTATAATGATTCATTGGGTACCCTTTCGCTGAGAAAAGTTTTAGGAAAATGTTCATAAAAGATCACATACATAATTAGAGAAAAAAACAAATAGCGTTATCATACAAATTTATTTTTATTTGTCAGATTTGCAATATTACTGAACTGTCCGTGTCTCAGTTTGTTGTGATTGAAAGATGCTGAGCTCGTGTCGAGCTGACAGGCTGTGATTGGCTGACTCGGCAGTTGCAAGTACAGGATTGGTTGCTTTCGTCGGTGCAAAGTATTGATTGTCTGGGTTTGATGGATAATAAAATTAATTTGGATCAATTGTGTCTTTATTTAGTATTTGCTGTCCAATAGATGTGACCTGAGGTTTCATTGCAGCAAGTTAAAATGAAAAGGCAGACACTTGTGCGGACTGATTTTAAGTTTGATTCACAGCTGATGCACAATGCACAATGGCATTTTCATTTGTATAAATATTTCAGATATATGTTTGGTGTCCATTCTTGAACATGATAACATATAGTAGTGGGTGCAGGTTCATTGTATTCAGTTTCAGAGTGTTGTTTTTAGTTCATCCATCAAATCTCACACAGTGTAGCTACATCAGGCTGTTAAACAACACGTTGCTTGTGCTCCACAAACTTTTATAGTGCATGGACAGTTACATCATTTTTATATTAGCTGAGTATAAACGCATACAAATACATTTTCAGATACTAGCATATTTTTCTTTTTTTCTATAAATGGCTCATGCATTTTGTTTTAAATCATGGAATGCAAAGCTTGGATTGATTGTATTACTAAGACTGATAACCTGTTAAAAGCCTCTTAAAAAGTAGCATATTCTTGAGTTCTCTGTAAAACCAGTACATTCAGGAACTATTATGACAGCAAAGTAATATCGGTTGTGAGAGTTTTTCATAATATATCAGACAGTGTTTGGGTGTTGCATATAGAACACATCATAAAAATGTTTAAAGCTACTTTGATATAAAGATTAACAGTGTGAAAGGACATCTGGAGCTGATCACTGAATTGTGTCCTGATGGTGTCACTGTCACATTACCTGCACATGATTGACCTCCACCCTGAAGCTCTTTTTTGGTTGCCATAGCACACCTTTTAAAATAATACCTGGTAAAATAAGACTTTGTTCTGCAACATATATAAAATTCTTATGTTCTTATGTATTTTTTTTAAGTGTTTATTCCAACAGTTTCAAGAACATGTGTATTTTCAAATGGTATTGGTACCCAGTTTACAGTATAATGTTTTATCATTTTAAGGAGGGTTTAGAATTTTGGAATTATATTATATGCAGATGGTGATAACGTTCTATAAATGGTCTCTGCTACTGTACATGCAAAGATCTATTCACACATTTTATCTCTGTAAGAGATTTTGTTGATGTCCATTTAAAAATGAATTAATTTGCTATTCATAAATCATGTGATGTTGTGTCCTTTCAACTAAGTTGATTCTATCAACTTCATGGTATAGAAATAGTTTGAAAGCCACAATATCATGGGATTCCGTAAGAACCAGTAAGTCAAAAAATATCACAGGCCTGCAAGCAAGATGACAGCCAGTTAGGTAAACAAAAATAAAAAAAGATAACCATTAAAATAGCATTTGGGAGGGACTCATGTCGTAAATGCACAGCTATGTGGCGTGCAGGTGGTCATACAATGCAGGTTTGCATCCTGGCTGTGCAAATTAGCTGGTCTTCGATGGGGATTCTTAAGGGAACGTCACATTGGCTCTGGCGCTCCCATGGGTTAGGGAGGCAAAACCGGCAGTGACTGTTTTGCCTTATCGTGCTACAGCTAACCCTGCTGGCTATTCACCGTAGCTCAAAATCGGACACCTGCAGGGCTGGCCTTTGTCCTCTAGAGGTCGGTAGATCGTTGACATCCACTCTTGAAATCCTGGGTGTAAGATGAAGCTGGCTTGGTCGTGGGATTGGAGGATGCCCACTTGAACCTTCAGTTCTCCTGAGCTGTGTGGGGAATTGCTGCAGTGAAGGGAACAAATTATTGGGCATTCTAAATTGGGAGAAAATGAGGAGTCAAATAATTGGGCACACTAGATAAAAAAAAATATTAAATTTAATTTGGAACTATGTGTCCTTCAATCAGTTAATAAAGCACTGTAAAAAATTACAATATTTTGCTTTCATTTTATTAGTTTATTTTAACATTTTACCATCAATATGATTATTATTTAAATATCTCAAAACAAAAATGATTGAGTGTCAAATGCAATTAAAAAAAAAAAAAAAAACCTGAAAATCAAGATCCAGAAATCTGAATTTTTGAAATACGCAGAATTATTTGACCAGAACTTTAAATCTGATAGACAGTCAGTTAATAATTCTATTTCTCCAATCTGGTATTGCAGACAGAATAGAAGTATTTTGGGAAATATTATTTGTGAAATACCAGCATACAATTTCTAGTATAACCTATATGCATAAGCTGTAAAACTGATATTATAAATTATTATAAATGAGACTGAAATAACAATTGTACATAACTGTGTCTTTTTAAAGTACCACATTCTGCTGCCTACTGTGCATCAAAAGCAGTGGAATAAGAATAATGTTTAAACCACTGACATAGATGCACAGCATTATATGGAACTGACAATACAGTGTTTGATATGCTGTCACTATTTTAGGGAGTCTACAGCATTGATTTTACAATAGTTTGGTATTACCTGCAGTAAATAATGTCTTTTGTAGCCTTAGGGAGCATCTGGTATGAATGCATTAATTCCAGCCCTGTTTGAACACTCAGCAGCATATGCACTTCTCTTTTGTCTATTATCACAGTGTTGTGTTATTCCCAAATATTGACATCGTCTGCTTTTATCAGTACTAACTGCTCTGAAGCCTCCTAGTCTCATGCTCAGCTCTATTTCCTTCAATTGATTACCTTCCTCACTCCAGCAGGTAGCCATCCAGCTAGGTTGTCCTGAGGAATAGCTTCCATGACTTTATATGCACAATTTACATGGAATTGTTTAGAGAAGATATTAGCCAAATCAGTGAACCTCACTTAGTCAATATTGTACAATTCAGCTGTTGGCACACAGTCACATGTTAGTCATTAAAACCAACAGCGCTACCATTTTGTACTTTAAAATATGTTATTCGTTTCTGATTTTTTTCTTTTTTTCTGTTCAAATATCCCTTCATTGTATAGTCTAATCTGGGATACTAAGATTGTATTGTTATGGGTGCAAATGCTGAACATTTGCTTTTCTTGAAAGTACCTTAAAATATGTTCAGTTTAGGAGAAATAATGTTTCATGCAATGGAATGTTTTTCATTAAGTCTAATCAGGCAATAAGAAACAAAGGACCTTTTATTTAAGAATATGAAGTGAAAATAAAAAACAGAAAACCTTTTAGTACTGAAAAGCCTAGTTATAATATGTTAGAAGAATGTTTGTGGAATGTTGCTTAAAATTAATCATATTAAGATGCGCATGTAAACTGCTTTCTACAGAAGGTCAAAAGTCTAACATAATTACACAACATAAGAAGAGTTCAAAAAGCATATGCTTTGAAATTATGTAAGTAGCACAAGCTGCAAACATTAAACAAAACAGTAGTACAGCTTGTCTTTAATAAGAATAATGTCTTACTCAGAAATCATTTTTTGAAGTTACACCTAGTTAAAATATTTAATAAGAGTATGCAAGATATCAGATTTTTTAAACCTGTTATTAATCTTCAGCCTTCTGATTTATTTTTCTCTCTAACTATGTATCTGCTAGTTTGGTGTACAGTAAATACCTAACATTAGATGTTACATATTTGATCCATTTCTATTTATTAGAAGTTCTAAAAATATTTTTAATATGTTGTTTTTTTTCCCCCCAAACTAAATTAACCCATCACATCTGTTTTACATTTGAAAATTGTTTTTAACCAAACCTTTTTCTTGTTGGCATTTGCAAATTTACTCTTTCTTGATCAGTTGAAGAAACTAACTGTACCGATCAAGAAAAAAGACATTATTATCGTACACTCCAAATCTCTAAATTCCTGAGAAAATAAAGAATTGTTTGAAAACAGGCTTAGCGGAGGGCTGTGGTATTTGGTATGACTGACTATTTCCTATAGATAGCACAGCATAACAGGTTCAAGAGGCAGTGGCTTTGAAGAAAACCTTAATACTTTCATTAATACTGTTTTTGTATGCAATCAAAAAATGCTTCTGTTTTTTCATGTGAAGAGGGGCCATAACAAAGGGTATATTCAGAGTAAACTGTATCCTGATTTTTATTGCAGGACATGAACGGCTCAGTTGAAGAATTACATTATTTTTAAATACAGCTTATGCATTTTACATGACCTGTGCTTCCTACCCTTTTTTTCATTTTAAAGACCACTGAGGGGGAGCTGAGGATATGAACCCCAGGTATCAGAGACTTGCTGAAAGTTGACCAGTTTGGCAACACTGCTAACCTGAAGCTCACAAGGCAACATTGTCAATGAATCGGCTGAGAAAAATCCATAGAGACTAGAGAGGAAACCTGCACAGAAAAGGACAGGAATAGCTGCGCATGGAAACAGCACAAAGACAGGTGTGGTATGGGACTCCCTCATCTATTTGTACTCTAAGTCCACCGCTGCAGCTTGTTTGCTGTGGAAGGATACTAGGGCCATTTTCTATATGTCTCGTTTTTTTTATGTCTCGGTTTTAATGCCAGTGGGATCAAAAAGGCTTTGCAGGCTAAAGCTTGATGTGTTGTTTGTCTTGGTTTGCCTCTCAGCAAGCGTTGGGGGGGGGGGTATTTTGGATTTATCTACGTTTCCTGTACTCTGTTTCTGTAGAAGGAAAGATGGTTACAGATTGCAGAACCTTGGACCTTTTAGTCTTTGGGGAATTTATTGGTAGTTAGCAATTATCAGCAGTTGACTGCTAGATATAAAATACTGTAACTGTTTTTATAATGAAATTGTATGTTTTAGACCTGCTTATATATAATTATATTTCTATTATTTTATAAATAAATCCTTTTTGATTATTGTATGTATTAATACAGATGGAAAAAAATAGAGATCTGTGAAAATAGTAATCTTCAAAAGCAACAATGTGCAAGTGAGACTACAGTACTTACTGCTTCTTTATTTATGTGTTGCTCTGAAAGCCAGAAAAGAACTTGAACTTTTACAGTGACTTCCTCAAATATATGTGCTTCTAATGTAAAGCAACTAATCAAAACCATCAGCTTATCAAGCTCCCCATAACCTGACAGACATACATTCATGTGCAGTCAGTTATAATACAGCTGGTATATAGATTAAAATAACTTCAGATATTGGAATTGTAGAATTATTTACATATTTTACATACTGTATTTAAAGCTCTGTCTACATATGTTCTACTACTTTTGACCTCTTCAGAGGGTACACAGGCCAAGAATGGCCTGGATGTAAATACGTTATTACACAATAAACTATAAATTATAAATATTTTCTATTAATATGCATAATGTTGCAAATTTATGTTTAAAACTTGAGCTTGGATTGTTAAATATATATATATATATATATATATATATGTGTATGTGTGTGTATATATATATATATATATATATATATATATATATATATATATATATATATATATATATATATATATATATTCTGAAACCTGTGATTATTTGTAAGGCTCTATTAGACAATAAGTCCTTTGTTTAATAACATAATCTGCTCCAAGGAGGACTTTTAAGCTTTTAAATCTGAGTATTAATAATTTGTGCAAGCTGTTCAGTCAAATGAATGCTGAACTTAGTAAGAACTGGCTATGTCTGTTGGTTCTCCAGGCATCTGTATAATAGTACAATGTTTGCTTGTTTTATGTGACCCACTTTTTGTGTAATGAATATAAATGTAATCTTAAACCTCATCTGATTTTTTTGATTGATGTCAATTAATATTAGCATATCAATGTTGCCAGAGAAACATAGAAAAGTACCTTAAAAGCTATCCATTTGATATGGAAAACAGCCCTGCTGCCATCCTGTATTATTACATGTTGATTATCTGATGCAAAGCTTTGGTGGACGTTGTTCTTGAAAAGTAAAACAGAACAGGGAAGTGCTGGGACCAAATCAGATGTCCAGGTGCCTTCACTAATTTCACCATAAGCTTAGTAAAAATGTTTTCATTTCACCACAATTATTCAATTATTATATTGTGCTCTTATTTCTTTGTTAACATACAATATATGCAACGTAAGTGGGGAGAAAGCAGGAGGTGTATCCCTTTAAAAAGGTTTGCTCTTGACTATTTGAGTTTCTTTCATGTCAAAGTCACAAAGAACATTGTGTGGAACAATTCAGTCTTTTAGTCTTAAGCGGTCTTAGTGTTTCTCAAATTTAAGTGTCTATTCTTAATGAGGCATTTTGTAAGTGTGTCTTTTTGTATATGGCGTCTGCAAAAACAAAATACCTGCAGAAGTGTATTTTTTAGACAATAGACTTATTTATTTTTGATAAATCCCGTAGCATCTCCTCATTCTGAACTACAGTGAATGACCGTATATGTGATGCCCAGTGTGCTGAAACAGAGCAGGTTGCTGTCAGTTTAAAAATCACTATAATAAAAGTGACCATGAAGATGGATCTTGTGATTTTGCGTTTCTAATCAGTCATCTGTGAAGAACACTTTTGCTTTGATTCAGCAGACTGGTGACAGCCATGATTGATAGTACGTAAGGATAAAAAAGGTTATTAACTGTCTTCCTATTAAACTTGGTGTAATGGCCCTCTAGGTGTTGCATTGAAGTGAGGTCACAGTCGAACCCTGATACAAGTACAGCTTTAGATGTACTAGCTCTTGCATTCTGGCTGGACAGGAAGTCCACATTACCAGGGTCCAGCTTTCAATCAAACAAATCTGTAAAATGGTCTGGTAGAAATTGTATACCCGTAAGCATTTTACCAGCTAATGAAAAAAATCCAAACACAGAACAGTAGAATACAAAGTGTAAGGACATTGCTCTATTTATTGATTAACTATAGTGTACACTTTATATAATAGTACTATCATAACCTAATCAGTACTTAAAAGTTGAAGCTTTTGCTATGCCACCATGTCATTACACAGTAATAAGGGGATCACAATGTAATACTCTAGTTAGAAATTATTTTCTATATCATACTACTTTTGTATTATTAATAGTATATAGGTTTTATTATATTCACAACAGTATTTTAAGTATGAAAGTTAAGTTAAATGTATTCAATTTAAGTATTTTTTTTTGTACACTTTAATAAAATAAGTCATACACACACTTTTTTGATTAAAATCACATTAATAGCAGGAGAATGCAATAATTGCATGCATATTGTTATAACAATACAAATACTGGAAACATAGTCTGGGAAACGTAGATACCAAAAACCAAAAAAATATAAATAAATAAATACATTATTTTTTAATTAGCACTGAATATTAACAGACATTTTTTTAAATAACTAGCACCTATCCAAAAGCTTTAAAAACCATTACCAAGTCTAATAATATGTCAACAGACATATACTACAGCACATTCACAGAATTCTACCTAAGGGAATGCACTTACCTCATACATAAGGAAATATCCAAATTTTAAGGCATGCAGGATCCCCATTTTAATCCATTGCCTCTGTCCAATTCCAAGGTTGTGTGAGGGTTTTTTTATAGCTTTTTTTGACTGTCCGCTTTTCCTGGCACTGAAAACCGTGCAAATGGATTTCAGCAAAAAAATGCACTGAGGGGGTGTTCTCAGCAATTTGGCCCTTGGGTGTATTTTCAAAGTAAAACAGTGAAGGGAATCTGAGATTTTGTAGTGAGCAGCAACACAACTGTCTTAGGCCTGTTTAAATAAAAAATGAAGAATACTTATAGAGAATATGGAAAGAAATCATAGATTGAAATATATAACTATTAGATTTTACACCTTGGTTGTATTAGGGATTGCAGTTTTAGTTTGGGTTGATGTAGATGTGTTCCAAATACCTCTTCCACATTTGAAAATCAAATCATAGTGATTCTAAATCAGCATACATTTCTTTCAGAATTTTCTGTTGTAATGTTTTTTTGACATATTTTCTGAAAAAAAAATAGATTGTAATTAAAAATATTTCAGAACTCATGCACAGTAAGATTTTAAATGGGAAAGTTTTCCTTGAATAATTACCCTTTTTTATGCACAAGGTCTATGCTAAACACAAACACATATATTTAAATGTGTTTCCAAGCATTTTAGGAATAGTGATGACCCTCCCAATTAATAGTAAAAGATATAAGAAACGTAAATAATTGGAAATATACAACATTGCATAATATACTACTTTAAAAATATTACATGTAGTATGACAATGTTTTTTGTGGTTTTAAATTGCATAATTTCCATTACAAACAATAAAATGTTAACAAGGCTGTCACAGAAATGATATTGAATGAAGCTGAAATAAAAAAAATGTGCATTACTGTATATATATATATATATATATATATATATATATATATATATATATATATATATATATATATTAGCTCAAAGAGCCAGCTGCCCAACGTTTCGATATGTTGTACATATCTTTCTCAAGGGAGCCTGTGTTTGAATCAAAACATTGGAGGTATTTATAGGTTTTTGACGGTATGGCAACTACTTGTTATTGTTTACATTCAAATCCATGATTTATTCTTACATGATGTAATGGTGTTCTATATATTGTGACATCATTTTTACTTCTATCTTTGAATCTGTATTAATTCTAATTAACACTACTTTACATAAACTTATATTTGTATTATATCATGCAATGCTGGCTCTGAGGATCAGTCTAGATTTGGCCTCCCCAGCGCATCATATATATATATATGACTGAGGGTGTGAAAAAAAACAGGTCCAGGTGTACTGTATATAACAAATGTAGTTTCATTTTTTATTATTATTTATGAATACTAATCAAACCTTTAATCAATTTAATTCAAATAAGACATTGTGTTCATAATTACATTTAAACAGGAAAAAAAATGTTTATGATCAATGCTATAAATGACTGATTAAGCTAATAGACTCCATGTGTATGTTGAAAAGTAAAATGCAATACTAATTGAATACATTGAATATTGGTAGGTCTTTTTGTTTTGCCAATCGCTACCTTTAAGTGAAAAGTCCTGGATTTTACTTCTTTCAAGAAATAGATTCATCTGTCATTTGAATCTTGTCCAGTTTGAAGGAAACATACAGTTGTGTTTATTCCAAGCACATATAGGTATCTCCTTTATGGACTTTAGAAGTTAGTGTCCAGTATTGCATGCTGTACATATAGATCTTTAAAGCACGTGGGTTGTGCAGACAAGTACATGCTCAAATGCAAGTTCTGTATCTCTCAAAATGGCTTTTAATAACATTTAATAAATAGCCAAAGGGATTAAATGAAACACCTGCAGTCAGACCTCCACGTCTGACAGACACATGCACATTTAGCATTCAGTGTGCCATTCTTTTAATCCACTATTATTAGTAGTAGTCGTAGTAGCAGGAGTCGTTGTAGTAGTCGTATTAGTGTTAGTATTCGTATTATTATTATCTCTAGTAATGAAAAACTCCTTTAATCAATTCTCACTAATGTACAATTGCATATTGTTTTATTCATATGCACAATTGCATTATTTTCTGTAAATAAGCGCTCTTGTGTGGCACTTGTTTTTTATTTGTACTTCAGACTTTTTTTAAATCCAGGCGTTATCTTAAAAAATACTACTACCACAACTACTACGACTAATAATAATAATAATAATAATAATAATAATAATAATAATAATAATAATAATAATAATAAAAACGTGTTAAAACAAGGGGTGAATGCATTGATTAGTAACCATATGCAATACAATCCTTTGTTGAAATAACCGAAACCCCGTTCTTAAAATGTATTGTATTGGTTCTATTCCGTCCTGTTGGTCGTGATTTGATGCGACACCATGAAACTGACCGTTTGTCTTTGCGATTTTGTCCAATTGTAACAGGGTTATGTGCAAAGCGGGAATGGATCATTGTATGCGAGAATACGGATACTGAGTATACCCATGAGTAAAAGTGGGAGAGACTTAAACAAAGGGTTCACTGGGGTTGACAGATAATAACCTACTAAAACAATAAGTGAAACATCGGAGATTACAGCACAGAATTAAACTAATTAAGTATACAAAAGGAAAAAAAGGTTATGGCAAAGAGAATCTTCCTTTTCTCTGAAATATATACATTGCATTGAAAGTGTATTATTACCGTCAACAAAATTAACAACAGAACCAAAAGATAAAGACTATAGGTCTGTTTGCAATAGTTGTATTAAGAAATGCAAACGATTTAATTAAAAAGGTGATGAACAAAGAATCACCGTTTAACCACAGAACACATCATGTGAATATAAATTAAGTAATTAAGTAATTAAGTAATTAAGTAATTAGCCTTATTTATTTATTTATTTATTTATTTATTTATTTATTTAAATAAATACATCATAAACCTAAAACTTAAAACCTAAATGTGCGACAATTGAAAATAAAGTGGGTGATGTAAGTCTATAGGTTTTGTATTGAAAAAGAGGATAATGCTTTTAAAAACTCAAGAACAAAAGATACAGGTGCGGCAAGACAAAGAAAATGAAGTGACTGATGAAATTAAATAAACAAAAAAAATCTAAAACAATCAGTCGCAACTGGAAACAACGGGACAAACGTTTGGTGTGACAAAAACTGAAAAAAAGCAACAGTAAAAAGCATTAGTCAATCAAGGAAGGATCAACAATGAAAAGAAATGCACACGGAAGAGCATGGGGGCAAGTGGGAGGGAGCAGAAGGGTGAAAAGATTGAGAGGGAGGTGTACTGACCAAGTGAGGGGCTGACTGTACAGTTTAGCGTAGGTTTCCTGGAGTGATGGACTTGCCAAGTGCAGCCACTATTCAAGCCACTCAAGCACACGACTCACTTACTACTTTACAGTCACTGGCATTGATTTTCTTTATCAAATAAACAGAATACCCCTGCCAGCAACATCATTTCCACCACACACGCTCCCGAACGCCAGCAGCTGTGATGTAATGTATATTTGTTTCACCATTAACAAATCATATACCGGTACCATACGTTTCGGTAACTGTAAGAAAAGCTTCACTTATTAATAAAAATACATGAAGTATGCTGATGATATTTACAAAACTTAAAATCTGAACAAGTTAAAAAAAAAACGCCTGCAACTGATAGAAATGGAAAGATGAAACTAAATAAAATGTTATAAAAAAAAAATAAGCCTATATAATTAAATATGGATGTACGATTATAAATTGTTATAATTACTGTAGCGCAGTCAATATAATTTTACATTTGCAAATTGTTTTATAATGGTAATTTGAAATCTCAAAAAAATATATATTTTGATAACCCCCTTTTGGTGTATTGAGCTTGTATTTATAGAAAGGAATAGTGAAAACGATTGAACTGGTTTCATGTTCTATAGATTTCCGTTTATCTAATCGATCGGAAAAGGTCCAATACATCGATTAAGGTTTAGTGTTTTACAAACAACCATTTGTGCATCTCGATTTTATGTTGCAAACGATTTTATCATTACGTTGGTTGAAGATTAGCAGCTTTTGCCAGGACATCAAAAATATAAAATAAAATATTGTTTTTGGTTCATAAAAACTGATATATATATATATATATATATATATATATATATATATATATATATATATATATATATATATATATATATATATATATATCAAGTTATATTATACAAGACTCATCCCCTCTTTGTCTTTAAATACATATTTAAGAAACAGATCAAGAGCATTTAGTCCTTGTAAAAAAAAAAAAAAAATCCCAGTGAATTATATGCGATCATGGAGTGATTGCGGAATATTAAATTAAAGTTAGATAAGTACGCACTGAGGGAGGCAGCACCCAATCCTGAACTTATTTCCCATTTTCTGTTACAGCATCACTGCGCTCCTCTCTTTGCAATGACAATGCGCCAAATCTAGGCATTTTGAAAACATTTTCCATATGCTTTAAGTGGGGCTTCAGAGAGAAAGGAGAAAACAAGATGCTCTATTATTCCATAAGGTACATTTCATTTTATTTGGCTTTATGTGTTTACAGTAGTGGATGGTCATTTTTACAATCTACCTTTGTTGTCTTTTAGTGGCTATCCAGTTGTTTTTTTTTATTTTAATTTTTTTATTAAATACTTTTTTTGTGTTTTGTTTTAAAAACAGAGATAGCGTAAGATTTAAATTCCGAAAACTGGAACTCGTGTTTGTATTTGATTGTAGTTTTATTTTGTGGCAGCGGGTTGTTTCATATTTCTTGTAAAATGCAAAGATATGCATTCAATGAGTGTATTTGTACTTACATTGCCGTGATGTAAGCTTTGGTGCTCCTGTGTTTAGTTGCAGGAATTGTGCTTTTTTGAAGAAAACAGAAGTGCACATTAAGAAACCATTTACAATAGTAAGAATAGAATATGAATATATATATATATATATATATATATATATATATATATATATATATATATATATATATATATAGTTAAATGTTTGCTTTTCATTTGTGGATAGTCTTCATACTTCAGCTTTACGCGATAGGAGGTTAGTTATGTTACAAAAAAGTTTGGAGTAGTTTGTAAATTCATTGTTTATAGATTTGTAAAATGTGGGGGCTCACTTGTGCGTGCTAGGTATTAGCATGCTTTGATGTTCTTAGGGTTGCAATTAAAAACATGCTTACTCTTTTTTTTGTTTATGTTTGATCTGCAGTTTTTGAAGATGATACGCTTATGGGATTTATATATGCATTTTTTTATTAATGTTTGTGGACAGTGCTAAGTGATTTTATTCATAAACTTTAGGGTTGATTGCTAGTGTGGAGGAGGGTCAGACTCCTGTCAAATATATGACCTTTTAAACCCCAGAGGGCGCCAGGCTTGTTCACCGTACCTCTTTCCCTTTAAGAAAAATAACATATCGTGCATGGGCTTAGAAAATAAATCTTAACAACGCAAACGCTCAGATGCAAACATTAACATCGTTTAGCAAGAAAACAGTCACAGATGGAAAAAAAAACACGATTTACTGATTTACGTGTATTGTTTCTTGAAACAATACACAACCGAGAAATGGCCTGTTTCATAGTAAAATATACTACTACTACGACGACGACTACTACGACTACTACTACTACTACTACTAATAATAATAATAATCAACACACATTAGTGTCAATTCACATTCATTGTTGGTTAAAATGTAAGATATGATGTTATACTCCGT